>NC_088607.1:1200000-1500000 GCF_036013475.1 Columba livia
AGAGGTTGCCTGTGACCAGGTGTCAAAGGCTTAATTTTTAATGAGGAGCTGCCAATGGCTTCTTCCGCAGGCTGGCAGGAGCAGAGGGCACGCCTGGCCGGTGGTGGTGGTGACCCGGGGCAAGGGGACCCTTCCCCACCTTCTCAGCACCGTGCTGGGTGCCTGCTGCCCGAAACACCTTCGTGCTCGCGGGTTCATCCCCTTCCGTATGCGAAGAAATTCGTGTTGTGAGGATTTTATTTCTGTCGGAGAAGGTGGAGGGGCCTCGTTGGAGGGGCGTCCATGGGGTGACGCTGGTTCCCCGGAGCAGCTCTCTCGTTCGGGCCGTACCGGGGGAGGGGACGGAGGCGCCGTGCCCAGCCCGCCCGATGCCCCCGGCTCCTCCCACCCCGCCGCTCCTGCCCCGACACCCCCGCGGGAGCGCAGGGAGACCCGAGACGCCGGTCAAAAACCCTAATGCGATGTGATGCTCAAAAGCCTCTTTTTCCCCATAGCGAAGGGGCGCTCCCCAGGCGGGGGGGGGCTGACTCCGGGGGCTGGCCAGCCCGGCTACCGGCTGCCCCCCCCTCCCGGGGCGGCCCCAGCGCGGCCCCCGCCCCGCGCCCCCCCCCCGCCGGGCGGAGCCAGAGCGAAGCGCCGTCGCCAGCCGGAGTTTCACTCGGCGGCGGTGCCGGTGCGGAGCGGGGGCTGCCCGGCCCGGCTCCGCCGCGCCCCGTGCCATGTAGGATGCTGCCGGCTCCCGCAGCCAAGCGGCCGCCGCCCCTGCTCTGGCCCCCTCCCACCGCCGAGCCCCCGGCCACCCCCTGGGCCTGGGTGGTCCCGGCCGCCGCGGGGCTCGTCAGGGTCGCCGGCGCCGCCGGGGCTCCCCCGCCGCCCCCGCTGCTGCTGCCGGCGCCGCCGCCCGCACCCCCCCCGCCCGCCGCGCTGCTGCGGGCCGGGCCGGGCTGGCGCGTCCCCTGCGAGCCGCTCCTGCCGCTGCTCGCCGCTGACCAGCACGGGGCCGCGCTCCTCCACGGGCAGGTACGGGCCGCCCGGACTCGGGGAGAAGCTCGGGCCGGGTTGGGGGGGCTCGGCGGGGTCCGCCGCGGGGGCAGAAGTTTCCCGTCGCCGCTGTCCGGAGTCCCGGGGAAGGAGCCTCCGGCCGCCGCGGCGCCGGCAGCCGCTCGCCCGTGGGGGTGGGAGCGCTGGGGAGGGGGGCAGCGGCGGGACCGGCGCCCACGGAGCGGCGGGGGCGCCGACGGAGCGGCGGGGGTCTCTTGCCCGCCGCCCCGGGGGGGGATCTCTGCCCGCCGCCCCGGGGGGGGAATCTCTGCCCGCCGCCCCGGGGGGGATCTCTGTCCGCTGCGGGGCCGCGCTCCCGCCGCTGTGCCGGGCAGCCGCCGGCGGGGGCGGATGGAAACCTGCGTTGGGGTTTTATCGCGCAAGAAAAGGGCTGGGAGAGGGTCCGCGGGTCCCTCCGGGCCGTCTCGTCTCCATCATCCGGTAACCGCCGGTTGCAGGGTGCGTTTTCCGCAAATACAGACCAGAAAGGAAACAAAAAATCGCTTCAGCAATGCTTGTATAGTCATATGTAATGTCAAGTGTTTTGTTTTTTTGAATATTCATAAAGACTAAAGTTTTGAGTCATGTCAGTTGAACCAATCTGTCTCGTCAGTGCTTCCCCTGATGAATATTTCAATTATTAATTGCTGTCGTAAGACTGCTTGAAATAGTGAAGCATTTCAGCTGGAGTGTTTATCCTGTTACAGATGGAGATATCGGAAGCTAGATGTGTAGGTTTGCCTGGTCTTTTCATTTTTTACAAGAAAGAAGTAAAAACAAACCAGATTTGGGCGCTGTGGTATCCACTGGATTTCATGTGAAGATTTCCAGCCTTTTCGGGCACGAGCGTCTCTTGTGGTTTGGGAGCAGAGTGAGCGGGAGGGAGAAAATAGGTAGTGCTGGGTCTGATGAAACGCTAACATCAATGATTCCCCAGTGTGACACCACTTAAATAAACTGCAGAGATGGTTTTACTGTGGGAACCCATTTGCCAGACGAATTTAAGAGAAAACATGTCTCCGACACTTCCTTTTGTTCTCATTTGCCTCCAGACGAATTTTAAAACCACTTTCTAGTGATGTTTTTGTTTTATATGTGAGTTTCTGTTTGAGCACAGGAAAAATGAAGCTTCCCTGGTGGCTTGCAGTCATTAGCCAAGTCCTGCTTTACTGCCAGGCTACTGATTCCTGGCTTTCTAAAGCAGTTTATAATGCCAGTGCCATGTGTCACTCACCGTATAGTGCCTAAAGAAGCGCAAATGGTTGTTGGGCTGAAGAGACATGTTTGAAATTTTCTGTACTGCTATGCAACTAGAAAATCGTGGAAAGCATTGATTTACTCTGAGTAAAATCATTTGGTTAACTTTCCTTCCTGTGTTTTTCCCCTAAGTGGATATTTGGAGCTCATTCTCCAGTCATAGGATTTTCACCTTCTTCGAGCGTGGAGTTTGTTCCTGTTTTTCCACCTGTGTACACATCTGCGGTTCTGCCTCATGCTGGGAAAAACTGGATGGATAAAAGGCTACCGAGCTGCAAAGTAAGTCTGATCTCGGGGGCTGAAGTATTTTCAAGGCTGAAGTGTACAGGCTGAGGGGTGTTCTGGGCTTTGTGAATAGCGAAGGCGAGTGAGAGGTCGGGAGTTTGTCAGGCAAAACCCAGCGGAGGAGAAATGTTTAGGGGTGGTTAACGGAGGAGGCTGCTCCTATCCGCAGTGATACATCGTCACTTTTCTGAAGTTTTATAATAAAAAGACTAAAATAGCTTTAATATTAATCTCTATTACATTGAATAGAATGTTTTAATGTTACTATGGGATGCGGTCATGAGAGTGTTTCATTTTCCCTTTCTTCCTGGCACTTCCCCCACAGGGCATCACCGTGAGCACGGCCAGGTACTGATGCCAGGCTGTCACTCACGGTCCTGCGTCCTCATCCTGCCCACAGTCCCCCATATCTGTACATTTACCCACCTGAGTAATTAAAGTGAGGCTTTGTGGCTTTATCCCGTGTCCCCCCCGGCCCCGTCTGTCCCGTTCCAGGGGCAGCGCAGTCTCTCACTGCAGGTGGGTTGCTCCAGAGTAGCTGTGGCTGGGACACAGTTGCTTTCAACTCTTCTTTTATTGTTGTGATACTGCATCAGCTCATTAGTTGTGTTAAAAGCTGGTTAATTTTTAAACGGTCAGCTAAACTCAGCCTGCAACATTTATGGAGCAGAGATCAATTTATTTTTGCTAATTTGTCCCTGAATGGAGACACTGTCTGTATTATAATAACACTGAGTTACAGATACTTTCTTGTCACTTTTATTTCCGAATTTTGTATCTCAAACCTTTACATTATTTTTTTAAAATTCATTTTGGACAGATTTACTTGAATAACACATTTGCTCTGGATTCAGCGTGGGTACATCCTGAGGACTCCAGACTCTTCCAGGGCAATGAGAAGCCTCTGTTGCTGACAAATCAAGTGGCCATGGCCATAGCCAGGCCAGCTGCTGCCTCCAGGCCCCTTCCCACCATGGTGCTGGCACCTCAGCTCGTACCAGGTCAGTAGGGCAGAAATCATGAAGTACTTCCCTTTCTTATTTTCTTTTTAAATGCATCTCCCAGAGATGCATCAGCCATTCTGTAAAGTGAGTATTTCATTCCATTCAGCTCAAAATCTCTTGCTTGATCTGAGCCTTGATGGCAAAGTGTGTTTTATCCTCTAAATTACTTTTAAAGAAAGAAAAGACCATGTGTAGCTATAGAAGATTGTAACTGATTATTCCAAAGCTGGTGGTTGACTTCTGGAGTGAAGAGGCCAGCCAGTCCCAACATACTTGGTTTCTTTTCAAACAGGAAATTGCCAACTTAGTTAATGTATAATTCTCTTACTGGCTGCTAATTTGAAGAACTTGGTGTGGTCTGTGTAGACAGCTATCAGTGGGGAAGAGTAATTTACCCATCATCTCATTAAGACTCGGTTATGCACAGCAATATTTGTGAAATAAATTCTGTTAATCTGTGTAACCCACATATGTCCCAGCTGCTAACAGGAGAGCTGAGCTTTGCACTTGGAAGAGAACAGGAATACATTGCAGTGAAGCTGTCTCTCTCTCTTTTGGTGCTAAAATAGTCATATGAAATAGCTGTTGTCTTGTAGAATAGGTTAAGAGGTAAAACGCTGCTGATGTTTAAACCCCTAACATATATTCTTACATTCAGAATTAAAATATTCTTAATGGCTTGCTGTCATTGTTTCTTCCATTCTTAAATTGAAAGTAGTGCCCTTCTTGCCTTGGTTTTTGCCCTGTAAAGTTCTTATTTTGCAGCTGTATAGCACGGGGGAAGATTTCTTGTATTTTGCCAGTAATGCAGAGATTGAGTGAGCGTGTGCTGGAAGAGATCCTTACTGGTGGGGTCTATTTGCCAGGCGGATTAATTAGCAGTGAATATTTTTCTGCACTGAAAGGTGCTGAACCACTCAAATTGGTTCCATAGTTTGATGTTGTAGCAACCCCTTGCAGCAAGCTGCCTTCTCCTGCCAGAGATGCCTGATGCTGGACTGATGAGCCGCTCAGCAGCGCTGGGAGACATGGCTGCCATGGGCAAAGCCCCATCATGCTGCTGCATCCTCCAGGGATGCCATGGGGACCACACAGCTGCTGCATCCTCTGGGGATGCTGTGGGGACCACACAGCTGCTGCATCCTCTGGGGATGCTGTGGGGACCACACAGCTGCTGCATCCTCTGGGGATGCTGTGGGGACCACACAGCTGCTGCATCCTCTGGGGATGCTGTGGGGACCACACAGCTGCTGCATCCTCTGGGGATGCTGTGGGGACCACACAGCTGCTGCATCCTCTGGGGATGCTGTGGGGACCACACAGCTGCTGCATCCTCTGGGGATGCTGTTGGGACCACACAGCTGCTGCATCCTCTGGGGATGCTGTGGGGACCACACAGCTGCTGCATCCTCCGGGGATGCTGTGGGGACCATTCTGCTGCTGCATCCTCCAGGGATGCCGTGGGGACCACCCAGCTGTGCTCCCGGCAGCAGCCACTGCTCAAAGCCTGGTTTTAAGGTCAGGCGTGATGCTGAGGGAGGTGTTCTGTGTAGGGGAGAAACAACCCATTGTTTGTTTATGTATGTTTATAATATTTTGGTTTGTTTTAAACATGTTTTATTCCACACAGTATTTCAGACATAAAGCAAGCGTGTACCTGGCAGTGGGTTAGGGAAGAGTGCCTGGGCATTCCCAATCTGACGCCACGTTTGTGGGCTGTAAGTAGCACAGAGTGAAGAAGATTTTCTACCCCCAGGACAATATTTGCACACTCAAGCCTGTTTTCAGAGGTCTTAGGTGGATCCAACTCTTCCTCCAGCAGCATGCTCAGAGTTGGCTGCCGCCTCTCCAGAGCCCCCTGAGCTCCTGTTTGGGTGGGAAAGGTGCAGGGAGGAGCACGGAGACCCTCGACCACCTCTCTAAATCTTCCCATCCCTCTTTAAATCTTCCTTCCGATGGACATGGTTGGTGCAGACCCAGTGAACCCTGGCGCCTTACAGAGCCACGTGCGTGGTGCTGGCGTTACCGCAGGATGGCAATGTCTGTGCCCATCAGCAGAAGTTGTTTCTGGGAAGTGTGTTATGGTAGTACTTGAAGTATTTCCTATATAATCTTTATACTTAATATGAAGAGTAATAAAAATACTGAGAGCAAATTGCTTAGTTAAGTGGTTTAAACTGAGAAGTTAATAAGCTTTTTGCAGGCTATGCAGCTGTATTCATTTGGAAAGCCTGTCTTAGGGCAGGTTTGCCTTCCACAGTTATCGGTAATGATATAATTGTTTTCTCAATGTATCAGCAATGTTACAAAGATAAAGGAATGAGGCATTGTAGTTTGGCAAATGGTACTGCACATAATTTAACAGCTGCGAGCCCCTACTACTAGAAGGTGTTATTTTCTGTAAGAAAGGGAAGCAGCTATTATTCTCGCGCATATTGCAAAACATGAATTTATGTGCTTACCATTTTGTGTATCTAAAGCGAATAGTGACATTTTATTTCCCCACCTAGGAATGATAGCTTGTTTTATGTCTGCTGGATACTGCGTTTTTGTGTGAGGAAGCAGTGCCTAGATATTTTTGCAGAGCAAGGATTGATGTTTTTGTCTCCTGCGCTGTGCTCTGTGCGTGCGGATGAAGTCGGGGGTGGTTTGGTCCCAGGAGAGATGTGCCCGTGTGGCACCTGTGCGTTCTGCACATCGTGTTCTGTGCATCGTGTCCTGTACATGTGGTTGGTGGCTGCTCCACGTGGGGCACAGGGCACCGTCAGGACCCCTTGGTGGCACCTGTTTAGATGAAAGCTGTAGCCCTCTGGTACATGATATTCAGTGATTTTTACTATTATTGATGCTTTTTTTAACCATTTGAGGGTACATTCTTGCAGTTTGGCATTCCTGGCTCCCCAGGGCATTGCTCACAGTGGTTCCTTGCAAGGTGGGTGTTCTTATTGGTGTGTTCAAGAAGGTTTTCCCAGGAAACCTTGGAGAACGAGCCTTTCATGCAGACCCCTGCGAGGGGGGAGCAGAAGATACAGACGGAAGCGTGTTGTCATCTCTTCAGAAGCAGAGCTCCCCAGAGGGGCTTCGGGAGCCGCGCTGGAGAACGCTGAGCAGAGCCCGCGTGGGGTGGCCGGGAAGCGTCCCCAGCGAGCTCAACAATGCAGTGGTTTTGTTAGGTGGAGATGGTGGCTTTCAGCTTATAGCCCTTGAAATGCCTGTTTGCCTTCTGCTTGCTGAGGTTGACAGTGAAATGAGAGGTCGGTGAGTTGGTGTCTTCTGTAACTGTGCACAGTCCCGTATCTCCCAGGCTCAGCGTTTGCAGGGACTGACACCTTGCTGGCTCTCCAGAAACCCCAGTGCGATGCTAAACCCAACAATTTGTGGGCATGCCAGTAGGACCAGTAACAGATTGTGTTCTGAGGAGCGGCTGAGGGACCTGGGGGATTCAGCTGGAGAACAGGAGCTGAGGGGAGACCTTCTGATCTCTGAACTGCCTGAAAGGAGCTTGGAGCCAGGGGGGGTTGGGCTCTGCTCCCCAGGAACAAGCTCCAGGAGCAGAGGAAACGGCCTCAAGTTGCGCCAGGGGAGGTTGAGGTTGGGTCTGGGAACAATTTCTTCCCCAAAGGGCTGTGGGGCATTGGAACAGGCTGCCCAGGGCAGTGCTGGAGTCACCAGCCCTTGGAGGGCTGGACAGACGGACATGAGGTTCCCAGGACATGGGGCAGTGCCAGGGGTGGGGGAACAGTCGGACTCCATGATCCTGAGGGTCTCTTCCAACCACAATGATTCTATGATTCTATAATGGTCATTACCTGGGTTCCTTACTGAAGACCATAATACTTTGCAGCTAATTTCAAGGTATTGTCCTTTGAGCTGATCATGGAATCATTGAATCTTTTTGTTTGGAAAAGACCTTTAAGATCATCAAGTCCAGCTGTTAAGTCAACACTGCCAAGTCATCTCCATACAGACCCAGGAATTCTGTCGGGAGCTGCTCAGCCTGTGACAGGGAATTCCCATCCCCGCCAGACCCAGGTCCTGGCACGACCAGCGCTGCAGCCGCATGGCAACGCAAGTTGCTGCTGTAGATCTTGCCACTGGCTTGTTGAATAAGAGCTCTCCAGATGTTGTAGGGGTGAAGGTTGTGGTCAGCTGCTCAGCAGCAATTTGGAACCTTGTGTAACCTTGAGAAGAGAGTGTTTATGGTACAGGAGCTTTGGCCGGGGTGTTGGGTAAATGGAGCCTGGGTGCTGCCTCCTGCACTTCTGATCAGAGCAAAGGGAAATAACATTAGAGCATCTATATTTTTTTTAATGCACGTTTCAGCATCCGTTGCCTTATGCTGCTGATTGGGGGTGTTGTGCCGGCCCTGGCGCCGGGGGCGTCTCCAGGAACAGCTGCAGAGGTGGACGCAGCAGAATGTTTGATGGCAAACACGGGGGGTGCTCGGGTGTCCTTTGGGGGCCCCGTCAGAGCGGGAGCCTGGGAGGAGAAAACCTTCTGATGGGTCTTGTCTTTAACAAAATGCTCAGAGTATCTTCATGTGTAACAGGGGCTGTCTAACCTGGAATGAAGACTTTCCCTATTGGTTTCCTTGAAGGAAAGTAGTCCTCTTAAATCAGATATTTTCTTTCTTGTTTGGTTTTTTTTTAATGATTTTTCAATAGGAAATATTTTCTGCGAAGTCGAGTCTTTGTTGCTGCCTCTATGTTTCCACACTGTCTCTCTGCTCCAAAGCAATCTTTGCTCTTTCATCCGTTGGTGTTGAAATCAGAAGTACTAGAATGCAGAGTTCATAGACATTCTTTCATCAGATTGCTTATGGAGATTAAAATGTTGATCCTTCCCATTAGGATCTCTCTTTCTTTTCATCCCTCTAACTTTTACAGAACTGATCTAATATTTTTCATAGCAATTATTAGTATTAGAATTTATATACATATGCAGATATATGTACAGATAAAGCTTTCTAGGTAACATCAGTTTAAATTGCAGACATTACAAATCCATGAAGAAATGTGGTTGCTTTCTGTAAAATTTGGGTTCCGTTTCCTTATATTTTTGATGGTTCTGAAATACTTGACACAGGACCCTCTGTATTTCCTGAACACAAACTTCATGTTTGAAGCACGTATGTGTAGATAAGTAGCCAGCTTTTGGGTCTCTGAAATCATGTTCTTTGATATTTAATGTGCATGTGCTAGGGCTCCCTCTTTGTAAACCGAGAACAGCACTGCAGGAACCTGAATATCCCTGAAATGCCATGAAACCCTCTCTATTTGTGGAGCATTCGGGCGCTGTAGAGATGAACGCTTTATTGAATCTCTGGGAATGCTTGACTTTAATCGCAGCATTTACAGAGGTTTTGTTTTGCTTGTGAAGTTAGTGCTTTTTAGTGCTTTTTGTGTTACGTACCCAAATCAAGTGAAAGCTCCAGGCAAGTTAAGGGTTTTTTTTCTTTTCACTTAAATGATAGAAATAAAACTACATGTAATGTGTTTATGGGAAAGGCTTGTGGTTCTGACCCCTTTGTAATATTGTCCTGCCTGGCTCCGAGACCTCATTACAAAGACATTCAGCTCTTTCAGTGATTTGCAGAGACTGTTCCTGTTTGTGAGGAGCCAGGTATTGTAATTTATTGCATGTGAGCAAAAAGCGAGCTGCTAGAGCTGCTCTTCCCGGCAGCCTCGTGCAGTAGCTGGAGTTCACAAACGCAAAAGGCAATAAGCTTTTTTTCCTCCCTTTGGGCTACAGAAGATGGGGATATCGATATGTTTTCCTTTGCATTAGGATAAATCTGCTATTTAAGTCAATCCATTGCTTCATTTATTGATGGGTAAATGCTGCTCGGGAGCTGACGTCTCAGACCACGCGCAATTTGGGCAGCAGGACCAGCAGGTTCTCGGCCATTTGCCTCCTGAGAGTATCGATAGTGGTGCTAGAAGTGCCTGTGCTGCAGGTCTGCGGGGGTTGTGCTTGGGAAAAAGATCCTCCCAAGAGGTATTGGAAGCTGCCACTAGAATCAGGATTGGTGCCAAGCCCTGGTGCATGAGGGGGCATCATTACATGGGGAGATATTGCAATGGTTGGACATCATTGCATGGGGGCCATTATTGCGTGGGGGCAGGCCTTTTAACCCTAGCTATCTTTTTTTACACGGAGGTGCTCATATTTATCAGCTCTGCAAATGGTCCACCATGTAGGCTTTCAGGAATCCAGGATTTGTAACTGATGGCTCCAATACTGCCCAGAAGATGTTTTCCTCTCCGCATCCGGCTGTAGCTGGGCCAGGGCAACCAGCGCCGGTCGCTTCCCCTCGGCCGGCAGGAACGGGCAGAGCAAGCAGAAAAGGCTCCTTTTCTTCCGTAAATTGTCACTTGTGCCCTGTTGCATGGTTTGCTTGCCTGGTTTGTTTGTTTTCGTTTTCTGACCTCGTGTTTGTTTTTCCCCCTTTCATGGCTCATCTTCAAGGAGGGAGAATGCACCCAGGACAGTGCATTCTGCCTATTTCAACCACCTGGGTTTGCTTCCTTTTCTCTTCTCCTTCTACCAAGACAGTTGTTGTCAGTTTTAATATTGATAACAGTCTAATAAGTTTAATAAAGAGCTGTCGTCTGGAACAATTTTTTTGTTTTTTTTTTTTCTCTATGAGATGCTGCAGATGAAGGGAAAGGGAATAAGGGATAATAAACAAGAATTCAATTTTTTAAAAAATTTATTTTATTTTCATTCTTTCAGAGGCATTTTTCCACACCTCTTTGAAGCAGCGTTCCATGTTAGATGGCAGCTGGTTCCTCCTTGCTGGGCTGGTCCATACGGGGCTGCAGGTGTGATGGAGCTGCTATGGTGGCTCTCGACCCATCTGGCAACAAAAGCTGATGGGACATCTGTCCTGTGACAAGGGACAAGTTGACAAGCTTGTCAAAACTCAGTGACTTCATGCTGCGGCCGTGTTATCCCCACACCCTCCGGTCCTGTCACTGATTTGGGTGGCATCAGCTGAGATTCAGTGAACATCTCTGAAATGGCTTTTTATTCGCAAATGATGGGCTTTTAATTTTATATATATATATATATATATGTGTGTGTATATATTTATATACATATATATATATATTTTTAATAGCAGCTGGGACTGTGCATTGCTGGCTGGAGCCGGGTCCGGAGCAGCGCGGTGCCCAAGGCTGGGGTGGGCACAGGGCCACCCCCAGACCCGCAGGCCACAGGCAGCCGGGCTGTTGGCTTCAGCTGGCTTAGGAGTGAAAACAAGGAGCTGCATATTGCTTTAAAAAGAAGAGAGCATTGAACGCATCTTTCTATGGGAGAGGCTCAGGACCTCAGCATCACTATCTTGCTAACTTTGGGGTCAAAGTATTTAACTGCTATTTAGTGGTGTTTAATTTTAAATGACTTTCAGAGCATGCACGTGTAAATTGAAACCCTTCAAATTATTATTATTATTTTTTATTTAAATATACATTTCAGGTCCCTTAGGAAGCTACTCAGTACATGGTGGGTTTTTTGTTTTGTTTTGGTTTGCTTTTTACCCCAGTAGCATTGAGTTCTGGTGTCCTAATCTAACATGGGCAACGGCCGTGAAAAGGAGGTGTGTGGGTGGCAAAGCTTGGGTAGAAAGCAAGGGCTGTGTGGTTCCGTGTGCTTGGTGCTCAGCTGGACAGAGACAGAGCAGTGCGATGCAGGGGGAGTCCCGTTGTGTTACAGTGGTGCCGTTTGGCTGTTCCGGGCTGACAAGCAGAGGCAGGCAGGTCAGTGTCTGCGCTGGGTCCTTGGTCCTCACCCATGGAGGGTTTGCTGACGCACAAGAGCTCACAGGGGCCTACGGGCACTTGCAGCAGCTCCTGGGCTGAAAGGAGAAGCAAAACCCCATCTTTTATTGAAACATTAAAAAAAGTTAAAGGGAACATTATGCTCATATGTATTAATACTTTTTTCTCCAAGAGAGACAAAAAGTTCAAAAGGTCTTTAACCTGCTTGAATCTTTCTCCTCTGTTATTTTTTTAATGTGGGTCTTCTGGGAAAGGTGTTCATAACCCTTTGGTAAAGCTGTTTTCCTGTAGGCAAAACTGAAGACAAGGAATGAAGGGCTGTAATAATGAAGTGCAATTTAAAATTCATTAAGTTATCTGTACCATAGGTTTTCCCAATACCAGTAACTTTTTTTTAATCTGAAAAGGAAGGTCCTGAACTACCCTTTTGGGTAGGAGTGGGTGTTCATAGCTCATAAGTATTAGTAGTCTTTACTTTTGTCTGATTAAATAATTTCTGTTCTTTTGAGTGTTTTCTTTTAAGGAGGAAAATCTCCTAGTTTCAATGATTAATGTGTTCGTGTCAGCAGCCACAGGGCGGTTCTGGAGCTGAGGGGTTTGGGGCTTTTGGGTCTTCTCATCAAGAACAGGCACTCGGGTACAATTCCCAAACTCGTGCGGACGACGCTGTGCGGGAACAGAAGGCACAGCAGGACCAGCTCCTCCTCCACCTGTGCCCGGGGACCCCTGTCCCATGGAAGGCAGCAGGGAGATGTTTGGGGACCACGCCTGGTCCCTGCTGCTGGGCTTGCTGGCTGGTTCCAGTGCCTTCCCCACTCTCCGTGAATTATCTCTGAGTAATCTCTTGTTGCTTCTTCAGCTGCTCCCTGTTCTTCAGTTGCTTCACATCAAATGTGCCGCACGTCTCGGTGGTTTCCCCAGCATGTGTTTGCTTGAGAAGAGTGGAGCTGGGAGGCTGGGGACAGATGCTCCAATGGGGTTTGTTGTTAATGTTCCCGCAGACAAGTGTTACCTTACTCTCCAAGATGTGGCGTGACTTGGCAAAAACAGATATGGGGAATCTGCCTTTGCTAGGATTTTTTTTCCCCCTCAAGGGTATATAAATAATAGTATTTTACTACTATTTTCAAGGCATTTGACTCTTGAAATTCATGTAAATGTGGGGTGAGTAATGATGATTCTAAAAAACCCTTTCAAGAAGTTTCTGGAAATATTACTCATTTTGAAACATTACTTATTATTTAGAAATAATGCTTACTGCAAAAGCAGGTTGGTTTCTGAGAAGAACCCTCCAGGTATGCTGAGTGCAGATGTGGGTCCCGAGCTCTTAATAAGTCATGGCCTGGGTCACCTTCCTATTGCTTTGGCAAATGGTATGTTACATTAGGGGCTGATAAATTGCTGAGATAATTATTCAATTGAGTGCAAACGGCTTGATGAACCCCAGCCCCCAGTCTGTGCTCTCCTCTCCAGCACTAACCATGACAGGGGCAGACCTTTCTGTACAGAATTATTTAGCAGGAGAGAGGGAGAGAGAACTTCATCAAAGGCGGGGAAATCACCCAAACTTCTCTTTCAACCGGCTGATGAAACTTTAATAAGGGATTTGATGAAACTTTAATGAGGAAGCCCTGCTTCAGGAGCGTTACTCATCTGGAAGACTCGGGCTATCGGAGCAACCGAGGCTTCTGTTATTGGGCTGCCTTCCTGGGCTCTGCAGGGAAATCGCATCTTCTTCTCCAAAATGAAAGAATCAAACGAGAAGTAAACAACCTTTCTGCTCGTGTACCCTGTCAGAAGCCAGTAGGAGGGTCCTTTTGCCTAGAAAAGATGAGTTTTCATAAGGTAACAGAAGATGTTTTGTGGATTTTCCCAGCTGCAGGCAGCCTGAGTTAGGAATGAGTGCAGGCTTGCGGAGGCCAGGTGTTAAACCTAACCTAGTGGGCTGGGCTAGTCCTCAGGGGAATAAACCAAAAACTTGCATTGAACAATTGGATTAGTTGGACACTGGTTTTTTTATTATTACTTCAATTGTGACTGTTGTGCAATAGTCTGTTTTTCATCTCTCTGTGGCTCAGTGATGAAAACTGTAGTATTTGTGGGCTTTTTCGCCTGTGTGTCTTTTAATTAGTGCATATGCAGCTGTTTTCAGTGAATTCTTCTTGGCATTGACGTATATATAGTAGAAATAATAGATAATAGATTTTTTTGTGATGCGTACTGAAAATATTTGACTTCTGTTTTGCCAATACAGAGCTGATTTTGTTGGCAAATAATTGTTTTTGAGGAGTATAGGAGCAAAGCTGCCAAAGTGAGTCTAATAGGTATCCTCAGGAGCCCAAATTAGCTGCAACCAAAGCGGGTCCTCTCCAAACCCCCTGACCCAGTCTTTCCCCAGTGTTAACTGGGGGCAAACCGGCACTTGGCATCTGAAATCAGAAGTTGTAGGTGCATCACCCCCCAGCGGTCACTTCCCCAGCACCGGTCGAGGGCCAAGTCGCTTTGTTCCTCACGGGGCAGGATGTGGGACAATATCTACAGGCTCACAGAAAGCCTCAAGTGAGGAGTCTGATCAAATGGTGATTTTTTTTTTAATGTTTTTTTTTGCAGAGCTACAGTTGGCTCTTATTGCCTGAAGGATTTCCACATGAACTGAAAACATTTGCTGAATGACATAATAAGCTAATGATGGCTTAATTTTTGAATGCATAGCTCAGTGTAGAGGGAGGAACAGCTGGTGTTTGTCAAATTAGGTTTTCTCCTTAAGATTTTTACTACTCATCTTCTTGTTTATTTAACGTATTTAGCCAAGATTGAGCTCTGAAGGTCTTCCCCATAAGCTTGTTAGACTTAAAGGTAAATGTTGCACAGTCTAAAGTGCGTTTAAGCCTTGATTTGTGGGACTTCTGAGTCCCCACATAAAACCATCAGAAGTTTCCCGCATGGTGAGTTTTCAAGATGAAGGATACTGGTACATAAAACTTGGAAAACTCAGGTATTTCTGTACAAAATATGGGCCAACAGCCAGGCAGATGACAGTGACGTGGGATGGTTAATATAGCAAGTAACAAAAACCTTCAGGTTTGCAATCAGACAACTCATATTTAGGAAAAATCAGAATAAGTGCTGCCATGCATCGTTATAAAACTGTGGGAGCTGCAGAACATGGCAACCAATGTGTTCAAATATTTGACTTTTTGATTGTGTTGTTTTTTTTTTCATTTAAATGTAATAACTCTGTGCAGTTTTTGTATGACTCACTACTGCCTTGTCCCTCTAGGTTATAATGATATTTTCACATGTATGGGGTTTTAATCTCTAAAAATGCGCCAACCACAAGCTAGGACTTTTAAAAATAATGATTAGGAAAGAGGCTTTCAGAAAATATGTAATAAACTCAAAACTTAGCGTCTCACTGAGGGGGACGTGGAAAGGAGACGCTGCATGGGAAATGTTGCAGGCTCGTGTTCCATCTTGCGCTGGAATTCAGAATGCCAAAAATGTCATTTTACTCAAATCCCTTGGTTTCTGATTAAAAATAAAATCTCTTGTGTGTCTCTCCCTTCCGCAGGTGGTTGCCAGCACAGCCTCAAAGCGGTGGGTGGCAGCCAGGCCCTGGCGTTGGCCACCGCGGCCACCACGGCGCTGGTGTCGGTGGAGCCCGAGGCCGCGCAGGGCCCGGCCGGCCAGCCCTGCCACCTCCTCACCTTCCGCCCCATCAAAATCCCCCTCTTGGCTGCGCCTTTGCCAGGTAAGGTCACTCCTGGTGACACCAGTGAGCAGCTTTTGGTGTTTATTTGCCATGAAGAGAGGCTTCTGCGCATGAGTTTCGGTGAATATTCAGGGGATATTTAGCAGTGTGTAGGGGAAAGGGACCCGGGGGTCCTGGGGACAGCAGGGTGACCATGAGCCAGCCCTGGGCCCTTGTGGCCAGGAAGCCAATGGTACCTGGGGTGGGTTAGAAGGGGGTGGTCAGTAGGTCAGAGAGGTTCTCCTGCCCCTCTGCTCTGCCCTGGGGAGACCACAGCTGGAATATTGTGTCCAGTTGTGGCCCCTCAGTTCCAGCAGGACAGGGAACTGCTGGAGAGAGTCCAGCGCAGCCACCAAGATGCTGGAGGGAGTGGAGCATCTCCCGTGTGAGGAAAGGCTGAGGGAGCTGGGGCTCTGGAGCTGGACAAGAGGAGACTGAGGGGGGACTCATTCATGGGGATCAATATGGAAAGGGGGAGTGTCAGGAGGATGGAGCCAGGCTCTTCTGGTGACAACCAGTGACAGGACAAGGGGCAATGGGTGCAAACTGGAACACAGGAGGTTCCACTGAAATTTGAGGAGAAAGTTGTTCCTGGTGAGGGTGTCAGAGCCTGGCCCAGGCTGCCCAGGGGGGTTGTGGAGTCTCCTTCTCTGCAGACATTCCAACCCGCCTGGACACCTTCCTGTGTAACCTCATCTGGGTGTTCCTGCTCCATGGGGGGATTGCACTGGATGAGCTTGCCAGGCCCTTCCCATCCCTGACATTGTGGGATTCTGTGATTCTCCGATATAGGTGGCATTGCTGTCATCTGAAATTAAAGTTATTTTTTCTGGTGCGGTTTAGAGACAATCTCTGAAATTGTGTGTTAAAAGTGGGTTTGGAACTCCATGTCCATTTGCAATGGTTGTGTTGCTGTGACGTTTCCAGGTGGTAGATGAACTGAGCTGCATTCTCTGTCATCTCGGTGAAAGAAAATGTGGTTTTAGTGGCACCAAGTCTTTGCAGCAGCTCCGCAGGTTACAGTGTTGGCAGCTGAAAGGTATTTGTTTAAGATACAATAATATTTGGTTAAGACTGAAGTGGATTGTTTGGGTGTTTATAAAATATGCTGGGAAAATGTAGCCATGGTTTTGTGTTTGTTTTTTTTCTGATAAGTTTAGGTGTGGTTGCTTACTGGAAAGATCACTATTTTCTGAGCACCACTTTGTGCATCAACGTTGTGAATATGGCAGCTGGGGAAGTTCTGTGGCATCCGTGACTTGCTGTGGAACTCTGCCTGATTTAAAGTCTTTATGGTAGTTTTTGAAACTGTACTTTGGGTGCTTAAGGCTATATTTAGAAATGTTAAATACCAATTAAGTTAAAAATTTAAATTAGGGTGCATTTTCCATTTTTTTGGTACCTGAAGTGTAACACGGCAACATACAGCCAGATTAAATTCCACGGAAGGTATGCGGTTATGATTTTTGGTGTTCAGATGATATCTTTTAATGAGAAATGCATCTCAGTAATTATTGTTCCTGTTGAGCAGTCATTAGAATCTCCCGGATAAGCACCTGCCAAGGGCGTACAGCGGTGCTTTTGTGTTTGGGGAGTCTGAAGAGCAAACTGACCTGTAGGGAGAAAGGTACAGGTTGACAAAGGCTTTGTTGCCAAAGATTGGGACTGAAATAAGAGCAGAAAGCAGAATTAATGCCTGCGATAGGCAGGAAGTTGGTGCTGCTTCCCATGGGGTATTGTTTGACCCACAGAAACCATTTTGCCTGTTTGTAAGTGAGCATCTTAGAGGAGAACCCAAAGGGAACAATCTCATTCTTTATCAGTGCTGAATTACATGCCTGATGTGCTCTTCCCCAGACTGAGATGCTGGGTGAGCTGGGAAGGAGCTGCCACAGGACCTCTGATTTACAGCTGCGGGGTGAGCTCTGCGTGAAGCGTGTTAGACGTGATCGAATATTATAATGCCGGGAAGCTCTACCGCTTCGATAACCGGCTCAGCTCCGCAATGATAAACATGTCAGGCCGTGATAATTGTTGCTTTCCTTTCGAATGAGTGTATGATAGGCTATCAAATAGCACGCTTTGAGTGCCTGAGCAATCATGGTATTATCAATCATTCACAGTAAACCACACACTTCTGGGTGTTTTCTCCTACAGAATATATAGTAGCTTTTTAGAAAAGAAAGCCTGCAAGTGCCCAGTCCGTGTACAATAAACTTGAGATTCAGCTAACCATTTTTCTCTATTAATCACCATCTCTGGAGGGAAGGCCAGTGCCTTTGCAAAGCCTTACATAAAACATTTTTATGAAATTGCTTTTCATTGTGCTGGCGGAGAAGAGGACTCGAAGGTGTTGGGTTTTAGACAGTTCTCTTTGGCAGCACCGGTTTGCTGAGGAGCTGGAGCAGGGCTGGGTGGCTGGCGAGGAGCATCCCGGTGCGCTTGGGATGCAGCTGGGGCTGCCGCATCAAATGGGGTGCCGAAGGAGCCAGGCTTTTGGTAGGTGTGAAAATGGAGAAAAAGGCTGTGCAGAAGCTTTCAACCTCACGTGTGCTCGGGGTGCGTTGGGGCCGCCCCTGCTCTCTGCTGCCAAAACAGCTGGAGCTGGTTCTAACTGAATTTACAGGAAAAAACAGTCAGTTGGCCAAAGGCAGCGCTCTGCTGTCAAAAATAAATGTCTCTATTGCCATGTAAGTTAATGGCTGGGAAAGCATCAAGAAAGTGTAATCTAATGTACAGCTAATCCCAAGTGTGGAACATGCTTCATAACCCCGCCGGCATCTCGGTTAAAAAAATCTGCGCAACGGCGTTTGTTGAAGATGACTTATTGTTCTCAAAGAGAAGTTCATCGTGGAGAGGTCGTAATCTGGGGACCCTGGGGTAGCTTGTTTTTCTTGATCCGTGTGTGATTTATAAAGTAACATGGTAATTAATGAACTTCCTGTGTTCTTCTCTGAAGTTTCTGCAGGCAATGGTCAAATAATAGAAATGAACTTAAGAAACAGAAGATTAAATTAATTCCAACTTCAGTCTTCATGTATATTGGTGCCTATAAGGCTGAACATTGTGTATTTGGTTTTACACTGTTAACTGATGATGCTGGAGATTGGTATTATAATACCACTTTGTGCAGTACTGTGTTTCTAATCACAGCGGTTTGTTCAATCAATAATCTTATAATTGAATATTTACTATGAAGGAGGCCTTTTAATATGATTAGTTTTGTAGCCTTACAGGTTTGGCTGTGTTACCTTTGCCAGCCTAACGAGTAGATGTGTTGAATGAATAAGAAATAGCAAGTTGGTGAAACAAGGCGGTTGTTGGGGAGGTTTGGCAGCAGCGCTGGCCGGGACAGCATCCAGGCTCACAGAGGGAAATTTTTGGAGCTTCCTTGAATTCCATAAATTAAGGAGAACCTGAAGTATGTGGGATACAGCGGTGATTTTTACAAGCTCATTTTAATACAATTTATTTTACGTTTTGTAAAAGAAAATCAGAAGTAGAGCTATAATAGAGTGTGGGATACTTGGGGAATTCAAAAGGTTTCGTAGCCCTTCCAAGTGCAGGATGCTGGAAGGATCCTGCTGGGTCTTTGGCCGCAGGGCTGAGCAGACGAGGGTGGGATGTGCTGGTCCCTTGGCTCTGGGATGGGAGAAGCTTCTGAATCGTTCTTGCTGTTGGGTATTTGCGTGGCACCATGCTGATCGTAGAAACTTTTAATGGTGAAATGAATTTATGGAAACATAAAATACCCTGGATTCAAGAGTAACTTTTGTCTCTACCCGTGATGACCAGTTTTGTAATATAGTTGTGAGGTATTTGTACAATCGCCAGATACATTTTTCTATTTTGTTTCCACCAGAATGTAGAATCCTGTCTCAGTTTGTTGTACTGTTTCCCACAAACTGGGAGCGTGCTGCATTGCTGGACTCCGGCAATGATAAAAATGGATTCTTTGGCACCATTTTCACTTTGTTTTAGAGCTCGGGGGGTCTGGAGGGAGGGCTGTGCTGGGCTCAGCCAGGGTTCGCTCTTGAGGGATGGTGAACACATTGTGTGTCAGTTGGGATGCTCACCCTGCAGCTGGCATCTGGCAGCTCCTGGAGGATAGGACAGAGCTATTTCAGCTTACACTTTAACTGTGATGACTTGAGATAAGCCTCAACCATAAGCTGTTCACCGAACGTCTTTGTGTATCCAGTGTAGTCGCATGAACGCTCTCTTTAATGGGCTTCGATCATTAGTGCCTAGTAGCAAAAACCCCTCAATACCAGCAAATGCTCCTATCTCTGGACAGAAAAATCACCCTTAAGCAGAGGGAGCCAGCGGGTTGAGTCTGACACACTAACTTTGCTACATGGCACCACAAACTTTGGGACACAACTGCTGCTTTCTGCAAGTTTTGCATCCCAGAAGGCGTTGGACCTTTTCTGGCTCTGTTGTTAAATGATCCTCTTGCGCATCCTTTTTCTAGAGTACCTCGTGATGTAAGTGAAATGGTTCACAGGCGGCAGGAGTGTTATAAGCAATGCTGCTTTAGAAAAAGTCCCGTTTCTTGGCAGAAGTCCCACCCGGGGCATGGCCAGACCTGCAGCATCGCGGCTGTCCCCGGGGACCACCGCTGGCTCTTTGGTTCTCCCTCCAAATGGGGTTTGTTCAGCACAGGCTGGTCCCTACTGGGGACGGTCTCATCTTGGGGACTGTGCGTGGGAACACTCACAGCAAGAAAATCCGCATACCTGGGGATAGAGCCGTTCAGAAACACTCTGTAGTGGTACATGTCTTAGTACAATAATTCTATGTTATCTGCTGAGCACTAAAAAAAACATTTTTGCATCAATTGACTAAAATGGAAAGGCTCCAGCAATACCATTGGAGCTCCACTTTGAGTTATTTGTTTCTTTTTTCCCTTTCTTCTTTTTTTTTAATCCACTGTTGGTTCTGCTCATACATGTACCAGGCAAAATGTTCCCTTAAATATTTAATGTCAGCCATGCTGTTAACTTGGGTTTCATGCCAGCGTTAACATAAAGACTAAATAGGAGCTTGTGGAGATGCAGCTCCTTGGTGATCTAGGATGCATCTTCACACTTATTTGCTCTGCTGGTAAAGAGAAAACTTAATTTTCCAGCACTATCCAGCCAAGCCTTTGAAGAGGACCCTATCCTAAAAAAAACAAACTGCAATTAACTTTGGGAACGTAAACAGTTCTGTGGATGATGCAGGTATGGGATATCTAGTGGTCTCTAATACCACTTTCATGGCTACTGTGCTAAGAATTGGGGTAATTATTTTCCTACCCTCACGTAGGATTTCCTAATTATTTGAGCGCAAAAGGTAAGATGTGAGTCTGTGGTTATGGACTCTGTAAATTAGCAGTGAGTACAAATATTAAAAAAGGCACCATCTGCCATAGAAACCATTTGCCACCTGTTCCCTTGCGTTCAGAATTATTTAATGGTTTAGATTTAATGTTTAAGCCTGCCACAGAACAGCTGGGAAGTGACTAAGTATTTTTCCTATCAGTACCTTAACGGCCAGGCAACATTCTATGTTAAAACCAGCTCTTAAGGCCAGCGTTTTCCTCGGTGCTCTCTCCTGTGTCTGTCAGCTTGCTTCATTAGCAAAGGCTGCTGATATAAAACACATTTGCAGAACAACAATTACTCAATTATTTTTATGGTGTTTTATTTGAAAGAAACAGCTTCTTCTCTGCGGCAAACGGAGGCGATGGCGACTTCAAAGCGGTCCCAGCGCTTAGAAAGGTGACATGACAGCAGAGTTAATCCTGGGAAACCCTTAAGCTCAGCCTAGCATCTTCCCCCCTGAGTTTCTTACTGTTGCTGTAGGTGAGATTGAGCATGGCGAGATAAAATTTGTCTCTAAGAAAGATGTTTCCTGGTGGATGGAATTTAAGAACTTAGAGAGTTAGTTACCGGGGCTTTGCTCTGCGCATCTCCCTCCGGTGCCCAGCTGGTGGGGTCAGGGTGGACCCGCCAGCTGCTGGGCGAGGAAATTCGTATAACCTCTGTGGAAACTACAACTGCTTCTCTTTCCTTTCTTAACAAGCTTAATTAAACAGTGTAATCCAGGGAGTAAAGGCTTGGCGAGCTGGCGTGTTGGGCTCTCCCCCTCTGCTGTTGTGGGTGCTGGTTCTCCAGGTGCTCGTTTCCCACCATTAACATGGTTCACTCACTGGTGATTTTCCTTGTGCATTTGCTATTTAAGCCAATCTAGCCATTATGGAGTTCCTAGATTTTAGGTGCAAGGAGTAGCGTTTATGAAAAAGCAAATAAGCAAACTAAAATATCACATTTCTGGCTGGAACATTCATCTACCTGAGAAGCTTTTCTCACGCCTTCCCGGGTGTCCCGCGCGTCTCGCAGTGGAGCAGGCCTGACTTTGAATACTGAGTAGTTCTAACAAGCTTGTTGTAAATGATCTGCCCAGCTTTAATGCTGTGTAACGAAGCAAGCAAATGAATGTTTATAGTTATTAAAGTGATAACTTCCTACTCGAGCTAATATTCGGCATAAAATTACCATTCTGTTTCATATCGGTGTTGGCACGTGCAAGGACGATGTGAGTGTGCAGAGGGTTCTGAGCTCAGTAGTGCCATTGAAATCAGCATCATTTTTCCACTGTCGGACAGTAAATCTCTGCTGGAAACTGCAAGTGCTCAGCTGCCCAGTTAACACTCTGAGAAGTGGGATGATGGTTCCTAAGATGGTTCTTGTTTGTGTGAACACTGGGGCGGCCCAGCACGGTGTTCCTGGTGTGGAGGGCAAGGCAACCGTGTGGCGGGAGGAGGAGATGCAGGGCTGGCAGAATTTCTTCATATTGCAAATTTTTCACATCGTCTGCATTGAAAAAGAAAGTCAATCATGGAACATTTATTGATGCAAATATGTGGATGGACTAAACTGGCTTTATGGTTCACAAAGTCAGTCTGTACAAATAGACAGCGATTTCCCAAGGCTTTTAGATAATGTCTGTCTTCTGTATCGATAGGAAAATACATCTCTAATCCTTCTTTTCGTGGGATATCATTGGTATGACTAACTAGAAGGCAAGATCTTCTGGCAGGGTAAAATCCACTTGCAGAGGGAACGTAGTGCGGTGGTATTTCATCTTCTCTCCTGCAAGAATCCTGCAGCCAAGCTGGGATCAGTTACTAATTAGTCCTGCTTCATTTATGCTGTGTTCATGGGTAAACAGCTACTTTCTCTAGTGGGAACCAGAAGAAACTGCTTCAGTGTCTTGAATGTAATATCAAGATATTGACAATTGCAAAAACGTAATTAAATATTTCATGTAGTCGTTAGAAAAGACAAACAACCCAAATCCTTTCATTCATGCCCAGCTGTTTGCTTGGTAAATGTCATGCAAGTCAGACTTCATTTACTATATGCTTAACTGCCTGTTAAAACAAGTAGTAGTTTTTTTCCTTCCAAAAATGCCAGTGCGCTGCTGTATAGAGAGTTTAAATCAGGTTTCACAAGTTAGTAATAGCATTTACACTGTTAAAATACCTGTGGGGGGTTTTTCCCATTCAAGAGACAAGCAAGTGCTGCAGACCTGGGCAGTTCTTGCTGCTGATACTTGGAAAATTAACAGACAAGAATTATTGTTTGTGATTGTGAGTGTTAAACCGGAGCTGAAGGAACACATTGTTTTGGTGGATGCTGTTGTTGTTTCCTTAAAATCATTTATGCCATTAAACCATTAGGAATTTGCTTGCATTGCCGCGGTTTAATAAAGTTATGATGTGATGTTACTGCACTGCAATGTAGCTCGAGGTAGGATGGTGCAAAGCCGCCTGTTCTGAACTGCTGCTCGGGACCCACCAGAAATATTGGGGAGATTTTGATAGTGGTAAAAAGGAGCAGGTTTTGCTTAGGTCCATGTGAAAAGTGCAAAGATGCAACAGGAGGGATGGTACTTTGTGTTACTCCTGCACTGGAGAAAATGTTAAGTATGTTATTGGCAAGACTAGAAATGAATGAATACTTTTTCCTTATTTAGTTATTTTTCATAATATATTCAGCCAACTCTATTTTCTGCTTTAGTTTGATATTGCAAAATGAAGCTGTAGTATGGATTTGAACCAATGTGCTCTCAGTGTTTGGTGGGGATTGGAGGCACTGAACCAGCTCTGCGTGCTGTGTAAACTTGGAGCAAACCCAACGTCTGGTGGAGGAAGAAGTTCTGTGGTCTCGGTGGACTGATCTCTTCTTGTAGCCTCTGCAGAATCTTGGACCTTCTGGTAGAGAATGGCCAGGATGATATGCTAGGTGAGGAAATGGTTTCACAGCATTCCCTGAAATACAATGGGTTGGTGAAAGGCTAGGAGTTTGTTCATTTTCTACAGTTTGTTAATTTTCTCCTAAACAGTTTGTCTAATGCGACTGTGAACCGAGAAAACTCCGTGCCACAAAAACGCCCTTCAAATAATTTAAGAATGCTATTCTATTTGATCTTGGCACCATAGCGGTTATGTGCTGTTGGCCACGGGCTGCTCGGAGCTGATGAGGCAGTTTGGGAGCTCAGGGCTTCCCTGGAGAGGACCTGTCGGTGCTTCTGGTGGCCCTGGTGCCCCAGCCCTGGGGACACTCGGGGGGCTGGTACACCCAGCAGGGGCACAGGCTATGGGAGGCTTGGGGTTATTATATCATCATCCATATTCCAGTAAAACAGCTATGCCTGTTCGGCCTCTTAAATGGTGGGAAACAAATTTATAGCAGATTTCAGGTATTTTTTAACCACTCACAGTTAGGAGTCAGTGGATGTTTTCTGGCTGACTTCATGTATTTCTCAATCAGGCCCCACTATATGAGTGTAAATAAATTTAGCAAGGTAAAATGAATCTTACTTAGTTGGCCAGAATATAAATAAGGAAAATTAATTAAAATCTACAATTTTAAGTGTGCCATAGTTGCTTCCCTAGAGCAGCTAAATAGGATTTTTTTGCAGATTTAGCTCTGTTTAGCGCATGCGAAGCGCGATGCTGATGTTTCTGCAGGAGCCAGACACAGGATGAAAAAGATAAGGAAAAAGATAAAGAAAGATAAAGGGCTTTTCCTGAGTTGCAAACGCCAGCGCGGGTGCGGCGGCGGTTCTGCCGTGATGTCAGATAACGTCACAGCCCAGAAATCTGGAGGAAGACCCAGGGCTGAGAGCTGTTCAGCCGGAGGGTTATCGAAGGAGCTGTTTGGCTTGAGGAGCTGGAGGCAAAACTCCCAAAGCCGAGTCCATCTGTCTTGGGTTTGTTCTGCAGAACAGATAAAGCTGCAAAGTCTGACGAGACCCCCCACGGTTCCAGCAAAGAAAAACCCTCCTGCCAGGCCCTGGATCGTGTTGACTTCCCACCGTGATTTCAAGAACCAGTTATTCTTTAAGATCTTGGCTCAGATCCCATAGTAAGAATTGCGCAAGAATTGAAAAAAGAGAGAATCGCATTATGGTTTCTACTTTACTGCTTTCAAAATTCCAAACCTAATTTATAACTCAAATCCTTGTAGAAATAAGTATTTGAAGATTTCATTCTGAAATACAAAGGATTAGTTCATGCAGAAATAATTACTCTGATACAACGGAGAGTGGAAGTTCCGAAGGTTTGATACTGCATAATTTAGTGTATTCTTTCAGAATTACATCCTATTAAAGAAGAGATTGAAATTTTATGCTGGAGTTAGTTTTCATAAGGCTGGAAATAAATCAGAAATGTTTTGCAAATGGGGCTGCGTTAAGGAGCAGCGAGAAGCGTTATGGGAGGTGGGTCGTGTGGGGTCATCCTCATTGTCCCCTTCACGTCCCCAGCGTGGGCAGCTGCCCCATGGCTCCCATGGGTGAAGGATGGGCTATGGGTGGGTTCAGGTTGGGTGCAGGGTGGTCCCACCACATCCCTCCTCTGTTATTGCAGGAGCATCTCAGGTGTCCCCTCTCATGGGGAACCACCACGCTTGCAGCCTTGGAGATGCTCCTGCCTAATGTGCCGAGCTGCGCTTGGCATTCATCACAGCCCTTGGGTTTGGGCGCCTACATCCTTATTGTCCAATTTTATATGATGGGCCACGTGAATAATTCAAAAGGAGCTTTTCATCCAATACCGGCTGTCATGCCCTCGGCTTTGGGAGGTCACCCGGGTGAGGTGCTACTGCCACGCTGAGAAACTTGCCAAAAATCTAATACTAACTTTTCTTTCAATTTGGGAGAGCTGCATTATGCTCTGTAATGCAACAGGAGCCAGCGGTGCCTGGAGCGATCGCGGTGGAGTTGGAGCCGTGCGGCCCCAAAGGCTGCGAACCGCTGCTGGGAAAACACGGCGGCTCCCACGCCGCTTCTCCGAGCCATCAGTTACAGCTCATTTGTGTTCTACTCAAGAGTAAAGTAGTAATGCTGCCGTCGTGCCCTTTACCAGAGGGAATTACGAGGAAGTAATCTTTAGAATGAGAATCCAGAAACATTTATATTATTGGTGTTTTAATACCAATATTAACAATTACTTGGCAGTGCTGGGTTAGTGGTTGGACTTGATCTTGAAGTTATTTTCCAACTAAAACGATTTTGTGGGTCTATGGTTATTTTAAATAAGAAATTCTGATGTTGAGAACATGCTGGTTTAGTTCTGAGTCTACAAGATGCGCTGGCAGAATAAAGCAGAGTTTAGCGTGCTGCCTCTTGACAGGCCGTCCTTGCGTGAGGAGCTGGAGCAGAGCGCAGTGTTGGCCCCTCTGCAGCCCAGCAAGCCACAGGAGCTCTCCAACGGGAAGGATGGTGACAGCAACGGTGACATCAGGTCTGTGTGTCCCAGCAATCCATGTCAGCTCCGCAGCATTGTGCGCTGGGGTCTGGGGTCTTTTGCCCAGCATCCATCAGCCGCGAAAGCGCGGGGAAGCGTGGTGTCACCTTTCGCTGGGTGGCATTGGTTTTACGAGCTGGGAAAATGAAGCGTGGAACAGAAACAGTTTTCAAAAAGAAAAGGGTAAACTTTTTTTAAGCGAGCAGAAGAGTTTGGCTTGCTTCACATGTTGCTTATTTTGATGGTAAATACAGAGGATGATTTAATTCCGTGGGGTTTGTAAGTTGCACAAACCAAGCATCCAGATTTCCTTGGCTTTTCACGAGCGAGCGCTCTGACTTTGTGTGCAGCATTGCTCAAATCCAGCTCTGCCTTTTGTTATGCCTGCCAGGTGCACTCTGTTTACTGTAGGCAAAGATGATTTTGCTGGGAGAATGATAATGTTTGATTTTTTTTTTTCTGAATTAGCATATTGTTTGCTTTCCAGGGGATCATATTCACTGGGCTGCTTGGGACTGGGAGGCTGTAGTCGCTTTGGAAAGGCAAAAAGATAACATCCTCTTGCTGTGTGCTGTGGGACGCAGCACCGTGGTTCACGTGTCCTCTGTGAGCACACGGTACCGGCCACGCGTTCCCAAGGAGTGTTCCAGGCATTAATTTAATTAGGTGGTGGTGAACTCATCGCATATGTGGAAATGCCAATGAGTATTGGTAGGATGGGTCCTACCTCTGGTGGGGCAGTGAAGTTTCTTTCATTCTGTGTGGCCCCATCTGCAGATCGCAGGTGCTGATGTGAGTCACAGTCTCTGGTGAAAAATAGTGATAAGTGGTGAAAAATGGCCCGGGGCTATACCGGGGAGCGGGGACATGGGGTGTTCCAGCTCTGCCATTTCCCATGTTGCCAAACCAGTTCAGTAACTTGGAGAAACTTGTCAAATGGATCCTGAGAAATGCGCTTTGTTTGTGGTTTCCAGTATGTATTTTGCTGTCTCTTGCTATTCTGTCCCACCTCCCACAAACCAAACCAGAAGACAAGTCCTTGGGGACACTCTTGTTTGTCCTGGGCACCCAGTGTAGGGAAGGGTCTCGTGGTTCAGTCTACATGATGCTGGTGCAGGAATAAAAGGAGAAAAAGTGAGTGAAGGTGATGGTTTTCTGGCTCCGGCCCCTTTCCCGCCCACTGCGGCTGGTGCTGGGGCAGGAGCCACATGGCGCAAGGCAGAAAGTGAGAACTTGCGCCTGATTTTCTTCGTTGATTAGAATTGCGACAAATATTTGTTTTCCCCTTTTCACATTAATCTGCGAGCGGTGTTATTGTGTTATTTTCACATTAGTTTTCTTGAGCGTGCTCCCGGGAGTTTTGCTGTGCTGGCTGCTCCCGAGCATCAGTATTGCTGAGGCTGCTTTTGGAAACGACGCTGCTGGAATGTACCGACAGGGGCAGTGCTCTGCGGACAGGAACCCGCTCAGGCTGCTGCCGTGACATACACGAGATTTCGCCACTCTGATACTTGGTGCTTTTTTTATTATTTGTTTTTTCCTTCTTCCCTTCCTTCCTCCTTCTTTCCTTCCTCTTCTCTCTCTTTCTTCCTTGGGATTGCCTCCCAATCATCAGAGTAGGCACAATTAGGTGGAAAATTGTGCTTGCTTCTAACGCTTTTGAAAGAAGGAACATCCAGGATCCCAGGATGGTTTGGGTTGGAAGGGACCTTAAAGCTCCTCCAGTTCCAAGCCCCTGCCATGCGCAGGGACACTCTCCAGCAGCCCAGGTTGCTCAGAGCCCAGTCCAGCCTGGCCACAGCTCTGGTTTAATGTGGAAAAGTGGCTCAGTTGATGGCAGGGTAGCGCTGGGTGCTGGTGGGTCTTGGGGGTTTGTTGGGGAGGAGGAGGAGGAGGAGGAGGAATCCCGGGAAGGAGGAGAGCTGGCACTCCAGCCCCAGGTGTTGTACACTCTGTGATTACTGAGACGGATTCCACCAGTTAATTAATGAGAGCAAAAGCAGGGAATCTGATTTCACACTTGATGTATGCAGCTGTTAGCAAGCTCGCTGTAAATGGTGCTGAAGATCTCTGTTTCTAAATAAAACAAGATCTTTCCCAGGGCTGAAATCTTAGGGTGTCTCTCGCTTCCCTTCTGTGACCACCCAGCCCGTAAAACTGCAGGAAAACCTGAAACATTAGAGATGGGGAATCCCGGTTTTATGACTTCAGGTGAGGAATCAGTGTTTGATGGCTCAGAACCTGGTTGTCTTCTGGGTTACATGATTCATCTTTTAAAAACAAAAAGGGTGAGAAGAAACTTCTGGACAGGATTTGTATTTTCAGTGTAGTAAAGGTGTGGGATGTAGCCCTGAGCAAAGTGTCTCAGGCATTAGGATGACAGGGGTTTGGGCTGCTGAGCAGTTCATGGGGACACCAGCTGAGACTTTGGGGATTTGCATAATTTCTTTTTCTAACTATTGGGCTTAAAGTGGTGTTTCACAGTCTGGTTATTTCTGTTATTAAATATGTCATTTAATGTTAATGCCTGTTGAATGGCAAAACACAGCGGAGCGGGGAGATCGGTACCAGGTTTTTCTTTCGGGGGTATTTCATGCCTGTTGAAGCCAGCTGGCTGGCGATGCAGGAGCCTGCACAGCCGGGGCTGCTCCCTCCCTCGGGTCACGCACACGGCTTTCCATTGGTTTTTCACACATGGTATTTCCGAGCATCCACCATCCAGTACACAATTATTGGAAAAGGCTACATGAGACACTTTAGCTTTTAAGGGATTTTGAGTAGTTTTGATTTCACTTTGGTTTTGAAGCCACTTTGACTGGACTTGTTTCTCTGCTCGCCTGTTGGAAATTGCAAAAAAACCAGATTGTTAAAGAAGAGAAAGTAGATAGAAAGTCAGCAAATATTCTTGTGAATCTGCAGAGTAAGTACTAAGTGTCAATGAGCATCTTCTGCCAATGAGCCGAGCTGGGGTGAGATTTTTCTATGTGCACATCTTCAGTTCCCGCTCCAATGAGCGATTTTCCTCATCGCTTACTCGTTCCCAAAGTGGCTGTGCCAATGTGTGCTGAAATGAAAGCTTAAAACAATCCTGCAGAAACAGAAGTGCAGCCGGTGCTTTGCATTTGTGGCTGGACATGTGGGATGCCTTTTGCCTTTCCCACCTTCGATGGAGGGCAAAGGCAAAGCCGCAAGAGTTTTTGCAGTAGGAACAGATATGGAGTGAGGCTGCATACGCCTCATGACAAAAGTGAAGTGCCTGAGTTTGCTCTCCATTCTTCAAATCATTATTTGTGTGTGTGTGTTTGCAATATATACTTGATATCAACACAGATCATTTTGAAATGGGGCAAGCTTCAGTAGAAGCGAAGTAATTTAAAACCATACCAGTCTAGCACAGACTGCAGTCTAATATTTGTAGCCATGTTGCCTTTATGATTTGTGTCTTGTAAATATCCGCTTGCATGAAATGAGATTAAATCATGTTTTCCCTTTGTCCTTAAAAGTCAATTGTCCTGTTAAAGTTGTTGTGAATGAAAATTACACTTTGCAGAGCCATATCATAATTTGCAGCCATGCGGGGCAGTCTGACCATTTTTCTGGTCTGTTCTTGGATAAGAAGACAGTCACCTCCGTCCTTCCTTTGTAAAGGACCGGGGCTGCAGGAGGGAGTTGAGGACACAAGTCTCGCTTTGGTGCCACGGCAGGTCTGGGGGTCCCAGCAGAGCCCCAGCACTTGTTCCCCTGGGACACCCAGAGCCAGGACACATCTTCAGGGAAGAACCTTGAGCTTGCTGCTCAAAACGTGGTGCCAGCCGCTGCTGTGGGATATGGGTTTGTACGGAGCAGGAGGGGAGGACCTGCTGCTGGAGTACAGGAGGAAATGCAACACCAGGACCTTGGAAATGGGAACCCGGACTGACATTCTTCAATTTCTCACAGTCTCCTGAGCCCCAACGTGGCTTCTGCAGGACTAGCAAACATTTTAAAAAAGAAGAGGTGTAGGAGGAATAAATGGTACCAAACCCATGAGTGCATGAGGCTGAAGAGCATCCCGAGGCGGAAGCCTCTGTCCAGGAGCCTCCTGGGTTTGTTTTTCCTAAAGCTCTTTAGGTTAAGACTCAAGTTTAAAACAAGGCAGTAACGGAGGTGCAGGAGGAGAGCGCTGTACAATCTTAACTGAGCTCTACAGAGGTAATTGCCAAATTATTGGGATTTGGCTCTGGTCCAGAATACATTAATTATCTGAAACTGATAGTGACACACAGCTTGCCAGTTATTTTGTTTGGGTTTTTTTCTTTGTTTTTTAATCTTTAAGGAAACAAGGGATCATTGCAAATAAAAATATTTAAACCAGAAACTCACCAATGTTGTTTTTTAAAAATTGTATGTTTCTCTTAGCACCTCATCATATTGTATTTCTGGTAAATTGTGTGTGTTTCTTTCCTGAAGAAAACAAACCCTGAGTCAGGTTCCCAGGCACACAGCATGGGCCGCGTCCTGATTTCTGCGCGGAGCCGGACCAGAGAATCACCGGAAACAAAGGAAGCTGGTGGGAGAGAAAAGGGGCCAAACAAATCTGTGTTCTTAGGATCCCTGATTGCTCTTTAATGACCTATAATATGCATCATTTTAAGCACGTGTTTTGCATCTTTTTAAAAGGTATTTTTGGAGGAGAGGACTGTAGCTGTTGCCCACGTCTCCCAGCTGCTCTAGATCTGGGGCAATGTTCTGGTTCCTTTAGAATTCCATGAGAAAAGGTGTTTCCAGCCCGGAAGAGCTCCCGTTGGCATAGCCGGCAGCAGGCAGAAGCGAAGCGCTCCGCCGGGCTGGCGGCGCCGCGCGCTGCTTTGCCTCAAGGGTCCCTTGCTTTTAATCCTCTTTTGGCACCTTAGCAGGTCCCCTGTTTCCTTTGCTTTCTGTTGCTGATTTGCTTCTTCAGGCAGGTCCTGAAGCAGTGATAACTTCAGTTTGAGTGCTCGCTCGTGTTGATGTCAGCCTGGTCTCCATAAAACAATGCAAAATAGGAAGCAGCTTTGGGAGGCTTGTATCTACAGTTTTATTTTGCGTGTAAACATTGAACCATTAAGATTTATGAGAAATTTATACACGAGGGTTGGATCGTGACTGATGAAAGCACAGACGCTTGTGTCAAGCCATATTATGAGCCGATGTTTTCCCATTTTTTAAAATATCCTTTTCCCAAAAGAAAGAGCCAGAGGGGAAGGAAGATCAAAGACTCTGTTTCTTTTCTAGATGTGTCTGAAAATGCAGGTCCTTGAACCTTAGTCCATGTTGTAAATTTATGTCTAAGGAGATTGTATCACGAGAAGCTTCTCTGCAAGTCAGATGAAATGGGACATGATAGTCCTGGCTCAAAATCCCATGGGAAATTAAGTTTTCCAAGGAAATCTAAGTTAGTGTGTAGGAGGACTTAAGAGTGGAGAGTCAATCTTTGTTTTAACCACAATGATGCCGTAGGTCGGTTTGCCAAGGGAAGGCAAGGGCCGGCTGCTTTTTTTATTGTGCTGAAGTGCTTCAGCTCTATAGAAGTGTGGAGAGAATAACTGGTACGAGATTATTTTCTGACAGACTTATCAGCGACCCTGGCAGGTCACCGTCCTGTCAATGCGTCACCTGTACAGGTGCCCAGGTCTCCGTTGGGTGAATTCTGGGACTTGCCAACCAAAGGCCCCCAACCACTTCCCTGGAAAATCCAAATATGAAAAAGATTATTGAACTCTGTTGTGGAGTGCGGGGAGGAATCAGCGTGTGTGGGAGCTGCTGTCTGGCCATTGGCAAGCGGTGCAGGACTTGGGTGGGCTCTCCAGTTGAAATGTGCTGCAGTCAGAGAGACTTGTAGGAACTAAACCAAAAGAAATATTGTTTGTTTTGTGAGCCACATAATAAGTGTACGCATTTGTGCTCATCCTAAGTAAGGATGTTCTCATTCAAAACAAGCAGATACTTATTTTCTCTACTTTAACTGTACTTGGAGAGCTGAATCTATCTTCTCAAGCACCTTTTTCAGGCAGCACAAGCATTTTCTATGCAGCTTATCATGAGAATCCCCTGTGTGCCTCTCCCGCTGCTCGGGGCACAGCTGTGTGGACGTGATCCCTGAAATTCTCTCATTACATGCAAGACGTAGAGGAAAATATTTTCCAACAATCTGTTTTTTATGCAGGAGTCACTTGCCAGCGTGGCTCTCAGAAGGGAAACAGAGCATCCTTGTAATGAAATGTAAATGTTTTCCAAACATGGGGCCTGTGTTGTCAGGAGACCCTTGGTGATAAAGGCTGGTGAAACAAGGCTTTCCCAAAGCCAGATAATTCAGCGGCAGTGGGAGGGGATCCCTTGTCCATGATTGCTGTGTCTGTTGGCCGGTGAGTGTGCAAGGAGACGGGCAATTACCTCTGTCTGTACCGCTCTGATCTAACGAGAGCTGCTTTCCTGTGGGGTTATGCCCCATGGTATTTAAATAAGTGCAACCCTCAAGAGAAGCTTTTTTGACATTCAGAGCACTTCTCTTCCTTGTGGATACTCGGGCACTTCTGAAAAGATGAGGTTTTGCTGTCGTCTTCTTTCAGTCTGAGCACTTGGCGCATCCCTCCTCCTCCCTGCTGCTCCTGAACACCCAGCTTTTTGGTCCGTGAAAAATCAGCTTCTCAGATTTGTACAAAAGCTACCTGTACTTCCAGATGTGTTTGTGGTGGGACATGGGAATTTTTGGGGAAATCTCCCCTGAACAAGACGGTATGATGGAAAAACTTGGTTTCTGTAGGAGGCGGGTGAAGGAGCCTGGAGCCGTGCTGGGGCAGCTCTGGCCAATGGAAGCTCATCAGTGAAGAGCTCGTTAGTGGTGGGGAGGGATGAAGGGCTTTGGGCTGGCGCTGTTGGCAGCTGGGTCCTCGTCATGGCTGTTGTACTTGTGTTCAAAGATCCATATACGTGTCTGTACTGGAGCTCCATAGGCTGGAAGTCGGGCTGCGGAGGGAGGGATGTGAGGGATGTGGCACATGGGGATTTTGGGGATGCTGCTGGGGCTTTGCTGCCACATTTACCTTCGAAAGCTGTTCCAAGGCAAACAACTGTGATTGAGTAGTTGGAATTTCTTTCTTTCATATTAATGAAACAATTATTCATGATGCCATATTAGCTGAATTCTGGTGTAAAGGTGGAAAAATGAGTGTATCCTTTAGAAAAGACTGGTGATAGTTTTCCATATTGACTTTCAGCCGTAGGGTTATACATGCACACATGGATATGTACATCTATCTATCTGTCTATCTATCTATCTATCTATCTCTAGTTATGCATGTCATGCTACTATTTTTCATTTAACCAAGGACTGGAAGTGTTATCCTAATTCTCTGACCTCCTTATGGGACAATTTATTAATCTGGTGGAATAATAGTGAGGTGACTAAGCTTTTACACTATCCATTTTTAACTGAAACAAAAATCCTGCGTCAAGATTGCTAAGCCAGCTCATGCTCATTCCTGTTTGCTGTGATGCCCCAAGTCTCTCGTGTCTATGCCAGGTGCTCCCGTAACCTGCTGAGAGCTTTTCCTTTCCAAACCACACATTCATTATGGTGTCACTCTCCAACCTCATCTCATTGCCATTCTTCTGTTTTCCATCCCAGGTCATTGAATATATTATTTTCGCTACTTTCCAGAACAGCAGTAAAATAGATCTTCAACAGGATTTTTTTTTAATTTAAAACCAGGAAAACTCAAAATAAAGCCACAGGAAACCTGGACAAAAAACTGCAAAGCAATCAGGGTGGTTCTGCCAAAAGCAATGATGCTGCCCAGATTTAAGGTGTTGTTTCTATTTGGACAGGGGACTATAAAAGTTGTGATTTATAGAATCCTCTCCGTTTTCCTCCCAGCCTACGCCAGCGGTCCGTGGGCGTACCGCCGGGTCAGGCTGTCCCTTCCAGTGGCAGAGATGTACACATCTGCTGCTGCAAACCAGACCATATTGAGGCAGCTTTATGGTCCGTGCTCAGAGTGGTCCTTGCTGTGCCAACCGCCTTTCCAGGGGTTTCTCCACATCACCAGCCCTCCTGTTCTGCGCTAGGTAGGAACCAGTAAATGTTTGGTTTGGCTTTGGCTTCTAGTTCAGTCCCGTTCACTGGAATGAGAGAAATCTGGTTGCAGATCAGCAGCCGTATGTTTCTATTACATGAGGAGAAGGGAAAAATGAGGGTGAACCCGGCACCATCTCACGCTGTAACCGGGGAGGAAGGTCTGTGCCTTACATGCGGTTTGGGGAAAATGTGCTTTATAAACTCCCGTTGTAAATGCTGTTCATACGTGGCCTGTCCTTCTCTGTAAGCAAGCGAACAAATCCTGTTTGCATCTCATTGTTACTTTTGCCACGGTTTCTCTCTGGTTTTCCACTGAGCAGAAGAGCCTGCAGAAGAGAAGGCTCTGGGGAGACCATGTTGTGTCCCTGCAGTATTTAAAGGGGCTGATAAGAAAGATGGGGACAGACTTTTTAGCAGGACCTGTTGTGATAGGACAAGGGTGATGGTTTTAAACTTAAAGAGGGGAGATTATTCAGGCTGGACACGAGGAAGGAATTGTTGCCCTGAGGGTGGTGAGAGCCTGGCCCAGGTTGGGCAGAGAGGTGGTGGATGAACCATCCCTGGAGACATCCCAGGCCAGGCTGGACGGGGCTCTGAGCAACCTGAGCTGCTGAAGATGTCCCTGCTCATGGCAGGGGGGGCACTGGGGGAGCTGGGGAGGTCGCTTAGCCCAAACCATCCTGTGGTTCTAAGTCACGGGGTCATCAGGACATCCTGGGTGAGGGAACTCAGCACTTGCACGCAGGTACACACTATAAATCGCCATTATCCCGTGTAACTACTTTCCTGGTGGATACCAGGGAAATTCCAAACAGTGATTGCTATTTCCTCTCCCATCTTCTGTATTTTGATGGCTGTGTTCTCTGTGCATTCCTACATAGCAATTCCTGTGTATCATTGCAATATACTGCAGGGTGCTGGAGTGGGGACAGGTGGGCAGACAGGCAGGGTTTGCTCCACCAGTCTCCAGTGAGACTCTGATTCTTTGTCTGGTTTCAGTTAGGGGTGGGATGGGATGGAGGACAGGGCAGGCTTTGACAAAGCTTTTAGCAGCCGGGCAGTGTCTGTGCCCACGGTGCTCGGGACTTTTCTTGCAAGGATTCCCACTGCAGCACCTTAACAGACCGGGGACGGAGCCTCTGCTCAAAAAACGCAACACGTTTTGCAGTCTGAGGCAAAAGAAGATAATCAGATTCAGAAAGTGCTGAATATTTTTTAATGAGCGTACCTGGGCCTTTCAAAGAGGAGTAAGGGAAGAGAATTCAGCAGAGGTGGCTTCTAGGCAGCCTGGGGTTCAGCCGACTGCAAATAGCCGTGAGGAAAGTGTGGTGTGACCTTGAGGAGGAGGTGGCAGCGGAGCCGAGGGCTGCGTGTGGCTGGAGGAGTCTGCATGCTGTGCAAACATCGATATATTTTTTGTTCCTGTTCAATTCCTCCTTTGTTCAAGCAGAGAGGCTTCTTTCAGCCTTTGCAAATTAGCAGTATTGCCCCAAATTACCTAATCATGATGGATGTTGCTTGTAAAGGAAACAAGTCCCTGGGCCATGATCTTCACTAACTTGTGGGGTCATAAAATGATAACAGCAATAATAAAAATAAATTGATGTGTTTCTGTGTCTGACTCTGTTACTGGCTATTAGACACAGCAATTGAAATTACTAATTTCATTGCTTTCCACTTTGCCATAGTAAACTGCGTGGTTATGTTTCAGGAATTCTTACAAACTAATCCTCCCTGTCACTGACAACAGTTTGGCCGGACCAAGATGAGCAGCGCGGGGTCCCCATGGGGAAAACAGGGTGACAAGTGTCCCTGACACCTTGTCGCAGCACAGCTGGTGATGATGCCATTCACCCGGGTGAGCGTCCCTGGGGCCGGGAATGGGTGCACTGCACACTTTCAGTAATGGAAGAATCGGACCAGATATGGATTTATTGCGTTTCCTTGTTACGGGACCGTCCTGCCGTGCGCTCTTGCCCTCTCTGGCCAGCAGCCAGGCTGCACCGCGCTGCTGGGCTGGGTTTGGTCAGGTCCTGGGCTCCTGCTGCCACATCTGGCCCGACCTGCTCAATTCTGGTTACACCGTCTTCAGCTTATTATCTTTTTTTTTCCAGATTTTGAACTTTACCCCTGTTTCTTTCACTCCATTCAAGTCCGAATCCCACAGGAGACATTAGAGAGACAACAGAAATGAGTTATATGTGAAATGCCGTCAGTGATTTTTATAAGCAAGCTGTGGTTTCCCTGCAGCATCATGCACTGGGTTTTCATTCCCCACAGCTGGCTGCAAACCCGCAGCGGCAGCCGCCTATTACAGGCATTTCTCAAATGGGACAGGGCTGCGTGTAGCGCCCACTGTCAAAGCCCTCTCAGGCTTAGTGCCTCAGACTGCCAGGACCGGCTTGTAAATCTGGTCAGCACCGCAGCGATGAGGTGATGCGGACACCGCGTTGGGCACAGGCACCTTTCCCTCTTACCTGTCACGGTGTCTGTGTGTCACGGTGTCTGTGTGTCACAGTGTCCGGTTGCAATGGCCGTATCCACAGGGATGGGATGGGGCTGGACGTGCCTGCCCTGCGATATAAATGTGCTCGTTAGTGATCACCGCATCACTCATCTGCTTATTTGCTGTTCCTTCCAGCAGTTTCCAGGAATTTGGGTGCAATTACTTCATAGTCTAATGCTTTTCTTTAAACCAGTTTTGCAATTTGGCAGTGTTACAATAATTTGATTATTTTTGGATGAGCCACATATATATATATATATATATATATGTAAAAACAGTCTTGATCCCATTTGCTGGTGACCTTTTGGCTGCACGGTGTTCAGGGCAGGGCCAGAGGAACAGATGAACAGCTGAGCATCCTCGTGCCCTTCAGCTGGACCAGGGACGAAGGGCAGAATGGGAGGGGATGGACAGAGCTCTGTAGGGTCAGGGGAGATGTGGGCGTGTAAGTGTCACTCGCACAAAGCCACGGAGTCATCAGGTGTTAGACAAGATGTAGAGTATTTGGAACTCCTCCTTAAAGAGTCTTGTCAATGCAAAAGCCTCTGTGTGGTTTTATCTTGATGGGTGCAGAAGAGTTACTAGGGACAGTAGAGGACAAAGAAAAACCCATTTAGGTTAATTCAGTTCTTTGAGCTGTGGGTGTTTGAGAAGAGTGTCCTGTTGCAATATTATGCTATCATCTCCCTGCTTTTCCTGACACCTTTTCCCTGTTATCCTTGCTCTGTCCTTACGCTCTTCCCACAGTGTTTGCATTTGCTGTGTCTGGGAGCTGGGTGCCGGACCTTTGCTTAAATTTGTTGTTCTTATGGATACACATTTTTGTTTCATATTTGTGAATTAAACCTTTCAAACCAGGGCTCCCCATGCAGCCAACAGCAGTTACCCATTCGCAGCACCTCTGGTACATTTGTGGCTGTTTCTCAGGTATGTGCAAGGGTTGTTTCTTTGCTTTGTTGTTTTCTCTTAGTTATGTTTTATGTTTTATCCCGTTAGATTATTAATGGGCGCTCCGTCCTTTGCTGAGCACAGATTTTAGTCTCAAAAAAACACAGAAGCCAGGAAAATTTTGAATAAAATTCTGACCCTTGGCAGACAAGGGAGGGTTTGGTGTGCCAGTGCCAGAATGTCTCCTTTTGTCTCTGCGATGGGTTTTGCAGCACTGTGTTCATCCGCGGCACGAGTTTCTGCCTATTCAGGGTTATTCTCAATAATGAATGAGGAACTGATGGCAAGTTTGTGAGTAATGCGCTCTGCTCCCAAAGCTGTTGCTTTCTGTAGGGGAAAAGCAGCTGTATCTGCTGCTGGGAGGAAAGCCCTTTGGAGTGTTTAGATTCAATATTAGCATTTTATATCATATTTATAGGTTGTCTCCTGCTTTAGGCTTTTCTGGAGTTGGTTGGATTTAGTTTGATTTTTCCACGGAGAAGTGGAATTTTTAATGCTGGTAGGAAAAGGGCGAAGCGCAACCCTGCCCAGCGTCAGCATCGCCCCGCGAAGCGCCGCGGGAAGCCTTTCCCCAGCAGAGCCAGGCCACTCAATAGTTAATTCTCTTTGTTAATACCTTCTCATTGCGTTTCAATTGGAATGTAAAAAAGAATAATTGCTGCTCACATTTGACTTAGAAATCAGCATATCTTGGAGTACCTGCTGAGCTGCTTATTGAGGGTGGGATTGTCACTGTTGCACCAGCCACTTAAAAGTCAACAAAATTATAGCGTTAATGGGTTTTCTACTCTTTGGTCATGGGCACACTTCTGAAAGTTACTTCTTGGGCTTTACACCAGGTTTTTAAGACCTATTCCTGGCTGGATTATTTCAGGTGAAACAGGAGGTTTATAATCCTCTTTAACCACCTGATCCAATCGGTACAGACAGAGTGCTTCGATTAAATGTGCTTTTCATATTTTCAAAACAAGTAGGTAACTACAAGCAAATACGAAGTATGTCATAAAAGGTGGAAAAAGATTAATGGAATAGGGATGTTTTCAGGCATATGAAAAACGTTCTGGTTTTGGAATGAGAACCTCAGTGTTATTTCCAGGGCTGAATGGGATGGCAGCGCAGGTTGGGCCATTCATGAGGCAGTCTTACCAAGCCATTCATGAAAACAAGTTCTGAGGTATATTTAGCAAAAATAGCTATGAATGACAAACGACAGTGTTCAGGAACGCATTAAGATCTTTTGTTGCATGGCATTCAGAGTGGCTTCGCAAGAGGCAAGTGAGGTGCAGGAAGAAAGCTTTGATTCTGTGCCCATAAAGCTCCATAGAGGGACTTGTGTTGACTTCACCGGGGTAAGATTAGGCCCATGCTATGGATATTTTCCATATGAATATGTTAAAATAAATGATGTGGTCTCTGTTCTTTTGAGCGCAGTGCTGTTAAAGGCTCCTTGAATCACAGTGAGGAAAATGAAGTTTAAAGCCTTGCCGAACTGCTAACCTGAACAAGAATAGCTGTAACATAACGATGCTGGAGGTGCCATGGTTTACTTGGGAAAGGAAAGAATTAGAATTTAGCAGCAGGAGAGTTCCGCTGCCGTCGCCAGCTGCTGGTCATGGTGTTGTTTTGCCCGTGGGCATTGTGACTCCCCTTAACGCGAGTCGTTACCGTCCACTGGTGTGTAATGGAGCCACGAGAGCCCAAGGGCCTGCCGAGGCACAGAGAAAACCTTTGTAATGAACAGTTTGGCCCTGAAAATCTGTCCTGGCCCTTTCAACTGGGTCATGAGCATCAGTAATAGATCTGCTCCCTCTCCTGAGGTCTGTTGTGGCCACGGGCAAGTAGAGGAGGGAGCTAGAAACAGCAGTATGGTATGGGGTAAAAAAGTATATAGGCTTTAAATACTGTTTGCTGGAAATAACGAAGGTGGAAAAGTTGATTGTCTGTTCTGGGAATAATGTGCTGCCTAATTTAGTTGACTGGTGGTGCATGGCTGGCGCTGGTGGTTCCTGCGGGAGGGGAGGCAGCCGAGCCTCTGACACCCAGCCCGGCCCTGCGCTCCATCAGCAGGGGTGCGAATCAGCATCTGCTCATCAGGGATGCAAATCAGGGCAGCGTTATCACTCACAAGAGGATCTTCAGATTTCTGAACCTTCCACTCATCTGCTTTTGTCCTCCTTTGTCCTTGGAGCGTCCTTGTTGAGACATAGGGTGCTTGTGTTTGTAAGCGGCAGTAAAATGCATCTGCACCCGAAATAATCTCAAAAATGGACATATGTTCTCAAAATGCCAGTCAGGGCTCCTTGGCTCTAGCAATAATCAGGAACCTCCTAGGAAAGATCACTTCCATCCTCCCCCTCCTCAGTATTGTTTTGTAGTCAGATTTGCCTAAACCTCATCATCAAATGCGCAGTGCGTGTGTGGGGGTGTTTGGTTCTTTACGGTTCATGTTCAGGTGTTATTGCAGCCCGGGTTGTGTTCAGTTCAGACTGAAGGGTTATATCGCATCATGGCATTACACTCAATCCTCAGAGTTTATTTGTATTCCAAATCCATCGATTGCAAATAGTACTTTTTGTGAGCACAAAGAACTAGAAAGCATAAATATTTATTCCTTAAAAGTTAAGATTGCCTTAAATCATTCAAGCGTATTTGGTGAGCATCAAATATAATTAAACTAAGCAGTTGAGCTCGATCTGCATGTATTTATATGTGTGTATATGTTTGACTCCAATAGGGATGGAAGCTGTGAGCTGATTGCTTCCATCACATCCAAAGATACACTGATAATTTTATTGTTCCTGGATGTGATAATAAATCTATGTAGAGAAGCAGCTGAAATTATATAATGGGAAGTCATGTTTCAACGTGCAGCATCCACCGCGGTAACAGAACGAGCAGAGCTCATCTCAAGTGGTGTATGTCTTACTATGGGGAGATAATTAAGCATGTTATGAAAATCATTCCAGTTCTAGGTGTAGAGGATTGCTTGTGTACTGAAATTCATGTGCATACCTTAATGTTTTTGGATTTGTTGTTGTCTTTAAAGATGGTCATTTTGGTTAAATTCAGGAAGGTGCGTAGCCTTTTCCAAGTACGTTGTTGTAGAGACCGAGGCATTTATGTGCATGAACCTCACCGAGACGAGACGATGAAATGTGATTTTATTTTGTATGTGATGACTCTGAAAGCAATAGGATGAAAGTATCTTGTTTTGTTGTCATTAAAATTAATCGGAAAAGCCAAACAAAACAAAGCAACTCTTGTTCTGTAAAAGATTATTGATGGAATTAATCGTGCAGTAATGTACAGGTAAGTTGCAGATGGAAATCCTAGCTGAAGAGATGGTCTCCAAGGATATAGAAACCAGAATTTCAGTCCATTTGTGTGTGTGTCCTGCTGGGCATCTCCGTAAAACCGGAGGCACTGTTGTGAGTCTGTTCTTGCAGGGATTGCTCCGTATAATTGGAGGCATCTCGGACTCCAGTGCCAGAATTGATGGTTCCTCAGTGTTTCTTGTATCCAGAGAGCTCATCAACGTTAATAGTTTTGCCAGGGGCTTTGACAGAAGCAGAAAAAAGAAACTGTCGTTGCCTGAGGTCCCAACGTCGGCTCAAGCTGGAAAATGCTTCAGTGTCTTGTTAGAGATGGTCAAGTTACGAGCGCCTCCAGTTATGTTATTGCGCTGTGGGGAGCACAACAAACATCACACTGACCTGTTCCTCTTCCGTAAATGCTTTATTTATCATTCTTTCTTCAAAGGCAATGTGGATCAAATTTATTGTAGTACCTTGCAGGGCAATCGCTGTATCATGCTGCTGATCGCATCGCGCAGGAATTTCTCTTATCCTGACTTAATGAAGGGGGAATTAAAAGAAAGGAGAAATAATAAAACTCCCCCGCTTTTGAAGGTGTTGTGCCTTTTCAAGTGCCTGTAGCAGGTGCATCATACATCTCTGGCTGCCTGATGGGAAGGTCCTTTTTAATAATAAAATATTGTTATAGTTGCATTCCGAAAAGCACCCAGCGCCCCCCTGTTGGTGAGAGTTACGTTTGATCTGCTTGGGTACCTGGAAGCAGAGAAACAAAAATCAATGGAGAGGTTTATAGCGTGCGAGTGAGTTTTTATAGTCGTGAAGGTTTCAGAAATGAGCCGTATTACTGTGTAATGCAGACGAGTTGGGATGAGAAGGGTTTGACAGCTCACGAATAGTCAGTGAAACAAAAGGGCAGTAAATTGCGCAGCTTGGATCGTGCTTGGCAAATATGATTTATTCCCAGGTCTGCCTCGGACAAGGGCTCTGTCCCCACCGCCAGCTCTGTTTTGAAGTGGTGGCTTCTAAAGCGGGTGTGCAGACAGCTGGTGCGACACCCGAATTCATGTCTGCAATGGGATGAGGTGCTTTGGCTCTGAAAAAGGTTCCGTGTCTAAATGTACAGCTAATGGGAAACTGATGCTCAAGGTTTGACCTCAAATTCAACAACCACCACGGATTCTCAAGGATTAAATAAACTGGTTTAATTAGCATAGTTTTAGCAGCAGACCTGGATTACTACTCTGTCATGAATAATGTATAGGAGCAATGTAGTGATTTTTTGGGTTTGTGATTTGTCTGAGCAGACTGTGATTCCCTTGGATAAAGCTGCTGGTTTAAATTATTGGCAAAATAATTTCCCATGGCTGGAGTGAGACACAAAGAGTTTGTGATGAGTAACAGTAGAAACTGGAGCTGTGTTATTTAGTCTTAAATAAGAAAACTGATCTTGCTGTAATCTGCTCTGAAAGCATTAATATATCCTTGCAAATTCTTATTTTGAGGGCCACATTTTTATTAATTTAAAATTTCCCCTGGTGCGTATTTGCTGAGAATCAAGGGATGTCATGGCCAGATGAGACCAGTAACTTGGTTAAACACAAACCCTGTTGCTTTAGCCATGCAAACGGGTATGGGGAGAAATGTTTAGCAGGAGGTGAAGGGAGCGTTCAGTGAAATATGGCTGGAAAAAAGTGAGTTTTTAAAGGCGTTTTTGTTTAGTGGAGTTTTCTTCTGGTTTGCCTGCAGGTTCTGCCTCCAGACTGGATGCTCACGTGGGTCCTTTGATGCCGACACAAGTGACCCGGGTCACGGCTGTGTCACCGGCGGTGACGCTCATGGCAGCCAACCTCATGGATCAGACACTAACAGGTAGGTTTATGTTTCCATATACAGATGTATCACTGGAGCATATATTGTAGGAGGGATTTCTTCCAATCAAACCACGTGTTCCATACTGTATGGAAATGGGGGACCCCTACAAAAATTTGGATGATTTTTTAATGACATTTGCTTTAGCTAATTATGAGTGAATTCCAAGTGTTTGGGATCCTGTTGACTCGGTCTGGCAACTGGCAGTAGCTTTGCATTTGATAGAACAAAAGGCATGTTTCTGAAAAGTCCTTGGGCTTTTCACTTCCCGTGCCAGTGGAACTGGTGAGCGTTACAGTGACAATGTGATTGTCTTTTGGGTGGTTTCTCCATGAAGCCTGGTTGGCTGGAGCCTCCGAGGGTGCTTTGTGCCGTACCGTGTGATAAAACTGGTTTACTCCTTGTCGGGGAAGTGTCTGTGTGTTATTATGTGAGGAGGGGCAATGCTGTTCCCAAAGGCTGCAGGAAGTTTTGTGGCTTTATTTAGATTCACATGTACACTTTGCAAATCTCAATCAAAAAGCGATCAGGTTTTGATAGGAAATTGGTGACATCTTTCCTAATACTGGGAAATTCCTCTTCTGATGCTGCTGTGAAGTCAGGAGGTGGGTCAGTGGGGGAAGATGCTGGACAGGTTGTCCCTGTGCCGTGGGGAGGGGTTCCAGCCAGCCCTTCAATGCTCCTTCCCACACGTGTTTCATGGGAAAAGCTGGCGTTTTCCAGGAATTACTAGGTATCAGTTCAGGCGTGATTTACCTGACCCTTCACACCTAGAGAGGGATTAGAGCGGTTGTGGAGGTGCTGAAGACTTAGAAATGAAGGTACTTGTGCTGTGTTTGTTCACGTACAGATTTTTGGTGTGGAAGCTCTCCCTTGTCCAGCTAAGCTGTTTCCTTCGTGGGTACCTCAGGGCCACCAGCTCTGCCCACAGCTGAGAGAAGAGTTTCATGAAGTATTTTTGGTCGGCTGTGGCAGGCAGATCCATCAGCAGAGCTGGAGGTTCCCTTTGCAGGTCTGTCCTACCTGTCCTGAACAAGAGCCCCTGAATGAATTGATGTTGCCAAGTATTCTGGCTCTGGGAATTCCTGAAAATTTGACGATGTAGACACCTTAAAACTGAAGGAAAGTTCATATATGACACACTTCAGGTGGAAGCTTCTTGCCTGGTTTGGTTTGCTTTTGGTTTACAGCTACTTCTTTCATTGCTTGTACAGTTACTGTGCTTGAAGACCATCATACTCCTCCTTCAAGTCTCCAAGCATTGCCTTGACTTGCTTTCCTGTCAGGAGCAAGTGAGATGGAGGAAATATTAAAACGGTTCAAAGAACGCAGGGACAGAAAGATGAAGATTTGTGCAAGGATCGTGCTGATCTGAAGCTTGTTACTTGTTGAAAATTGAAATTGTGGTTTCTTATATATTTTGTATCAAACATATTTCATAATCTTCTTATTGGCAGACTTGACACAAAGACTCCTGATTTTATCTCTTATGCTGAATAAGGATTTAACAGTATAAAGCTTTTTGATGACTAGATAACTTCTGATGGTGAGGCCAGCGTGACATTTGGTCAATATGTTGCCTGTATCAAGTGGCTGTACTGTTGGGAGGCCAACAGTTTGGAAGAGCAATATATTTATATGCATGCAAGTAATGTAAATAAGACAAACATTATCTTTTTGATTCCAGCTTTCTCTTGAAACTACAAAATACCACCTTGTTCCCGCTTTTGTCATCTTTGATTTGCTGACAACTACATTGAAGAGAAAAATGGTAATTTCACTCGAGTATAGTATGGATTTTTCTTTAATGTTTCTGAGATCATACTCTCTTCTAAAGGTTGCTGCAAACTGTCGTTATCTCCAGTGGAAAAACAATCAAAGTAGGAATCATAATTAAGAGCAAAAGACAGTAATAAAAGTGGTTTTGCGCATCAACCTCAAAGTGCTACAGAAAAACAAGCAAATTTGCAGTTTAGGATGCTGTTGGAAACACTGGGAACTGACGAAGTCCTGGGGGTGACCAGCTCCCCCAGCAGCGGGCACTGGGCACCGGGGACCTTCTCGTGCCAGGTGGCAAGGTCAAGCTCGGCAGCCTGCTCTGAGCGCCAGCTGGGCCGGGCCGGTGGAGAGGTGGTTGGAGAAGGTGCCGTCCTCCAAGTCTGGTTTGGTTTTGTTGTAGTTTAAAAGCTCTGGACCTTGAAAAATGTGTTCATTGAGAGTCTCCAGCCCAGGAGCACTGAAACACAGGGGTGGTTGTTTCCAAGAGAGGACTGGGATATACAACTGGAATACCAACGTGTTAAGCCATCAATCTTACATCTAGTATGCAGATATACGTATATATATACCTATGTATCTACATACTAGGTGTCTAATGTACATATACAGGCCTGTGCCACCATGTTTTGCTGCCAGGACATGCAGTGGCAGTGTTAAGCCAGCACACAGACTTTCTGTGGCATGACAGGCATGCCTTCATTTTGCAATAATAGATAAGCCTTTCTTTGGCTTTGTTTCTAAAGAGAAAATTGGGTGTTCAGCGAGGCTTGGCACAGCTGGGCTTTGCTCATGACAACACAAAATCCGCCCTTCTCTGAAGACAAAACTAATACATTTTTCTGTATTTCTGCAGCAGAAGGAGTGAATTTTGCCATGGCCCTGGCTTCTAGTAAGCATTTATTTCTATATTGGAAGCTGGAAGAGTCCAGTCTCAACTACAAATCTGACTTGTTTGCATTACAGTAGATGCAAGAGAGGTGAAGCTGTAACTACCACCCTCGTGGAGCTCAGTGTCATTTCCTAGATATTCAGAGCTCAGACCATTAAGTGCCTTGAAGGTCAGGGCTGAGATCTTGAACTTGATATTTAAAAAGAATCACATGTGAAGAGCAGAGGAAGGAAGGTCAGCAGGAATCAGAGAAGTTCTTTGACTCAGAGCTTGGCTTAGCCTGGTCCAGCCTCGCAGAGCTGCAAAAGCAGCTGGAGGGGGAGACTGAGAAATGGTACAGAGACTTAAATGAGGGGGAAATGCAAAAGAAGGTGGAAATATGTGGTTGATAGGCACGTGGCAGCAGCTGCTGTGTGCTAGGGAGGGAGGAGGTGAATGGATGGGGGCCCCGTGCTGTGCCCGGCATTGGTGGGAGCTGATGCTGCTCTGCAGGCAGCGATGCTCATAGGGATGCTCATAGGGATGCTCATAGGGATGCTCATAGCGATGCTCGTAGGGATGCTCATAGCAATGCTCATAGCAATGCTTGTAGGGATGCTCCTGTGGTGCTGCCCCATGGGACATGAGTGCACGGAGCCAATCTGGGAGGTGGAATTTTACACTGCCCTCCCTGCACTGTGTCCGAGGGAATATGTCATCATAGTTTTTTTTACCTTTACCTTTTCCTTTTTCTTTTTTTTTTTTTTTTTAAGAAGAAACTATTTTCAGGGTAGTGGCAAATAGCATCTATTGGGCAGCGTTGGCTGTGTGCCTGAAAAGTCAAACAGCAGAATGAGTTTGTCCCTGAACTCTGCACCAGGCATCCAGCCCACGGCACGGTACAGCAGACAGAGGCTTTGTGCTTGTTATTCTGCTGTTCCCTGTGCCAATCTCCAGAAGAATAAAGGGGTGAGTGGGAGGAGATGGCTGCAGAAGGAAGAAAGCACTGCTCATGGAGATGTGCTAAGAGGGGAGAATTGCCTGGCAGAGCACAGTGGAAGTGGTCAGAGCAGAAAACAGACCCTAATGAAAGGGTGAAATCCGGTGTGCGGGCAGGAGCAGGATCTGGTGCCCTGAAGCAGTGGTGATGGGCTGGAGGTGGGATCGCATATTGGGAGGGGACCACAGACCTGGCTGATGTAGCCAGGACTGAAATCCCAGCCTGGGCTCGAGCAAGAACCAGCAGGGGAGGAATTGTGAATCAGTCAGATATAGGTTTTAGGCGAACCTCAAAAAATGAAAGCATTAAGGTTGTGGGGAGAGATGGAACTGACCTGCAGAGATAGTGGTAGGATAATAAAAACCTGAGTTTTGAGGTGTGTGCACTTGAAATAAATCCAATCCTTGAAACATTCTAAACTTATTTTCAAATTAATGAAGGTTTGGCCTCCGAACACCTTTGCAAAGCAAATGTTTATTATCTCTTGTCCATAGCTTCTTGTGGTATGAATGTGTCTTCCCTCTTCCTCTCTAATTCTTCTTTTAGTAAGATGTTTATGATCATACACCTACATCCCCTGTGACATACCCAAGGTAGTTTTGCACCTTCACCTTTACTTTTCATACTGTGAATTATTCATGTCTCTCTACCTGCTGTGGAGCCCCAGAGAAGTCTCTTTAATCAGACATCTTTATCCTCCTGTCTCCAGCGCATCCTTCGGCAGCGTTACAGCAAGTGTGGGAACACAGCCTTAGTAATTACACTGCTAAGTTTAGGGGCAAAAAAAAGCAGCATGATTATGTTAGAAATATGTTGCGGTAGCTTAATTGTCAGGCTGCAGTTTAGTTTATGCACTTACATTAAAGCAGGGAGGAAAAAAGGTTAATTCATGAGAAAAGAGTAAACCTGAGCAAAAACGTGCACCAGTTGCCAATAGAGGGTGAACATGCGTCTTGCTGTCCTTTCCCAGCCTGTGCTGAAGAGATATCTGTAATCATAAAATCATAGAATCATAGAATAGTTTGGGTTGGACCTAAGAAGTCCCAGCACTGGGCTGCAGGATGCTCAGGGGATGCTCAGGGCATGCTGTGCGGGGTGCTCAGGGGATGCTGTGCGGGATGCTCAGGGGATGCTCAGGGGATGCTGTGTGGGATGCTCAGGGGATGCTGTGCGGGATGCTCAGGGGATGCTGTGCGGGATGCTCTGTGGGATGCTGTGCGGGATGCTCAGGGGATGCTGTGCGGGATGCTCAGGGAATGCTGTGCGGGATGCTCAGGAGATGCTCAGGGGATGCTGTGCAGGATGCTTAGGGGATGCTGTGCGGGATGCTCTGTGGGATGCTGTGCGGGATGCTCAGGGGATGCTCTGTGGGATGCTCTGTGGGATGCTCTGTGAGACGCTGTGTGGGATTGCTCAGGGGATGCTGTGCGGGATGCTCAGGGGATGCTGTGCGGGATGCTCAGGGGATGCTCTGTGGGATGCTGTGCGGGATGCTCAGGGGATGCTGTGTGGGATGCTCAGGGGATGCTGTGTGGGATGCTGTGTGGGATGCTGTGCGGGATGCTGTGTGGGATGCTCAGGGGATGCTGTGTGGGATGCTCTGTGGGACGCTGTGTGGGATGCTCAGGGGATGCTGTGTGGGATGCTCAGCAGAATGCTGTGCGGGCTGCTCTGTGGGGTGTCCTCTCCTGGAGCAGAGCAGGTCCACAAGCAGCTGCATGGGCTCCCCCCAACTCGCTTTTTGGGGGCTTGGGCTCCCTCCGACACAGCAGCTCCAGCCTGGGGAATGTGCCCAGCGCTGGTGTCACTCAGGGACCCCCGAGCTCCGGGGGGACACTCAACCTTGGATTAGTTTTCCCTTGCTGTTATACTTCAGGAAAATGGTCACAATGTTCAACTATAGCTATAAAAATAAATGACTTCTGATGTGCACAGTGCCCTTCAGGACTTCCTTTGTTATTTTATTTTGACTTTTTTATCCCCATCTTATTTTATATGCTCTGACTGTCTGAACTGTTGTGGCAGTGTATTTCCCATGTGAATGAACTGTGTACTGCAGTTCCCCTCCGTGTGCTGTGCTGGTGATGCTGTATGTGGAGCAGAAGCTCCAGCACCCAAGTCCCTCCCTGGGGCTTCACCTTTCCTGTGGGGATGGTGCGAGGGAGTTTTTCAAAGGGGGTAAAACAGAGGCTGCCCCGGGCGCTGGCAGCGCAGAGCGTCTCCACACAGAAGATGCGTGAGGTTCAGCCAGGAGCGAGAGCGGCTGCCCGTGCACTAGAGCCTCCCGCACCGGGCCGTTCCTGCTCCGGGCTGCGAGCCAGCCTTCAGTTCTCAAAGAGCAAAGAGCAGCCGTCACAACAGCAATTATGCCATATGGCCTCGAACCGGAGCTGCGGGAGTGCGCTTCGGGTTCTCTCTCCTATTCTGTTTCTTCAGCGTCAGATGTGGGAAAATCCTCTGCTGAATTTTGCTCGTGCAGCGGTTTGTTTAAATCTGCCATTTGACATTTATATATTTGTATTAATGTTTGTAAAGCTAGGTAAACATGTTTTCTTGTTCCTCATGCACATGTGCGTATGCATGTACGTGAATGAAAGATCTTGGCTACTTCCTAAACCAACGTGATAAAGAAGACTATAAAAGAATCAACATTCTAATAATAATGAAAAGCCTTTATCCTGTGACTAGAGAAATAGAAAGAGATAGCAGCAGAACAGGAAGAGGGGCTGATGTGATTTCCCTAGAAATCGTAAGAACAAATAAATTCCCGGTCTGCTAAGCATTGTTTCCCAAGTGTGCTGCTCCACGTCCAGCTGCTCCGCGCTTCAGTGTCAGAATCCACACAGCAATTTGTTTGTGGCTGTTTCATCAGCAGTTGATTTGCCTTCCCGAGTTGTTGCTTCAGGGATTATTTCATGGCAGGAGCAGAAGAATCGAGAGCTGAAGATGCCAAGACGTTCCGTGCTGCTCAGCAGCACTGACCTCAGAGGCTCCCAGCACATGGTTGGCTGTGGTGGCCTGAGTCCAGCACCAGACCCAGATGTGTGCCTGCAGAATGTGGTCAGAGCCAGATGTGCACCCACAGAACATTGCCAGGGCCAGATGTGCACCCACAGAATGTACCCATATCCAGATGTGCACCTGCAGAACATTGCAGAGCCAGATGTGCGCCTGCTAAAGCCATCCCAAACCCAGGCTGTTCCAACTGCCTTCAAATTGCTGCAAGACCTATGACTTGCAAAGCAGCATTTGCTGCGGAAAGGGATGTCTCAAAGTTCCTTTCATCCTCTCCGAATGTATTTCCAGAGGGCCCAGCGAAGGTGTGAGCACCTCGGCGGGAGGAGCAGGCTGCACAGGACACATTGCGCCCGCCGTGCCACGCGGACGGTGCCCGAGCAGGCAGGGCTGAAGTCGGGTCTAACTTTACTGCGATCACAGACCAAAGTGCCCGGTGGTGCTTGGATTCCTGATTAACATATGTCTTGTGGAAAAAGATAAATTTAGAGACCTTTTTGATATGTATTAGCTGCTCCCTACTCGTAGCTCCTTTAATGTGGAAATTAATTGATATGGCTTGTAAATCTTCTTTTTCACTACCCATAAAAATTGAGTAAGTCGTCTTCTGCGAAAAGTGGCATATATTTAATTTTTTATTATTGTGATATATTCCACAGTGAAGCAGAATGAAATGGCTGAGACTCCAGCCTTTTCCTCGGTGTAGCTCCAGTTCCATGTGTGCCTATTCTGTAGTCTGAGTACATTTAAAATCAATTGAATAGTATTTTGCCATGTGAATCTGCTAGGTAATATGCAGCGCTTGCAGTTTCTTGAAACTACTATAGCAAAGTTCTGGTCAGTTGGGCAGAGAGAAGGTGCTCGGTACCTCTTGGGCTGGACGCGGGGGTTATGTTGTGGTTACTCGCGGTGTAACTCTCAGTACTGGTGGTACCAGCCCATCCTTGCAGTGCGTGGTTGCACTTGCTCCAAGGAGCCAGTGATGGTGCTGGCTGGCTGTGGGTGCTGGAGCTCTTCAGGCACAGGAATGCTGATCATATTATGTATTGTGGAGGTTTTATCATAAGTGAGTTGAAAAAAACCTCATGATTTGCTGTTTAACTCTGCCTAAAGTTCTTTCAGGTTGAGATCCAAGCGCTGTGGCGGGGGCTGCCATCGGGGCTTGCAGAGTTTCATTTTGGGAGGAACATGGCGGGTTGCGTAGCCTGGGTGGCTGTGTGTCCCCAGCCATATGTGTTCCGCGCTGTCCCCATCCCTGTCCCCACTCTGTCCCCAGAGCAAAGGCCATGGCTGCGGGGGGGCAGGACGGGTGGGATGGGCAGCCAGCGCTCCCCTGGGACTGGTTAACGTACTGAGAATATATGTGTACCTGCCGCAGTTGGGATGGGCCAGGGAACCAGAGACCGCCTTGCTCAAACCCCCAGATATGTGTTTTATGAGTAGTGGAATGATGAGACAATGAAAAAATCCTAAATAACGTTTGTTTTTTAAAAGTATTTTTCAGCATTTCTTGCTGTCCAAAGTACCTTTTACTTATTGTTAGTCTTGTCTCTCGCACCTGCTGCCATTTTCACCTTTCCTTACTGTCCCTTCTGGCCTCTCTGTTAGCAAGACGTACACGTTGTGTAGCCCGCGGAACTTGAGTGTTGAGCATTTCAGGCTGGAGACGGCTGTGTGTGAAGGAGAGGAGCACGTTCTTACAGCTGCTTCCCGTGGAAATGCCACGAAATGCTGACAGGCGGATCCTGGGGAGGTTGACCCAGCGCACACTGGTGGCTCCTGGCCGGGGACAGGGGCTGGTGGCCCCAGCCCTCAGGAGTGAGGTGTGTCCCTGAAGAAAGAGCTTTGGCTTCAGGGAAAGCAGGGCAAAAAGCTCAGTGCAAGAAAAGCCTCGCTCTATAGTGTACAAAAGTGTCCCATTGACATACAGCGTGGTCTTTAGAAAGGCACAGACATACACCTGTGAATAAAGCAGGTGAAGAACGGAGACTCAGAGCCACAAGGAGTGGTTTGGGTTTTTTTCGCCAGTTTTGGCTTGTTGGAAATGTATTTATTGCACATTGAAAAGAAATCCTTTCCCCTTACAGATAATGGCAAAGAATCGAGTAGACCCTCCTGCCCCCCGACTTTGATTTTACACGCGGAGAGGAAGAGTTCCCCCGTGGAGAGCGACGGCAATAAGGTCTGCAAGGGCATTTCTTCTTTATAAACGTGTTTATTGAGCTGCACAGACGGGAGGAGCCGGGATAAAGGGCTGTCCTCGGGCGGGAGGTGTGCTGCTGATGCGGGATTGTTTCCTACGGTCGATTTTTCAAGAGCTGTCTGTTGGATTGATCTGGGTGCTTCACAGGAGCTCCGGCACTGGGGTGGCAGGGGAGGGATGCTCACGGCTGGTTTGGTCCCCACGCGGGAGGAGAAGCGAGTCGATTTGGGGGTGTGAGGGTGTCAGCGTGGATTTGGGACCCAGCCAGGGACAAACTGCGTGTGCCGAGATGCTGAAGTGCAGAACCGGGGTATCTGGTTTCCCCAGGCTCCCCGCGGAGCTGGGTCAGCCCCCGCTCCAGGCTGGGGCAGCTCGCTTGGCCTCCTGCCGCTGATCGCAACATCAGCCCCACGGGCAAGGAGGAACTTTTGCATGGCCCTCACCTTTTTGGTGTTGCTAATCTCACTGTGCTGGGCATTTCTGTAGCCCTCCTTTACAGATAATTGTGCAGCCCTTAAAAAAAATCGGTAGGTGAATGTAAATGGGTAGCAAATAGTACATGTAGCTTCCAGATGGGTAACACTATATGTGTGTAACTTCATTAGCTTTTTATAAAAGCTGAGGGAGGTTGTTCCTCCCCTACTGGTCAGGCCCCATCTGCAGTACTGTGTCTAGTTCTGGGCTCCCCTGTTTAAGAAGGACAAGGAATTACTGGAGAGAGTCCAGCGGAGGGATGTGAAGATGCTGAGGGGTCTGGAGCATCTTTGTGATGGGGAGACACTGAGAGAGCTGGGGCTGTTGAGCTGGAGAAGAGAAGCTGAGAGGGATGTGATCAATGGGATCAATATGTCAGGGTGGGTGTCAGAGGATGGACCAGACTCTGTTCAGTGGTGGCCAACGCCAGGGTGAGGGGCAACGGGCACAGACTGAAACACAGGAGGCTCCATCTGAACATGAGGAGAAACTTGTTTGCTGGGAGGTGCCAGAGCCTGGCCCAGGCTGCCCAGAGCGGGTGTGGAGTCTCCTGCTCTGAGACATTCAAACCTGGACCCACCTGTGTGATCTGCTCTGTGACCCTGCATTAGCAGGGCTGGGATGGGGGATCTCCAGAGGTCCATTTGACCCCAGCCAGTCTGTGACATCTGTTGGTTTTTCATTTGTGAGACGACATTTTTATTATTTCCTATTTATTTTGTCTGTTCTCAAGGTAGCTGGTTGTTCATGAAGCCGCTGATGGAATAATGGCAATTAGTGTAACCCACTTCACATTAGGGAGAGTGATTTGTATCGCTATTAACAGCCTTCTGCATCAGCTCTACTTGTTGACTAATCTCAATCTGTCTTTCAAGGATCATTCTTTTAAACTAGTGAATGAAGATGACAGCACATCAAATGGAAGCAAACCCGTGGCATCCACACCCGTGCCAGGATCCCCATGGTAAGCAAATGCCATCAGACCTGCCAGGAGCCATTGGGCGCTGCCACGTCCCTTGCCAAACACATCAGTGGTCTGGGACCTGGGGAGAACACCCGCCCCTGGGTGTTTAATAGCAACACCAAATTCCTCTGTTAATTTCTGTGTTAATGATGGAAATATAAGATCCGCATTCTTGCTTTTTAGGGACAGATCCTCTTTCTCTCCTGGTTATTTCATTGCCAGTGGTTGGATCTTAATGTCTTATAAGATTAGAGTTGGTTTCAGGTTGTATCAGGGAAAATAGGTTGTTTCTGATGAGCTGGGTTTCCTGACCATGTTCCCATTCAGGTAACCACAGGTTGGGTAACTAAAGCTCTCATGTCATTTATAAATAGATAAAAACTTCCTTCACTTTCTGTCTTGGGTGGTTGACTAGAAGGATTTTTTTACCTCCCTTACCCATATAATTATTGGTTTATGCTTAGTGGCTGACATGTATGGGATCTCTTGCTATGGCACTCTGCGTAGATATCAACCTTTAGTTGTTACTGTCATATTAGTGCCATTTTGCAAACCAGTATTGTAAACACAGTCTGATATCCTACTTAATCTCAGCATCATAAAAATGAGATTTATATCATATACATTTTTGTCATATGCATTTATATCATATACATTTATTTTCTGATAGGTTAAACAACACAAATTCCAAAAATCCTGAATGTACTTCAACCCTTGCCCACCCATACGCTGGCTCCCTGCTTCTGCGGGCCCCGTGGTTGGTGCCGCCGCCAAACACCTGTCAGAAGTAGCTCAACTAGAATTTTTAATGGTAGAAGAGATTTTCAGGAATGTTACCAAACCTTACCTATCGAATGAAATAAATGAAAAATACTAGCATCATCATCTCGTGCCCTTATTCATAAATTACAATTTTTGAAACATGAACATAACAATATCTACATTTCCAGTTTATGCTCCGTGACTGAAAGAAAATACTATGCATCCCCTGTGGATAATTTAAACTGTTATTATACCGAAGAGAAACAGGTGATGTGTTACACGGGGAAAGGGACATTAGTTTTAGATTAAATGTCATATTAAATTAGTCATGGAAAAGTGATGAGGTGTCATGAGGGACCCCAGGGTTTCTAACCTGGGGTGATGGCACGTGAGAGCTGGTGGTGCTGGGTGAGGAAGGAGCTCCGCGCAGGTCGGTGTGCGTGGTCAGCGCCACGGTGAGACAATCCACCCGCTTCCAAGCCCTCTGGTTGTCACCTCTGCCAGGTAACGGCTTCCACAGCCCCGTGTGCACGTGGTAGCATCGCAGGTCCCAAATGAGATGCTGGTTCCAAGTTGAGCATCGTTTGCAGCTAATTCCCCAGGTGGTTCGAGCTCTGCAGCGTGCTTGTTGCCAATGAAGACATTGCAGCCAGGGGCTTTTGCTGGGCAGTATTGCGCCTGTGCCCTGACTGTAATTCTGATATTTAATAAAAGGATAACAGTAACCCATTTATATTAATCAACTACGTCTCTCCTCTTTACCTAAATGCCAGGATTTTCCCCTCCGTTTTGGGACATCTGTGGTATTGATGGGAGCGTGGTTGGAAACGCTCCTGCAGAAACCCCTCTGGTGTGCTCTGCAGGGGAGGCTGGTGGTACCGGCTCGTGTTTCTGGGAGAACAGAGGTTCCTGTAGCTCCAAGAAGTAGCAATTAGACCTAATCGTAGTGTAACAGAGGATTAGAGCATCTGTCTTGTGTGGCCCTTTTGTGAGCCAAAGCATTTTTTGCATTAAACAGAAAGTTATTAAAATATTTGTCACGTTTGTGTCACTGAATTCAGGATGCCAAAACTTCCGCAGGGTGTCAGTGGGACTGGAGCCAACAGCTGGGTTGATACAACCAGTGTTGTGCTCCTGTTCATTTGACTCTCTGAACAGAATTACCAGGGTTTTGGGGCTCAGTGTCACACACCGAGCTGCCCCGCAGCCCCCGCCGCGGTTTCTCACCCACGTTTATGTATTTTTCATTCTGTGTTTAGCCAAGATCAGTGGTGGTGTCTCACCAGTGGTGCAGACTATGTTGGATTATCTTATTATAGTGCTCTGCAGTGGTGGAGCATTTTTCCTATTTGCAGTCTTTTACCCAGACCAGACCTTTTTGTAAACCAGTTTTGTTCCCTGCTTTTAATAACAATTAAGTATCCGAGCTTCTGACAGTAAGGTTCATTCCTTTCAGCTATTTATGTTTCAGAGAGAGCAATATTTTCCCATCATAAGTGTGTGTTAGAGAAGTCTGAGTGCGTATAGGATGTTTGTTAGTTTTCATTGTGATTCAGAAAGTGTGGGCTTGAGCTTCATATTGTGTTTGTTTATTTTCATACAGATTTAGTGAAGTACACCTGGAGTTTTTTGCATGCCTGTTCAGGGGGGTGTGATACTTATTTTCATACTGTTTTAGGAAAGTGAATGTCAGGAGAAAAAGTTGAATGAATGTTTCACCTGCATCTTCTTTGGGGGGTGTTTAGACCATTTCTATGACGTTTTATTAGTATGGAGGGAGTTTCTCTGCTGGCGGTGAGCGGCAGGACCTGGGGCAGGCTGTGGGTCCGCGACGAATCTCACCCCCAGACTGCAACCAGAGATGCAATAAACCACCTGCGCTTTGATTTCGTGTTTGTGGGTGTCGCTGACCTGATCTAAGCATAGTTTATCGCTTGGAATAGGTGTGTAGTCTGGACTGGAGATGACCGGGTCTTCTTCTTCAACCCTACAATGCAGCTGTCGGTCTGGGAGAAGCCGCTGGACCTGAAGCATCGCGGCGACATAAACCGGCTCATCGAGGACCCTCCTCACAAGCGCAAACTGGAGCCCGCAGCAAGTAACTAAAGCCCTGTGATTATTGGCCTCTATTTAAACTCCAATGTCGAATGAAAGTGGGTCGCTAAATATGTTCAGTGAAAGTTTGATAACCGTAATTAGAAAGGTTTTTCCTTTTGAGATTTCTTATGAAGTATTATGTTAAAATTGATGTTTGTAGCAAAATGCTTATTTTCACTGAAACGCTGACCTGGGGGACAGAGAAATCTCGTTATTGGCAATGAAGAACCAGGTGGCTTCTTGTACTGGATGAATCTTTGATGTATAAAATACATCTCAGAAGACTCTGTCTTTATGTTTTATTACACTTGTTTCCAAGTTGCACATTAGGAATGCATTACCAGTGCATTATTCAGCTGTTATGCAGAAGCAGATACTCCATAGCTAATGATTATCTAGCCAAGTTGTAGAGTGGGAAGGAATCCCAGTAGTAAATCTCTCCTGAGTGTTAAAAGGTTTGGTGGAAACATGGATGCTTCTATGTAAACGTGACGCTGCCAGGGACCTTCTGAGGGCTGTGGGTTCCCCAGGGGACAGCTGGGGCTAGAAATACAGCTGATCTGCAGAAATACAGGTTATGCTTCGCGTTACCGTTTGTACGGAGCTGTGTCAGTAGGACCTGGGAGGACACTGGGGTGCATGGCAAAAAGAAATACGTCTGAAATGCTGCTGGTCTCGAGTAGCTCCTTGTAATTCTGGAATATTCTGCTTTACAGCAGTGTCAGTGGCAAAGCTCCCTCAGCTGATGGCTGATCTTTAGTTAGAAAAATGGGGGGTTGAAAAGGCAGATAAAAGCGCGTGATAATCAGGATTTATGTTATCAATATGAGCAGACGGTTACTGAAGGAAAGCTACAGAGAGTGAGTTCTATTAACGTAATCCTTGTCAACATTAAATGTCATTACATTTTTTGATATAAATTTCAGTCGCCAGGTGCTTGTATATATAGCACATATATATAGCATTAAATAATTTTTGCTGTATATCTAATAATTTGAAAGTGTATCTGCTGAAGTTCATTCTTCAGCAGGAAAATATAGCATACTTTTTTATTACAGGATATATTGAAAGATCAATTAGTTACTGACAAGGGGGAATGATGGCCAAAGACAAAACTGAGGGTTCATGGTCTATAACTGATTAATGAGAAAAGCTTAAAGTCATTGTTGATATGTTCTAGGTCAAAAATATGGGTTTTCTGTGTGTTCTATCCTTTTCATTTATGGAGACACTAAGTAGGTATCTATAGGTACCACCAAGATTTGATTCATGCACCAGTTTCTTTATGACCGTGTTTTTCACTGTTGCTAATAGTCTTCATCTTCCTTGATATAATGGGGCTTGCAGTTACTCAGTATTCGAGACAGGTTATAATTAGTACATATTAGCTGCTGAGGTGAAAGGCATTATTTGTTACCATTTCTCCTGGCTTGTAATCTCGAGTAAATAAATAACACAAATGAGCTGTGTGTTTGCAACAATGATTGCCAAATTTATTTAGCTTAGTAGCTGCTGCTGAGTTTTAATTAGAACTTTTAAATCAAAAGCACAAAAAAAAGTTGGCAAGAGTAGTTATTCATGGGGTGCTATAGGTTATCTGTGCATTGCTCTGCTGGAAGATCAAGTGCATTTGTAATTTAGGCATAAATGAAAAATGACTCATTTATCAATTACTCCGCCTCCACGAAGTATCAGTTCTTAGGGGGATGGATGGAGGTGTCACGGCTCTTTGCTAATGGGTCCCCATCCCGTGGAACGGGGGGCACAGCCCTTCCCGTGGCCCCGGGGCCACGTTCCCCAGCCCGAGCTGCCTGACCGCAGCGTGGGACGTCACGCTTCTCGTCCCGACGGTCATTACTGCCCTGTCCCAGTATGGACACAGGCTGCCCGTAATATCCCTGTTTTCCCTCAAAGATTCCTCAAAATGTTTCTGTCTTACTGCAATGGAGAAAAAGCCATTTTAATCTATTCCTATTCTGCCTGCTAAATGGCTTGTATGGATGCTTAAGCTGAAGAAGTTATTTTTTTAGCTAATTAAAAGAAAACTGACATTTTGACTACAGATGTTGATTCATATTGGATATCCCCATTCAAAGCCAGTTATGATTTAGTTCACTCTGTGCCCACAAATATTTTGGAGCCTTTAGCATTCAGATAAAGCACGCAGCAGGGTCCCTGGAAGCAGCGCAGGTGAGCGCTGAGGCTCACACGCCGTACGGGAGTGCTGGCTCTCTATGAAATTGCAAATCAGATCTTTCTGCATGGCCAATGGATTGACAATGCTTTAACTCGCCTGGTAAATGCTGGTGTTTCCTCTTTGTTCTGGAAAGTGAACCGGAATTCATGACATGGCAGGGATTAGCTGGATGATTTAATTAACCAGCACTAAGCTTGATAGACCATCAGACTGGGGCAGTGCTCCGCTTCATGATTTCATGGCAAGATTACTGTCAAGTAATGTTCTTTCTCAAAGCTTTAAATCAATTACTAGATTTTGTGCTCGGCTGCTTCTCTTCCCTTTCACAGCCAGTTTTTAATGTTACCAGAGGTCCAGCAGTGCGATGTGATTCTTGAGGTTCTTGACTGAGCGTAGATACCATTTGTCATATTTTACTGAGTTTTCCATTGCATAGAAATTTTAAGTGATGATTCTGGTTCCAGTCTTGTCCCATTTATCCAAGACCATATACCCATAGCTGTCCTGGAGAACAGGAGCTGAGGGGAGACCTTCTGATCTCTGAACTGCCTGAAAGGAGCTTGGAGCCAGGGGGGTCGGGCTCTGCTCCCCAGGAACAAGCGCCAGGAGCAGAGGAAACGGCCTCAAGTTGCGCCAGGGGAGGTTGAGGTTGGATGTGGGAACAATTTCTTCCCCAAAGGGCTGTGGGGCATTGGAACAGGCTGCCCAGGGCAATGCTGGAGTCACCAGCCCTGGAGGGCTGGACAGACGGACATGAGGTTCTCAGGACATGGGGCAGTGCCGGGATGGGTTATGGTTGGACTCCATGATCTTAAGGGTCTCTTCCAGCCAAAATTATTCTATGATTCTATGAAATACTCTGTCATTTTTTGCCTTCAGAATTAACTCAAGTTAAGACCACCGCTGCCTCTATGGGTTGCTCGGCTCCTGATTAATTGCTTTATAAAATCTCTATCGAATTCCATTCCACCTTCTCAGTTTACAGGTGTTTTTTCCTGTTTCTTTGTATTTTTAATTGCATGTCCCAAAGAAGAATTTACCAAGAAGAGATAATAGTTCCAGTGAATTTGTGTTTATTTAAAACATTATTAAATTCATTCATATATTCATTGTGCTTGCGTATTGTCAGGAGTGTTGAGATCCAACTCTTCTGATTTTGGAACTCCATTTGTTTCTCCATATTATCATATTAAGGTGTAGTTCATTAGGTGTCCCTTGCTCTGCCGTGGATTTCTTCCTGGTGTGGCCTCTGTTCCCACCTCAGCTCTTCCCACTCCACGACGTCACAGCTGCCGTTTGGTTTTTATTGTTCCTTTTGCAGTGATTTAGTGTATGCTTTGTTCAAGCACTTAATAGAAATAGAAGGTAACATTTGCTGAAAGCATACTAATAAACATGTAATTTCCCTAAAATGGGGAAACAAAATAAGCTAAGAACAAGATTCTTAAAATGAAACTTGAAATAGATGGCCAAGTTTCTGTTGGCTTCAATGATACAGATGCCCATTTTCTAGCAGATGTCTTGGAGTTTCATCTGATTTTAGTGAGATCAGACCTCAACATATCAAGTTATTCAAACATTTTCTCTCCATAACTTACGTTCAATTCTGTATGTATTAAGTTATTTTTTCATAATTTCCTAAATAGCAAGATATCGTCATTACCAGTCTCATACCAAAAGGCTGAGGTTTGGTGTTTGTGATATTCCCAAGCTCAGCACATACAGTTTGATTTTGATATTTCTCAGCCAATGTGTGGTGAATTACTGGAGTCCCTGACACAAACCAAGTGCTGGCTGGACCTGGCTGATTAAAACTGGTGGTTAAAACTGCAGTTTGGATATGTGGAAAAAAAAACAGAAATAAAGATCTATTCCATATGTTTTGTGTTCGCTCTGAGTGACAATGCAACCCCAGAGTCCTTCAGGGATGAGTGTCCAGGCCACCCCAGGAGAGCAACACCTGTTGTTGGTGTCTCCGTATTCTTGCTGTACTGTCTGTTAAATGTCAGGATAAGCAGCATTATATTTGCATATATAAGAAGGAAAAGGCACGTCGTGGTGCACGTTGACACTATTGAAACCCTCAGGCTGCCAGGACTGAAATAAATTTGCAGAAATGTCTTTGTAGTTGTATTTTTAAGGGAAGGGAAGGAAGAGGAAGCGTCAGGTGGAACAGTAACAAGATTTAAAACAATCATGTCACAAATGATCAATGGGTAATTTTTCAGAATGAAAATGGTAATTTTTGTTGCTGTCACTTTCATTTGGATGAAGGCACTTCTGAGGGGCTGACGAAATACGTGTTACTGTGAAACCCTCTGTGGGGAGTGGAAAGTAGGAGATACCTGAGCAGCGGCCAAAGCCAAGAAGTGCAAGGTTAATTTGGGGAATTTGCACTCCCATTTGTCTAGTTCACATCTAATAACTATTTATTTCCTTTTAGCAGATAAATGTCTTAGTTCTTGTCCAAGGGAAGAAAACGATGATCTTAGCATCAAAACTAAAAGAAATAAGTAAGTTCTAAAGATTATTATCTCTATGTAATGTTAAAAAGCTAATATCTGGTACAAATGAGTGCAAAGATAAATACAATTGTTTGCTTTTGTGTGGATAACTACAACAAATTATGAGAGTCATTCTTAAGGTACATAATCTTCATCAAACTCTGTGATTCTCTAGAACATCTGTTTGCAAGCATCAGGCATTGAAATAAACCTTTAGATTAGGAGGAAACAATTATTATTTGCTGTATTTGGGCAATTAGTCCTGTGAAAGCCAAGGGCAACATTCACATAATGAACAAGTGAGATCTGGCCTGACGACACAGCTTTTCCTCAGACTTCTTGTGCTGATCCCAATTCCCCTGAAGTTTGACCTGTCACCAAAAAGCCGTAAAGTGTTTATTTTGCCGTCAGCAGAACGTGCATCCCCAAAGCACTACATGATTTCTACAGCTGGTTTGGATTTTAAATTCTCTTGTGTAACGTGTAAAAATTACCTGACACTCTGCTTTGTAGCCTGAAACAACGGCAGAATACAGAGGTTCATGGATGGACACTGAAAATAGTGATTTTGTTACCGAAGAAGTACAGTCTAGGGCTTTTTACAAATGTATTAATTTTAGACTATAGCCAGCAGTTCATGATATAAAAACCAAAATACTGTAGGATTTTAATTTCAAACTAGAATTTAGTTATCTTCAGCATTAAAATAATGTATAAACTCTTTTGGTATATGAAGATTTTGTCAATGTAATTGAGACACAGGACTGGAGGTGGCTGAATTGGCCATAAGCAGAACTGATTTAAAAAACGTAGCTTGTAATTCCTTGTGAGAAAAGCTGCCGAGTGACTCGGTGCCATGAGCAGCAGAATGGGAATTCTCAAGATGCAGAGTCTACTGAAGTGCTGGTTGGGCTCTGTGTTTTGGATAAGAGGCTTCACATCACCAGCTTTTCACCTTCCAAGGTGCAAATCTGACCTTCTGCTCCCTCTGCTTCGTTTCACTTGGGCACAGACCGCGTGCTGCTCACTCCACACCGAAACCAGAGGCTAAAAAGCTTTTGTCCTTACAAAAAAACCAAACAAATTTTCATTTGGGGGCTGGATAGACAGAAAAATAATTATTTCAGGGTTTATTTTTAAATATGCTGTATTCCCTATTCTATCTTATTTCATTTAAGTAAATTTACTTAGTAAATCATATTGTTTCTTTGAAGTACAGTAAATCACCTGCTGTACGGAAAGTACTGTCCTAAGGATAAGATCTAATTCCATCTAATTCCAGAAGCTGCAGGTGTGGATCTCTGGGCTCCACCAGCTGCTGTTGCACTTTTATTTACGTTTCATTGGGGTATAATGAAACCGCTCTAAAAACAGCGAAGTCAGGTTCTCGCTCAGGTGATGCTCTGGTTGTGCTCTATGCCAAGGAAAAACCATCCTCAGGGGAACCTGCGTTTTCTGGGTTTTCTTCACAGAATGACAGAAGATCTTGGGGGTCCCTGTCCCACCCTGGTCCCCAGGGGTCTCTGGGACCTCTCCATGGAGCCTGAACATCTCCAAGGCTGGAGCTCTGGGCAGCCTCTGAAAAGCTTTTTCCTTTGCTTAGATGGGTTTCCCGATATTCCCGTCATTTTCGGCACAAAAAAAAAGTCTCTGTAGTTTACACCATTTTCCATTGCCTGGGAAGGACTGGAGGAAAGGGCCTGTTGTGGCGCTCGGCTGGTGGAGCAGTGTGCTGTATTTCAGTTTCAGCTTGAAAAAGCTTTTTGTGCGTGCTAGAAATTGGATTGGGCCTTTCATGGATCGTGTCACACAATAACATTTCCGACTACAATATAAAAGTCACTGTCATTCTGTGAAGAACGCCAATTTGATCTCTCTCAAATCGCTAGTAATGCAGTGTCATTTTAGGATGAATCTAAGTGTAATGGAATTATTTGGAGAAGAAAGGTAATACGCTGGGGCTCATGTTACATACTGATCTAATTCATTTGCTTGCAAATAAAAAAGTGTTTTCCTGTTGAAATTTCCAACTAAGTATTATTCCGTAGTGGTGAAAATTGCATGAGTGGAAAATGCAGTCATGCCTTGTAGGAGGCTAAAAATCAAATTGCCTTGCTTTCGTTATCCTCACGTGAACTTTGTGATCATTGTGAGGCTCCTGGTCTTTCCAGAAAGAGCCTTAATTTGTACTGATTCCGTTCATTGCTCAGAGCATTACTGAACAGCAGGACTGGCCCACAAGTCTGATTTCGAGGTCTGAGTTGGCCACCTTGTCCGACGTCAGGAGTTTTGGATCCCCATCCCAGATCCCATTATCTCCTGAAGAAAACTCCTGCCCGCCTTCCAGGGCCCCGTTTCACCGCCCTGTCCCTGGAGACGCTGAGGGCGCCCGGGGGCAAACCTTCTGCCCTCTGAACCACAGGGAAATAGGTGTTGGCTGCCAGCCCTGTGCGAGTGCAGCGTTCGTGGTCTCTAACACCGATAATATTACATATTGATCTGGGGTGAAACAGCAGTGCCACCCATGTCCCTTTATCCAGGGGGTCTTGTAAGCAAAGGGACTTAGGTAATGAATATTAAGTGTTTTCTCAGAAACACCTGTTTATTCTATTCAGCTGCAACGTTTGGAAAAGACTGTCAGGATAAATACAACCTCTGGCACTGGCAAGGGGCAAGTTCCTGGCTTCATTTGTTTGTGCATGCAGTGCATTGCCGCATTACTGCCCTTCGGAGTGAGCTCCTGGGGTCCGTGGGGACATAAAATAAGGATTAGTACTGACTTTCAAGTTTGGGGGCACAAGACCAGGAAAGAAAAAATAAAACAAGATGGGTCTCTTCAGTCACTCCTTTAGAGCTTTCCCTCCTTGACCAGTTTTATATAAAGCTGTCATTTTTCTGCAGCTTGAAATATAGCGTGGTATTTTGCTGCCGATTTCCTCTTTGATCACCCCATAGAGCATCCTTCCCCATAAGGAGCTGTCGGGGTCCCTCAGCAGCGCCCGCCAGCCCATTGCGTTAATAACAAACCGCGGGTTTGGGTCATTTCTCGGCTGTCGGTGTCTGCTGCGGGCACGCCGAGGAGTCCCATGGGATTGTCTGGACAGGGTTAAAAATCCTCTCCTGAGCTGGCAATTACTGAACTTTTTTCTATCTTGCCTTGTTAAAGAACAGAAGATCCTCAAGCTGCTGACCAGGGGAAGGCTGAAACAGAGGAGAAAAGCAAGGAACCATCTGCCCCTCAGGTCACGCCTCCCCTGGAAGAGCGCATCACTCATTTCCGAGACATGCTGCTGGAGAGGGGGGTAAGGAACGCGCCTGCTTTCCGGGGCGGATCTCACTGGTGGGACTAGGGCACCATCTTGGACCACTGCAGGAACCGTTTCCTAACTTAGGAATCAAATGAAGAATTACTGAGAGGGGTTTTTCTGTCTGTTAACCGTGTGGGTTTTGTGTTACTTCTCTGTGACTTTTCTCCCTGCGTGGCTGTGCAGAGCTGAAAGCCCCTCACAGGTGCAGCTCCCAGGACATCCCTGTAGACAGACCCAAGGCCAACCAGAGGCTGTTCCAGCCCAGCCCAGTGGCTCTGCAGGGCACGGGGGCTGTAGCCACACGCCATCCCAGGGGTCACAGGAACCCCCAAGAACAGAAGATGTGTCACGTACATCAGCTGGAGCTCAGCAGCAGCCCTGCCAAGGAGGAGAGCTGGTGGCTCCAGCTGGGGCGGTGGATGCTCCGGGGTTTGGGCTGGACAGGGACAACACGAGGTGGGAGCACCTGGAGCATCCTCCGCTCCCACAGACCTGGTGGCTACGGAGCTGGTCCAGAGTCTGGGAGGGCTTGGGGTTGTTACAGCCCTTTTCCCATGACCTCATCGAGATTATGAGTCGATAGATGGAGCATAAATTCAGTTTACAGACAGAACACATCAGCGCTCTGAGCCTCATGAGCAACAGTGAAATATGAATTACGGATCAACTAAGAGCATCTGGCGACTGAGTCGGTAAAGAGCTTCAGCCTGATTATTGTGTCCTGAGGCAGCACTTCCAAACCTGTGCTGAGCTGACCGTCAATGAGAGGGATTTTGGATACTGTTGTTTGTGTACGTAAAGCCCTCTCCACTGAAGTTTGTCTCACAGTGTCCCTTCTTCCAGAGAACGGATGATTTTTAGCATGAATGGAATTAATAAGCTTAACACGTTTAGGCCCTGAGCTGGCAAATGTAAATAGGTGTATAATGGAGCAACGTGTGCAGATTTTGTACCTCCCTCCAGCACTCTGCAAATATGTATTCTATAGCAGTTTGTGTAATTCATGCAAGGAGAAAAATCCAAGGTGTCTGTTGTTAGGCAGTAAAGCCTATAAAATTTATCACCAGTAATCAGCAGACTTTAAAGGTGGATAATTAGAGCTTCAGAAGCCCGATAGTAACTTATCTCTGTGCCAGACCTGCTTTATTAATCCGTTTTGTTATTTATGCTTAAAAAATGCAGAAGTGCCATAAATGAATACTAGTGGAAGACTGCTGCTGACATACATTAAATCAGGGGCCAATAAGTCAAAATTTGAAAGTATTGAGGATATTCTATAACAGGATTCCTCAAGTGTTTCCAGTGTAAGATTCAGACTTGCTCATAAAAGTAAGACGTTCAGGGAATTTACTGTTTGGTTTTGCTATTATCTTAAAATGTATAGATAATGGGTTACTGTGCTTTTGCCCTAAGCATTTTTAAAATGTCCAGAGAAGCCGCTGGTTCGCAGCAGCCGGTTGGCATTTCTTGAAATGCAGCGAGGCCATGAGTGTTATTTTAAACTGATTATTTAAACAAACATCTCCTGTTATTTCCTTGTAACGTTATTTCTCGCGAAGTTCCGTGCTGGCCCTACAAAGAGCCTGAACTAGATGCAGTTCCTCCGTGTACTTCTGAACCTTCCTACATACATTAGATCAACAGGAGAATATTGATTGTAACATTTTAAAAGCCAAATGTAACTTTGGCGTAGCTCCGAGGCAACAGCACCCTTCCGAAGTCTGTGGCAGGTTTTCCAGTGTAAACGTGCAATCTCTGATGTCCTCCTGGAGGTTCAGAAGTTATCACAAAACCCTGAGCAAATCCAAGCCTCCTGCTGGCTCCCTCACCGCCGCGCCATCGACATATCCAGAATTCCTAGGAAATTCCTCTCGTTGCTTGGCTGCTGTCAGTGCAACAAGGCTGTTTCAAGGATTCAAGATTTTACCTTCTTGACACCGAGGAGAAGAAAGGGGGCCGGGGCTCCTAACCCCCGCTTTCCCATCTCAGTTTTATCCTGTACTTTGCACTCTGGCAAAGAGCAGCAGTTGAGAACTGGAGACCCACGGCAAGCTCAGACTCCTCTTTTCCTTTTTGTCTGTGCTGATCCTGGGCCACAGGATTTGTGCTGGGAAGAGTTCCCACCCCCAGCCCCTGCACATGTGTGCCCTGGTTGAAGTCCCATGGTAGGGAAAATCACCATGGTACAATAGACATTGGGAGATTAGTCAGAACGTTAATATTTTATGTGCTATTTTAGAGCTCCAAAATGAATATCCTGAACAGCATATGGCATGTGTAGCTAAAACTAAATTATAAATATCTATAGCTAACACTTAATTCTGGTGTACATATGCAGTATGTGAAAGTAAATCATTACTAAAAAAAAAAAATCATAAAGAAGAATGATTATGTGATAAATTAGCCTGAGCTTAACTAGCTTTGAGTTCCAACTGGCCTTTGTGCTGGAAACAAGTACAAGAGAGAGTATACAAGACATCCTGAAAAACAGCAGCATTCCCGCTGCTTGGTGCTTCTGGAGGGGAAACCCCACAGCTCAGGACTCGGGCGCCTGCGGGGACGTGGGGGGGAAGCACAAGCTGCCAGAAAACGGCCATTGGAGGGGGCAGCTCTGAATCACTGCCCGACCTTCAAATATCCCAGTTTCTAACCACTCCAAGAGGAAACTCAGTCCATTCAAACCCACTCTGCACCCTCAGAGCCTTCCCCTTTGAGTGTTAATCTCTCTGTTTTAATTATACTTTGCATACTTAATTTTTTGAGTGAGTTTGCTCTTCCTTGTTATTAGATGGAGTGAATAGAATGTTTTATGTTTCTCCAGAGTTTTCTGTAGCAAACTAATTAACAGTGATAGAGTAATAGAATCATTTTGGTTGGAAGAGACCCTTAAGATTATGGAGTCCAGTCATTGACTCACCCCTGTCCCTGCCCCATGTCCTGAGAACCTCACGTCCGTCTGTCCAGCCCTGCAGGGCTGGTGACTCCAGCACTGCCCTGGGCAGCCTGTTCCAATGCCCCACAGCCCTTTGGGGAAGAAATTGTTCCCAGATCCAACCTCAACCTCCCCTGGCACAACTTGAGGCCATTTCCTCTGCTCCTGGCGTTGTGCGAGGTACTGAAATCAGGCTGGGGGTTTCCATCGAGCGCTCCCAGAATGTTGCTTCGTTAAAGCCGCGGGCGAAGGGCCCAGGGCAGGGGCCGGGGCAGATGAGGAGCCTGCTCAGGTCTGTGGTGGTTCTCACAGCACCGGGAGGAGGCTTTGGAGAAGATGGAAGAAGCTCTGGAGGAACGTAATGTTTTCATGGGATGTGCCTTCAGGATGTGAGCGCTGATGGGGTTCAGCAGGAAAGGCTGGAAGCCTCGGCAAGCAGACGTGACAGCCCTGTCAGGGCAGGGAAGCGGCGCTTTGACTGCAAAAACACGATGCTTTGAAGATTTTCAGCGTGTGCACACGCTGACAGCCCTGTTTGGGTTATAATTTAAGTTTTGCAGAGAAGGGGAGTTAAAGCTGAGATAATTGCTTAAATGGAAATTGCTGCTTCTGTTGTACAAAGCAGAAAATAAAGTGGCATTTTCCCTTCTGCTACAGATTCTTCCCATCAAAACTTGTGGAACGAGCATCTCCCAGATTCTCACTGAGATGTCCTAGAGCAAATCAATACTAATGGTGTGGGGGCGACCAAAGCATTGCCAGAAACAGATTAAAATTCAGTTTCCAACCGCTCTGAGGCATCCTTTAGAGGGTTCATTAGCTTTCTGAACTCCTCTTTTGCTTCACCTTGGAACATTTCCTTCTTTCACATCCTTATTAAAATTCCTTAATGCAACTGTGTTTGTGTACTTCACAGGTTTCAGCATTTTCTACGTGGGAAAAAGAGTTACACAAAATAGTGTTTGATCCACGCTATCTTCTACTAAATTCAGAAGAACGTAAACAGGTGAGCATCACCTCCAGCGCAGCTTCTGATGGGCGGCAAACATCTCGCAAATAACTCTAATAACAGAGTAATTATCTCGTTAGGATTAAAGAAGTTGCCTAAAATGAAAATTCCTTTCTTTAGCTTTGAGTGGGCCTCGCAAAGCAGGCCCTGCCCGTAGGAAAGCGCCGTCTGCTTTGGACAGCACGTGGTAACAAGTGGGTTTGCTCCTCCAGAGGAGCTGCAGCTCTTGGCTGGTGGGAGCAACTCCCGCCGCGCCCGGGGCGCTGGGCTGTGGAGCGGGAATGGCCGTAAGCAACGTTTCCTCTCTGAATTATTTAAATGTTGCACTGAGACTGCTTCACTTTTATTACTGAGAATATTTTCTAGAGTTTGGCAGTATTTACCGCTATATTTTGCAATAACTCAACTTGCTATAAATGGCCAGAGCACTGTGGCTATGCTGGTATCTGTTTGAATGGGAAAGGGGACTTTTTGCTGCCTTGTTGATTTGGACATTAATTATCACTGCGGATCTAAAAGGACCCGGGGGCTGCATACTTGTCTAAAAAAATTATTAGAGGTGCAATGTTGCTGCGGAGAAGGTGAACCCTTCTGTTCTGCAGTTATTTCTCCTCCTTACCGGTCTTTTGTCTTCCCGGAGAAGGAATAATTTTGAATAGGGAATTGGCCATTTTTTAAATAAACATGATGAAAAATGTACTTATTCCTATTCTGTTGCACTGGGGCCCATATTGTCTTGTGATTCTCCAGAGAGCTTCCTGCAGGTATTTACTGAGGGACCGGGCGCATGTATCTTCATTCACTGCTACCTTCCCAATATTTTCTTTCTTAAGAAAAAAAGCAAAATAAAATAATAATGAAATATGGGAATGGAAATGTAAGAGAAACTGCTAGAATGGAGAATACTGCTAAACAAGCGACTAAGCAGCCATTTTTATAGTTATTTCAGAGAATGAGCAAGGACAAAACCTAGACCTTGCCGAGTCAATCAAGATACATCTTTCATTCTATCGGCCTTGGAGATGGTATAATGAAAATACATCATGAATGCACATAATGTAATGTGCTGCTGAGGGGAACCTCACTTGTGGGGTCTATTTAATACCCAAGGAAAGAGTGATGAAAAGCAAGTAGTTGGCAATCCCGCGGGTAGAAGCCCGTGGTCAGGTAGAGGTTGGCTCTGCGAGTCACTGACTCGGGCTCAGGGGGAAGAGGGTGGTCGTTGGGTGCTCTTCAGCAAAACAGGGTTAACAAACCAGTGAATTCCAGGTGTGTAATATATTTTAGATACTATGCTTGAAGTTAATGCTTCTAGATGGTCATTATGCACAGTTCTGTTTAATTAGGCCTCACTGTCCTCCAAGAAGTAGTTTCAGAAAAAAGTTAGACTTGGACAAGAGTAGATCCCTGATTTAATGAAAGTACCTGTTGGGGTACAACTCAAATTACTAGAAGGCATTATTTAGGTTTATGGAAATATTTACCTTCATGGATGCCGACTGTGTCACCTGAATAGTGAGCATCTGAGTACTTTCTAAATCATATTGGAGGGAGTTAGGGGTGAAAAGTGGCTGACAATGAAAAAGAGGAATGAATGGAGTGAATGAAGGAATGCAGGAGTGAATGGATGAATGCAGGAGTGAATGGATAAGTGAATGAGTGAGTGAATGAATGAACGATTGCAAGAGTGAGTGCTGGGGCACGGCTGGCTCATCATTTCTCCTCCCCATGGGCAGGCAGGTTGGGCCGGGCAGGACAAGTGTTCTGACCATGGTCTGTAGGCATCTGAGGGAGCTTCCCCTGGATATGAATTTGTGTAGGGGTGGCTCTGGTCTCGGGGTGCCAGCTCTGCTGCGGGTGGGTGTCCTCATGCTGCCCAAGGGACGTGACCGTCTGTATTGAACATCTGCACTTTGCTCCGCTTCCTTACCAGCATTTCCCAAGGGGTTATTAGCAGCCGAGAGACGCTGCTATGCTTAAGCAAAGAACAGTGAAGGGCAAAGTAGCAACTGTATTAAAATAATGAGCTATCTGTTAATTTTGATTTATTACTTTTGTAATAGCTTCACTGATACCAGCAAGGCAAGCACTAACAGTGTCACCTACTTTATTTGGTTCATTTTTTTTCCATCTCCTCTTTCACTCAACCTACGCAAATGCACGCAGTACAATATATTCAGATTTCCTGGGCTTCTCCAAGTACTTCCTTCATGGCCATTTTTTGATGTTTACTTTTCCAGTGTTATTTCTTCCCTTTTCCACATCCATACTAAATACCAGTTGAAATTCGGTTACTTCAGCTTTCATGACATGTAGATTTGCACCTGTGCATCCTCATGGCTGATGAGAAAGCAGCCGTGGTGGTAACCACAGTAATCATATTTCGTGTGTGTAATTTGTGGTGGAGAGGGTGGTGAATATGAAAAGCTATTAGCATTTCAAGGAGCGGCTCCTTTTATTCAACAACGTAGTGTGCCACGCTTTTTACAGCATGAAGTCGGCAGGGCCAGATTTTTGGTATTAAACATGTGATTAAAGCAGTTGGCAGAATTTTGTGATGGAGTGAACTCCTTAGCTCCTTTTCAAGACACCAAAAATCCTGATGCTGAGCACTCTGCTGCATATTTAGGTGCCAAATACTGTTAAAGGAAGGTTGTCAACCCTTCCAAATACGTTAAAGCTTTCGGGTGGATGTGTACAGAGGATCTTGTGTAAGCTCGTGGTTGTTGACAACTGACGTGAGAAGTCTTCAGGCTTTTTTGGGGCTAAGCCACAGAATTTTGCTGTTTAGCGTTACAGACGTTTTCAGGAATTCCAGCAAGCTGGGAAAGATGCAAGACCCAAACTAAACCGTGGTCACTTGTACCGATGTACGGCAATAATGCTATAGGTGTGAAGATACAGGCGAAACACAGGAAATTTTGATTTATGTTGCAGTTGATGTTTGAATGAAGATGTTGTCTGTCCAAATTATACATTTTTCCAGCTACTTATTTTGTGAGAACATGATCAGATTCAGCCGCATGCGAGTCGGCCCGTACTGAGGGCAGATCAGAACCGTAGATTGACAGCCCTTTGATCCAGCAGGAATACCATAAAGCCTTTGTTAATAAACACTGTATTGTTTCCCTTTCTTGGAAAGATATTCGAACAGTTTGTCAAGACCAGGATCAGAGAAGAGTACAAAGAGAAGAAAAACAAGTTGTTGTTAGCCAAAGAAGAATTCAAAAAGCTCCTGGAAGAATCCAAGTTATCGCCAAGGTACGGCTGTGCCTTCCGGAGATTTGTTAAGATAAGCTTTCTCATTTAGTCTGTGCTTATCAGCCCCGCAGTGCCCTAACACTGACCATGCTCTGTATAACAAGCTCATACATCTAGTGAACAATGCTGGCGAGACATATCTCCCCTCATATTTTACAATATCTTGTTATATTACTGGGAAAGGGGATGTACCATCATTCTTGCTGTTCCATTCTCTCTCTGGCAATAAGAATGTGCAGTATGTTGCATAACATATTTATTTTATATGCATGTAAATGATATAATTATAGAACACACACACATATATATTAGATATATAAAATCGGTGCCTGAATGTTAAATCTCATTTATATTAGGCATACAGGTGTAACTAGTGAAAAACTGTATTTCGGTTTGTTTTTTGATGGAAGAGAAACATAATTTAACACAGTATCAATGCCACGTTACTCAGTCAAAATAAGGCATGCAATGTAATCATTTATTTTGATTTTTGAGCAGCAGATCCAAACCTGCACAACAGCGAATGCAGGGCTTAGGATAGCACTTGCTCATCTGTAAGCGATATGAAAATAAGGAGGTTTATATGTTATGTGTCTGGTTGAATTGTTGGAGCTAAGAAATTACAGTTTTCTTTACTAAAATATGCAGGTAATTGTACAGCACTACCTGCCTAGACACATAGATACAAACAACACATCAGGCCCTATGGAGGTAATAATTATAAGAAGTATTTTTACAACAAAACAGAATATTCTGGGCTAACATAGCAGCTAAACACTACGGAGTGTCCCCCGTGTCCTGTGTGCTTCTCTGCATTGACAGGGATCAGTAACTCTGTTTCTTAAATAAAAACCCCTTGTTGGCCTGTGAATCGTGGTGCCAGTTCTGCCTAGTGCCACCGCACTGCTGGTAGGCCTGGACCTATGGACCTGGGCTGGGATTAGCAGAGTCAGCTGGTCAAAAATAGCAGTGAAATGCCAGTGAGTTCCCATGTATCCTGTTTGCACTGGGAGGTGCTGGGCCCGAGGATGAGGTCCCGAGGCAAAGCTCCCTGTGGATTTCAATTGTGTTGTGCCTGTCGCTCAATGTTACAATTATTTTTTTTGCTATTTTTAGAAGAAATCAAGCTAGCGTGGTGTTTCATCCAGTGTGCTGTAGTGCTCACAGTCAAAGTGGATTTGCTTGCAATTAGCCACGGGTGTGGTTTTCTACTCTATTTTAGGCTAGTTATTGAGATATCGGCCGTAAGTACCAGCAGGCGTTGATTGAAGCTGCGGTACCCTGTGACGCAGCAAATACTGTGGTAATGATTCCAAACTGTCCTGCGAGCTATCACTCAGATTTTTCTAAATTAAAAACTCAGGTGAACCGTTGGAGGCTGATCCGTGAGGCTGAACCCCGCGCGGCTCTGTCCTGGTCCCACCTCGTCCCGGGGTCACCGGCACGTTGCCATCAAACCGTCCCCAGAACAGCCCTGATTTTTGATGTCTGGGCAAAAACTGAAGTGAGATCCATGTCCAAGAGTCTGCAAGGGGGTTGGCTAAGTCACAGCTTTAAATGTCTCTCTTTTCTGCAGAACAACGTTTAAAGAATTTGCAGAGAAATATGGAAGAGATCAGCGGTTTCGCCTTGTGCAGAAGAAGAAGGACCAAGAGCATTTTTTCAATCAGTTCATACTTATTCTTAAAAAGAGGGACAAAGAAAACAGGATAAGACTACGGAAAATGAGATAAAAGCTCCTGGAACTGGCAATAAATGCGCGAGTCCGTGCGGTGGCTGCAGGAAGGAATTCAGATGGAGGCGAAAGCGTTCGGGGTTCAACTTACGACATCTCGGTGAGGAAGGAGATTTCCCTGAGAAAAACTTTCTCTAAGCAGAGTTTATTGAACATACACTGAATTTGTGGAGGTCGTTCTGCAGGAATCTGAAGGATATTTTGTTCTCAAAGAATTAATGTTTCATATTGAAGCTCTCTTTTGTACAACATCCAGAGTTTGATGCATTTCTAATTGCCGTGATATGTCAATTCCTTAATTGTTTTAATTATGCAAATTACTTGTAATATACACAAATTATGAATCCAGTGCAGATTTGTAATTAAGCAGAAGCAGATGCCATCCATAACAATCTCAAGATATTTTCATCATTTAGGGGAATTATCTAAAGCAATCTTTTGGCAACTTTGTGCATTAACACAAAGCGTTTAAGGTCCGGTGGTACGCAGGAATTCATTACCCAGTGTTCATACATCTCTGTCCAGTTCTCTGAGTAGTAGTAATAAGATATTAATTGTTAATCTTAGTGAAGAGTGTGAAAATCTTGGCATATGTTCCATAGGAAACCTCTGAGTTCCAGGAGTTGCTTTCTGCTTCCCGATAGCAACACCTCTCCGGCACCGTTCCCGGCAAGAAGTTCTTTGGTAAAACCATCGCCGTATGATTTTAATTATGTTGCTGTATGTGAAAAGTCTGCATGAGATTTTTCTCATCCTATTTGTACAAATAAATATTTAACTTTTTTAATTAATAAATATTTTAAGCCAACTTTCAGGGGGTTTGAAGTTCCTAAACTTCTTGAAATACTGGGTGAAGTAATGCAGGGCTCGTGGTTTTTACTTGAGAGGCAGAAAACCAGAGAGAGTTCCTCCCGTTCACGGTTTGTGTGCAAATTCCACTAAGAGTCCTGAGCATCTTGAGAGCAAAAGAGTTGCTCTGACTCCAAAGGTGGGAAACCATGGCTGGATGAGATCAGCACAGCCCTGCTGAACATCACCATTGCACGTTCTGTCTCTGACCAAAATCATTTGCTCAGTTGACCTCATTTTTAGGTTATTACTCATTAGATTCTCAGATTTTGACTTAAATCACAGAATTAGGGACGTGTATTTATTCCTTTTGGCTATAGGCTGTTGAAAGTGGAAATGAAGGTGAGATTATGCTGGGTTTCTGAAAATGAGAAACTGAAAGAGGTGGGTGTGAGAGAGGGTTTCCTGGCTGCTTGTCGGTAAAGTTAGAAGAACATTCTAGGAAGATCCGAGGTAGTCCTAAAGGAGCCAGTAAAGCTGCATAACCACCTTCAGCTTGCTGCTTCTACAGGGGAATAAATGAAACTGGATCTTCAACGAGACTTTTAATAAATATAGTCTGTCTTTGTCATAAGAGGAAGAAAACCTCTATGTTTGCTATGTTTGAAAGTAGCAAGAACATGAACTGCAATCAGCAGCAGAGTCCAAGGCTGCCAGAGCAGCAAAGGACAGAACTAGAACTGAGTCTGGGCATGTGGACAGTGAGCCTGAGCTGAAACACCTTCAGAGAGAAGCTGCTCGTGCTATCGGAACTGCCAGCAAATTGGAATTCTTAGGACTAGAACGTCTTTTGTCAAAATGATAATGTTCGGATCCGATAGCAATTCTTCAACACTGCTGTATTTGAGTAAAACAGATCCTGATCTGCATTGTTGGAAGAGTTATGGAAATTAAACCTGGTATGTTTGGGGAAAATAAATTAAAAAAAAAAAATAAAAAATAAGAATTTAAAAAACATTTTAAAAACAAACAAACAACCAAAACCAGGATCAAACAAAAACAACAACCCAAAGCCCTGTTCCTTTAAGGCATTGCCTGTGCCCAGGAGCCTCAGCTGTATTTAATCCCTCCTGGGGGTTTGGCTGGTTTGGGTCTCCAGACCTGAGCAGCAGGTTTCAGACTCCCCAGGTGATCTGCTCCCCACTTTGAATGCTCCTGGTAGGAAAGGTTTTCCCTTTCCAACATGACCTTCTCTTGCTGTGGTTAAGTCCATCATGGCTTGACCCACACGCACATGGAAAGCCATGTGTATTCTTTGTATCTTGCCTGGAAACTGTATATATCTGAAGCAGTTGGCTCTCTGGGCTGAGCAGTGGCCAGTCTTGGGTCTGCTTGCACTGCGGTTCTTCTCCAGACATTGGTTTTGTTGCTGCTTGTTGGTGTCTCCGGTTGTGCCTTCCTGCATCTGCGATGGACTCTGTTCTTTTGCTCAGGTAAGTGCCTTGGGGTTTCTGGATATCTGCTCGTTCTCAGTTTTCAACTTGGGGAAAAAAAATAAGTTAGAAAGTGTATAATGGTGCCCAGTTCGACCAACAGGGTAGAGAGAACAGCCCTGAAACCTCAAAAAAATGCGCAGAACAGGACAGGTATAGCAGCTCTGTTTGTAAATTGATGGGTCAGTGGGCAAGCACTCAAAGAAGAACAAGTCTGAGCTGACCAGGGAGTTGTGCATTCAGGGCAGCTCTGGTTCTGCCTCCCTAATGAACGTGATGCTGAAAGTTAAGGAAGTTGTAATTTAAAGCTGCAGTTGGGGTGAAATGGGCTGCCGGAGGCTCCAACTTGTTGCTTATTTACTTTGCGTGCTGATAAAATACCAATAATCGCTTAGCTTCAGTAATACGGTTTCGAAAGTAATTTGTTTGTTTGCATTCTTAGCAGGATTGTATTTGGCTACAAAAATGAGACAAATAGGAGGAAAACTCAAGGTGATAATCTTATGGGCGGCGGGGTTTAGGAAAAATGGAAACTACTTAGTGAATCAATTCTGAACAATATGGGCAATGTGACAACATGCAGAATACTATTGATGGCAGGTTTTTATGGGTTTTAGCTTGGGTTTTTTTTTCTCTGCTTTTTGGCCTCCTAACAAAGCTGCATATTTTTGGGTGGAAGTTTAGTGGCTCAGTGATAGTTAAAGTCATTTTGTTTCACTTTCCTAAGTAGTTCGTGGCTCTTTTTTTTGAACTTAGTTCTTCCTATTTTGATTTCTTCACTTGGGTTTACTTTAGTAAATATTGCTTTCATCCCATTCCGGTGGGAACACGTTTCTATATTGCTGTGATCATTGTTGGGAGAGCTAATCTCCAGCATAAATGAAGAGAAGTCAAAGAAATGAAAACAAATGATGGCGATGCTCCCAAGGGACTACAAATTTACTTTTCTAGATTCACAGCGAGATGCTTTGGGTTTGCTTCTGTGAGCAATTTAACTTGATTTATCCTTCCAACCGTCAATGAAATATCTATATATTGTATTTCTCCAGCAGTGGCTGTGACATCCAGAATTGTTGCCTCTCTGCTCGCTTTTCATAATGAATACACTTCTGGCAAGTTTGCTTGTACCGGAGCTGTTTTGTATCCAGACAGTTTTTCATGGTTTTCTTCCATTTACTTGTCTTGAGGTTGTTATATTTAATAATGTCTTCACGTTGGGAAGAAAAACAGGGCAGCAACTAGAAATGCAGAAAAAGGCTTCCCCAAATGGGGCTGAGATTCGCACGTCTCTGCTCAGAGACCTGCAGCTGGTGTGGAGAATGAGCTCCTGAACTGGTACCTTGAGCTGGTGAAGCGGACACTCGCTCACCCCTGGCTGGATGCTTCCCCGTTTATCACAATTGCTCTAAATTGGACTTTTTTTCCTCAAGCATCCTATACTGGATGGGGGGATATTGATGCAAACCCTGCAGATGTCTGTCTGTAGTGCTGGTGTGCGGTAACCTGTTGTTTCCAAGATACAGGGTGGAATATGTAGATGCGTAAATGAAATGGGTGAACGTATGAAAACGTGTTGGGAACCCAACTTCTTGTGTCAGCACACGGGCACCGCAGTTGCTGGCTTGAGAACAGCGGGTTTGAATTTCTCTGGGCACCCAGGTCTCCTCATAGCTGATAATACTAAATGGACATGTAGATAAAGGGCTTGGTGGAGGTTCCTGCTGACAGCAGCAGTCGGGCTTCACCCTTCGTTTGTAAGTGCTTACATTTGGAAAACAGCAAACAGCTTTTCGGTGGGGTGGAAGAGTCTCCCATTTACGTAACATGAGCTGCTGTGCTCTAAGAACTTGTTTATAGAATTTTTCAACATCTCCTTGTTGGAATCTATTTTGCTTTAGCCAACATTGACTTGGAGCAAAAGCACTTCAGGGTTAACCAATCAAAATGATTTGTGGGGTTTTGTTTGGGTTCTGTTCTGTTTTGTTTGCGGTTTTTTTGTTTGTTTTGGTGTTTTTTTGTTTTGTTTTATATCTAACCAGCTGCTTTACACAGTTCCTGGGGTTTATTAAACCTGTTCTTAATCATCATATTTTGTTAGTAATTTTTATATCACGTGTGCAGCTAGAGCAGCTCTCCTGTTAGATCCTCTCTGTTGTTGCTCCCATGGCAGAGCACAACTGCAGTGTGAGATTTCAATGCCAATGTTGTCCTTCCTGCTACAGGAACCTCTGCTGACCTTTCCTCAAACTCCTTCTGCAGCGTCTCCTCTCATACCTACGACAAAACAGACAACTCGCAGGGCACTTGCTGGAGGTCTCGTTCTTCTCCAGCTTGCCCCGAGTTTGGGAGCAGCACAAGCTGACGCTGACACTAAATGGAGTCTGAGCTGCCCAAAAAGCAGCTGAAGGACTTGACCCGGAGGGGAGGAGTGTTGGGAACCCCGGGCAGCCCAGCGGGCTGGAGGGCGAAGCTGCAGTGTCACATCGCTCTGTTCGTGGAACAGGCTTTACCTGATGAAGCAAAATGCCTTCTCTCTCTCTCTCTCTCTATATATATATATATATGTATATTCCTTTTCCTAGTCTGAAGAGAAAGGCGCTTCCCTGGCACCACAGGAAAGCAGTGTTTCTGCTTGGAACCAGCACTGCATGACAAACAAGAGTATATTTCACTTTAAAGAGCATTTTTAATAAGGACCTTGCACATCTGAAAAGGCTGTGATTGTAAGCATGCTAGGATGAGACTTTCAAGGCCTGTGTTTTGTTTGCATTAAAAATAATTTTCCATAAGATGTGATAGTTTTTCTCCTAAAAGAATAAAATATTGATTTAATAATTCAAACATAGGCAACTGGTGGTTGATACATCTGGCCTGCATAGGTATTCTTACAAATTGCAATCGTATTTTTTAAAACAAAAGCCGCTCCTATTTTGTCAAGAATAATCGGAGTAGCTGTGATGTTACAACATGGGGAAAACCCTTTTCCCTGCAGCACCTGAGAGTGCTCAGCACCACATGGTGCAGGGGGCTCTGCCAAAACTGTCCGTGGTCAGAGGGAATAGGTTTGGGTGGTTTGTTTAGGAAGGTCATAAAATAGCAAAAGTAGCAACTTTAGGAGAATTCAAGCAATGCTAATGAGCTGGTTTTGGTGGCACAATGTGCAACGCTGCTTCTTTCCACTCTGTTGCCATTTAATGCTTCTAATCCTAAAGGAGATTAAAGGCTTTTAATTCATTCATAAGTTTTTGTAAGTGGCCTAAGGTGAAATTCTGGCCTTAATTAAATTGTATTCTTTCCAGACCACTGGAGACCTCTCTCTTCTATTTCCTCGTCTAACCCCTTGCAGAGGGAGCATCTGTCTGTTTGGGGTCCCGGTGCTGCTCGGCCCTGGGGAGCAGGTGGTGTGTGATGCTGATGTGCACGCTGCAGCTCAGGGCAGCAGAAGTGATGCTGGGCAGAGCTGGGAGGAAGGGCCTGGGTTGTGTTTGAGTGTTGGCCGGAGGGGCGCGATGCCCAACTGGTGTTGCTGTGTGAGGGGGGGACGGTGGGTTCATGCTGGAGGGTGCCCAGGGAGCCCCTCCTGCCCAGCACCCCCAGCAAACTGCCCTTCTGGGCAGGAGGGGCTGCTCCGAGCTCCCTCCTGGGTCCTGTGAGAGCCCAAAGGTGGGCTGGCTACCTGAACTGCTTCTGGTGGGTCCTATTCTTCTTGTTGAGTGTATTCCCACATCTTTGAAACCTGGCCATCCCTTAATCCCTGGCTGAGGAGTGGTAGAGGGGAGGGGAAATAATCCCTCAAAAATATATTCCCTAGATGGTTTGCTCTGTGTTTAATTAGCTTGAAGTGAGTAGCAGAGGCCGTTATTGCTTGTCATCTGCAGCAGCAGTCTCCTGGGGTGTGACCCTGTCTCTTGAGATATCCTTATGATGTTTAATTCTCAGAAGTTATGAATTCTTCTCTTTTCTCTACCAGAAAAGCCACAGGTTTAAAAGATCTGTGAATGTGGCACTTAAGTCCACCACTAAACCGTGTCCCTGGCAGTGCTGGGTTAACAGTTGGACTCAACTATCTTAAAGGTCTTTTCCAACCTAAATGGTTCTGTGATCCTAAGGAGACATTGTTCTCAGCCCTGGTAATCTCCATGTATTATTCCACCTCAAAGCAGACACTTATAAGGGATGCTGGGACTTTTTTGCTCAAGATAACTTTCCATCCATTCTATTCTATGGTTCTATGATAATTCCCACCCACAGGGCTGTGTCTTGATGTACACGACGCCAGTCAGGACACGCTCAGGCTTGGGGTGAAGCTGGTGTACATCACGGCATCAATGCAGGAATTAGTTTCTAATTGCTGGTGATCTCAAAGCCGGTGCTGACACTGGCTGTTGTTCAGATGACCAATTTACAGCAGCACGTTTATTTAATTGGTGGTACAACAGGGTTAAAAGAGAAAGGAAAAGTGAGCACCTGCGCGGTGTTTTGAGCACGGAGACTCCACGGGTCCCACAGCGTGACACTGGCGGTGACAGAGCAGCTCTTCTGGGGACACTCATTGTCCAGGAGCGCGGCCTCGGCTCTTTCCAAAAATACCGGTTGCTCGGGCACTTTCAGAGCGTGTCCCTAAGGCCATCCAGTGCAGAATATTTCCATTAAAAGAAGAGGTTGCTCTTTACAGCAGGGTCCGCAGCCTTGGCTGTGCCCTACTACACTCATCATGGGGTCACCTGTGCCGTGAACGTGGACCTTTGTGTGTGTTGTTCTCCAGCTGAAGACTGGGAAGAGGAAAGGTGACTTTTTCCTCTCCCTTTTGCTCGTCTCTTTAAGTATTCTGTGCTTGTCCTCTGTTAGGAGAAAAGTTTTGTCACAGAGGGGAAACCAGGGAAAAAGGAAACAAAAATCCTGTAAGATTGTTTACTTTAGGTGCTGTGAGTTGTAATACGAATTATGCAGAATGCTGAAAGTGAGCTGGAATGCCTTCAGGAGAAGGAATTGCGGGTTTACATCCTGGTGCTGATTTATTGCTCCCAGCACTGTCCCCACCAGCCATTGTGAGTCCAGATTGTTCCATCGAGTGGGATCCCACCGCACACCTGGTTCCGCAGGGTTTGGGGCAGGAATTCTCATTGCATGGAAAACACGTTTCTAGATTTGTGTCTCCGGATGGATTTACTCTTGCTTGTTAGGCTTCAGCTGTGAGAAGAGAGAATTTTATTTCCCTCCGTGGAGTTGCTGGCTATTTCTTGGGCTTTACAAGTAGCTTGTGATTATCTTTCCATGACAGAACCTTCATGGTGATAAAACCGTTGTGTTTTCCAACTGGTATTTTGTAGCGCTAGGCAGAATAAGGACGAGGTGGGGTTTTTGGTACTGTCTTCAATATATTTCTTTTGAAGCAGCAGACGAGATGAGAAGTTTTACTCCACTGGTCTGTTCATAATATCTAGGAAGACAAGATGATATGTTTAGAATCTCGTTTGTTTTCTCACAGTGGTTCTTCCATGTGTATTTAGCAGGCTGTCTCCCAGCAACGTGACCTGTGCTTTAAGAGTCAAAAGTCAGTGTGTTGCTGTACTGTGGCACGATGTGGGGCTGGCAGCGAGGTCCCCAGCCCCATATGAGCACCCCCAAGGGCTGCAGGGGAACCCGCTGCGGGAAACCCAGCACAAAGCTGGTTTTGGTCAAAGGGAAACAGAAGCATTATTCTTCAGCCCAGCCATCTCCACTCTGATTCCCAATTAAATGAAAAACAGCAAACTGGAGAACCTATTGAATCACAGAAGAGTTTGGGTTGGAAGGGGCCCCTTGATAATTCCGATCGCACCGACGCAAAGCCATGGTAGAGCTGGTGGTTCGGTGGCTGGTAGTAACTCAGTTCATTCTGACAGTAATGACAGAAGCAGATGGTTTTGCACATGGTTTTTATTTCAATTTCTATAAACAAACATTTATTCTGACTGCTATGCTAAATATATATGTTTTATTACATGGTCTTAGCTGCTACTGTGAGTAACGGTAATTACCTAACCCATGTGTTGGGTTTATAGCTAGAGTCTGACACCTACTTTACAGCAAATGAATATATGATTTACATATAACGTATATATATATCATATATATATATATGAATATAGCGACATCACTCCAAAGTTTGAAAAAATAATAATAAATTGAGCCACCTTTAGTTGATGCTCCACGGGCAGAATAATTTCTAAAGCAATCTTCATGGCTGTCTCGCATGCTGCTGAGATCAGGCTAATATGAAATATGCAACAGCTCCAGTTCTTCCTTGTACTTCTGACATGATGCTTTTATTAAGAAAATATACAATATACCTTCGTGGTGCATCTCTGCATCTTCCCAGCAATTCAAGGAAATGTTCCCAGGTTTTAATTAAACAGAAGACGATCTTCTCTTGATCTAGACACAGAAAATCAGCTGATCAGGGACTGGGAAAACCCCAAGTAACTGGGCTGGTTTCCCTTAGCTTCTGTTGTTAACCAGCTTGGTCCTGGCCCTGCTGCTCCAGCAGCATCCACCACCAGAAGCACCTTTCTGCCAAGCAAGGTGCCATATGCAGCGATGGATTTCCAGAGTCTTTCAGAAATAACGTTTCACCACATGCTGTTCTTCCCTCTCCAGAAGCTGAGGTTGTGGTTCAGTTTGTGGGGGGTTGGGCTTGCTGGATGTGCTGCCTGTTGAGCCCTTGGAAATAGAGGTGTCCCATTTTTCCATGTGGGAATGTGCTCCACGCTCATGTTTTATCCAGGCATGCCTGGATTTTCCAAGCTTTCCTCTGGGCATTTTTTGTCTTTACATTAATTATTTCATGAACCAGCACCTTATTGAGCAGCAGCATTAGCAGAGGACCCTGTAAAACAGAGTGTGCCCCAGCTGATGGGCTGGCTGAGCCCTTCCCATGGACATGCACATGCCGGATTATTGGGGGCTGCAGGCAGGGATGTGGGCAGGGCTGCACTGTGCGGGGCTGCAGGCAGGGATGTGGGCAGGGCTGCACTGTGCGGGGCTGCAGGCAGGGCTGCACTGTGCGGGGCTGCACTGTGCGGGGCTGCAGGCAGGGATGCGGGCAGGGCTGCACTGTGCGGGGCTGCAGGCAGGGATGCGGGCAGGGCTGCACTGTGCGGGGCTGCAGGCAGGGATGCGGGCAGGGCTGCACTGTGCGGGGCTGCAGGCAGGGATGCGGGCAGGGCTGCACCATGGACTCTCAGAGCCCAGACGGGTTCATTAGTTTAGCAGACAGCAATGGTGCTGCTCGCTGTTGGAGACAGGGATGCTGGGCTCTGTGCCTTCCCCGGGCGCCTGCTGGCACAGCTGCTGTGATGAAGCCAAACTCCAAAGCTCCTGTTTTCCAAACCAGCAAATAGAAAACGTGTTCACCTCATAGCCTGCTCCCCTTCTGAGCTCAGGCCAGTAAAAACCATTTTGCAATCCAGCAGGTGCTTCCCTCCAATGCGTTAGTTTGTGGATACAGCCTTGTCAAAGCAATATACTTAAAAATGAATGCTGGCAAATCAGAAATCATACTGCTTTTTGGGGAGGTTAGCAGAAAAATTGCTATTGCCCCTGCCATCTCCTCTGCTTCCTCCTCCGCTCGGGACGCCCCCAGATTCGCTGCAGCGGTGCATTAAAATCTGCAGAAAGAACACAGGGAGCGAGAGCGATGCCCGGCTGCTCCCAAACCCCGGCAGGAGCAGGACCTGCAGTTACATCTGCTTGGTCATGTCTTTCATTGCCCATGAGGATATGCCCTGAATGCTGCAGAGCTGAAGCAGCCCCAGAAAATGCATCATTCAGTTGAAAGGCTGGAGCTGAAATCTGTATTGAGGTTGGACAAGGGTGGCTGGGAGCGGATGGGTACCTGTGTGTGCTCAGGAGAGGATCTCGCTGTGCAAAAGCATCTCCTTGGTCCATCATAATCCATCACAAGTTCCCATTCTGCAGCTCATCTGTAACCTGTCACCAGACAGAAAGGTGTGACAGCATTTATCAATAAGCCATAATAACAATAAGAGTCGTAAATACACAGGAGCAGAGTATTTGTAGTCAGAGAACAGCACTTTGCACAAATCCTGCTGGGATCGGATTATCCTTGACTCGACTTTCCTGATCTTTTGGTATGCTGCTCAATAGACGTCCTTCTAAACTCCATCTCCTATTTTTTCACTTTAATTCCTGAACTCGATTATCCGCTTTCCCCTGTGTTTAAGCCAGTTTTGGTTCACTTACTTCACACTTATCTTTTTGAAAAAGTGCCTGTGTTTACAGTTTAGCTCATTTAACTTTTGTTTTCCTCTCTCTCCTGCCGCAATTATGTGTTATAACCGATAATTTATGCTTGGGGGATAAAAAAAAGGGGCAGTTTGTTCCAAAACTGTGTAGCTATTTAGCAAAGCCAGCTCCTTCCAAAGCGCTTGCCACCGCTAGTAAATCACTTGCAAATCCTGCAGATGTCCCTTGGCTGGGTTGATATCTGCAGCCCGGATATGGAGCATCCTCTCTTATAAAACAAATAATATTGTTTAATTCTATCTGGGCTTTGTTTAGAAGCCGTACCGTGGTGACGGTGCTGCAGAGGGACGCCCGAGCCTGCGGGTCTCTCTGTCACCGCGCTGACAGCCGCAGGTTATTGTTGCTAACCTGAAGGAGCCGCTTTCCTTGTCCCCATACCAGAAATCACTCCTTATTGCAGTGTGTCTGGGCTGGTTTTCCTACTTAATAACTCTCAAAAACACAGGCAGTGAACTGCATTTGCAACCAAGGTGTTTTTAGCAATAAAGTTGCTGAGTAGCTGAGCTGAGTTGGAGCTGCTGCTGTTTGGAGAGGAGAGCACGTTGTTGATGGCAGCACTGGTGTCAATGGGCTTACGTTCTCTTTTCCAGCAACTATTACACACCTGTAACTTTTGGAGGTAGTTTCTTTTGCAAACACCTAGATGGATGAAATGTTCTCAGAGCAAATAAAACAGGGGAAGAATATTACTTGTAAACGTTACGGGTGTATCTGCCAAAAGTTTGTGGATTTCTTTTTCATTCAGTCCCCAGTGACACTTTCTACATCTGGTGTATTGGAGATGAAGTGAGCTGCCTCTTACACAGGTTTAAATTCCCCACCAGGCTGCAAGTGTCAAACCTCAGCCATGGGGAACTGTCCCAGCTGCGCTGCTGTGGGACACCCTGCTGCTGCCCCACGGCTGTGGCTCGCTGCGATTGTCCATGCGGGTGACAGGCAGAGGGATGGGGACGCAGCTGGGACCTGCCCCATGTCCGCACGGTGCCGGGTGTCCCCAAGCAGCAGCCACCACAACAGCTGGTGGCCACAAGGAACCCGTTCCATGCCGAAAACCTTTGGCAAAGTCCCCAGGAAACAGGCACAGCGGAGAAGCCAGCTGGTTGAGGGGAAATACAAATTTCTCGCCTACCAGATTCATTAAGCCACCCAGTGTACTTATACATATGTATAATCAGCCATTTCCAACAACTCCTCATTCCTTTTATCTCCTGATAAAAGGGGATGCATTCAATTAGCAAACAGAGGCTTTAAAAGGGTGATTAAACAGAGCTCCGGAAATAATAAACCCGTTTAATGAGCAAGGTGTTTTTAGCCTTGCCATTTAAGCTGCTTTTGTTCTTGGAGAGAGAGCGTGAGCTCAAGCCAAAGAAGTGTTTACTGGCACATTAGCTGGGAAGTCTGCGCTTCCCGGGTGCCTGACTTGCAAATAGTTTGTGCCAAACCAAAGGATGCTCGGGGAAAAGTTTACAGCTGTTCCAGGAGGACATCTGAGGTACAAGGCAAATTAGATTTCCCCTTTAGACTCCTTTCCTCTGGAGGTTTCAGAGCTATTTCTTTTCTGGCTGGTGCGCCCACAGCACTGTCCCAGAAAAGTGACACCTCACTTGTTCTAGACAAGAAATAGCCGCTGTTACACCCAATGAAGCAGGGAGGTAACGTGGGGAGCTCCGCTCCACGCTCGGCAGGGGCACAGCGGCTTCCTGGGAAAAACTCCCTGGTTTTAAGAAGCTACTTCTCATTTGTTTTGGACTGTGGTTTTGAGTTCGAAATGTCGGTTTCTCTGCTCCTGACCCAGCAAAAGGACAAGCCAAGACCTCTGCTCGCTGTGCCTCCAGCCACCACCTGTTTTCTCTACTTTGTGTTTGGATTTGTTTGTGTTTCCCTATCCCAGCATAAATGGAAAGTGTCTGTGGTGCGGGTTCATCTCTTGGCCTCCCCATCCTCCCCTGGGGTCGATACCACAAACTCCCGCAGCACCAGGCAGGAGGAGCATCCCCATGGACCAGGCAAGGCTTTGCCAACATACAGTTGTTAAAATTTGCATCAATCTCCTGTAGGGCCCACTTTCATTGACATCGTGTCACTTAGTGAAGAAAAACGCCATTACTATCTGCATTTCCCCTACCAAATGTGTTCCTGCCCAGCTGAGCTGCCTCCTCAGGGTCTTTTCCTTCTGCAATAATTTTGTCAAATTGATGCTTGCATCCCTGTACAATACTTGTAAGCGTACATTAAGTGAAGCCATTTGCCCTGCATTGCTTTTCCATAACCTTTTGTCGAAAATCTTGAGATTCTTCTTAATACGCTTTTAATTTGCCTTCAACACCGACAATGTGTGGACCGGCAGCACCAGCGCTCCCTCCGCTCGCCTTTGCAGATTCAGGCTGCAGGAACTGCATTAACAGTGAGTTTGCTGGTTATGAATAGAAGAAATATTCTATTAGTGTTCATTTACATAATACAAATACCTAACTATGTATATAGAAGTTGTACGATTATCCAGCCCTCAATGAACTTGGGTAGTAGTTCAACAAGTTTGCGCATAGGCACCAATCTTTCTAATAACCTTTGGTTGTCCTGGACTCCCCTGGTTTGTGTTCCCTCCTGTTCCGGTTCTGGCCCTTTTGCTGTGAGCGCAGTGCCAGTGGCCGGTGCCCAGGGGCAGGTCAGGGTGACAATGGTGGCTCCGGACACCTGCACACAGGTGGCTAAAAGTGGAAAGAACCATCTGGTTTGAGGTCCCCTGAAAGCAGCTCTGCGTGGATTTCTTGCATTAGCTTTCAGTCTACTCTGAATGGAGTTTGTTGCATGTCAGGCAACCGTTTTCCTCTGTAGCTGGTTAGAAAGTGTTTGGTTTATGGTCTAAAGTGCAGGGTTTGTCATCTACCGCAAGCTTAGAGCGGCGCGGCATTGTGGTATGGATGGAATCAGCAGGACATCCTGGCTCCTGCAACAGAAACCAGAGGGCGGGGATGGAGCCAGCGCTGGCTGGGGGCTTTGAGAAGTGGTTCACAGCCCCAGGCTGGAGTCGCCATCCTGCAGAAGCCAGGTCAAAGAAAATTGGATTTTGTTATCGCTAAAAATTCTCATTTTTGCAAAGTGTCACTGTAAAAAAACCTTTTTCTTTTTAGGAGAAAATATTCTCCCTTGATGGACCGTGTGGCCAAGACAAGCCCTGAAAGGGTAACAGATTAGGTTTTATGGAAGTAATTTCCTTAATCTTGTGGGCTGCTTGAAGGCTTTAATCTCGGTTGCGAGGATCATAGAAAGATGTTTTACTACCACTGGTATTGCTGATCTGGTTGGGCTTACGGACTTGTTAATAGAAATCGCATGTGCCCTTTTCCTGAAGATCACATCTTCCTTATCCATCTCTTAATGTGATTCAGTGAGAAAAGGAGAACAAGACTAGGTGCTTTTTTTTGTATCAGAATATTGGAGTGTATTTGGGAGTAATTTGGTTGCCCTTTCCAGTTACTGGCCAGCAAAGTTCTATAGAGTATCACCTGAACAAAACCCCATGTTCAGTTCCCAAACTGGGATAATGAACCTTTGTGTCTCCTGTAACTAATCTGTACTAAATACCTAAATTAGCAAAAAAGTTTTGCTGCTATGGTTGTGAATATGTAGATACCTGATATATCACCGCATGTGCCCCTTAAATTGGTTTCAGGTTTGCAACATCTTACATTCCAGTGTTTCTGTTTCTAAACTGATGAAGTCTTTTAAAAAACCCTGTGATTAGGCAAGCAAAAGGTGGAATAAATTTAAACCCCCCCACGTTTCTCAGGGAAGTAAAACGCATGTGTACCTGAAGAGACTCCAAGCAGTTGGGCAATGTATCAGTGTAGCTCAGAGTGGTAAATGAGCCTTTCAGAGGTGCAGCAGGTTGTTTAATTGATCACTGATCGCTCTCACCAACCAAGGCAGGATTCGGTGTTTCTCTCCATTTCTGTGCGGGCAGAGGGTGGTTTTGGGCAGCGCAGCTGGTGCTGAGCCCCTGCCCTGCCCAGACCCCGGTCAGGAGGGGGAAAGTGCCCCAAATTCCTGCATGGGTTCCCATTTCACGCAGGGAGGTATTGGGGAGATCCACAGTGGCATGAAATGGTTTTTAATGTGGTTGGTGAGCTCTGAAATAGGCACCACTTGATCCACTCCTTGGGGAGACGGTTAAATATGCCTTGAAAGGATTAGCTCCTCCGTACCAAATCTGCTTACATTTAACCTGAAAAAAGCTCAGTGAAAATATTCTATGTCAGGATTGTATTTCTTCTGTCATGGAAACTGGCGTATAATAACATTGCCCGCAAATACTAGGCAGAGTGGGGAGAAAACAGAAAATGCAAAGAGGCAGAACAAACAAGGGTTGGGATGACTTAAGAATTGGGGAAAAGTTTAAAAAGAGATTTTTAAAAAGCTCTTTTGCACGCACACATGTGGCTGTGGGTGCTGCTTATATGCCACAATGTGTTTTTAACATAACAATGGATGTGTTTAGTGGTAAAGCTGTTTCATTAGAGACCTGCCCTGCTGATGTGATGCTGATGCCATGGGGCTCCCGGTCCCTGTGCTGGTGACACACAGGACACTGCAGAGCCCGCGGGGCTGGACAGGGGCGAACACCCGTCCCAGGGGTCCCCCAGAACTTCCAGAATATTTTCTGGCATTTACCCATTAACCGTGCACCTCCACCAGAATTCGGTAGGATGCTGGATGGAAATGTGTGGAAAGCAGCCTGATCTGCGTAAAAACTTCCAGTTGTTAAATGCAGCGAGATGATGAAATATCCCTTTATAGACACGCACTTAACACACATTTAGTAATAATGCATGCTAATCTCAAATGATTAAGTTGATGTAAATCTAAATCTAGTCAGTCTAGGTCTTCTTACTTACTGACAAGTTGAGTGTTTAACCGCTCCTACTATTTTTGTGCACATTTCTCCTCAAGCAGCAGTGATTGCGGGGGGTGCGGAGCCTGCGCCCTCCAGTCGGACCCGCTGCAGCCACCTGAATGCAGCTGGGGCTGAGCAGACACTGCGGCTCCGCACGGCTCCGAGAGGCTTTCTCTTTGTAAGCAAAAATAATTTAAACAAAACAAAAAAAGCATGCTGAAACATAGTGAAGGAGTAGAGTCAAATATAGATCGTGGAAAAGTTTGTTTCCAATAATCAAACTTGAAGAGGGAATTAGATAACGATTGTGGAGTCTTGCAATGGGAAGCACTGACAGGCGTCTCCCAGCCATCCCAATAGCTGCCGTGATGAGGGAAATCTGCATTTCCAGGCAGAATAGTCCGCAAGCACGAAAAGGGCTGAGAATTTCATAGAATCACAGAACGCTTTGGATTGAAGGGACCTTAGAGCTCCCCCAGTGCCCCCCCTGCCATGAGCAGGGACATCTTCACCAGCTCAGGGTGCTCAGAGCCCCGTCCAGCCTGACCTGGGATGTCTCCAGGGATGGTTCATCCACCACCTCTCTGCCCAACCTGGGCCTGTGCTTAGATTAATATCTAAATTCATGCATATTAATATCTAAATTAATACACATTAATATATAAATTAATTACATATTAACCCATGCTGCTGGAGCTGGGGACTGGGGGAGCAGGGGACTGGGCTTCTTCCCGCACTGGCTGCTGAGACCCAGGCGTAAATCACCCAGATGCGTTGCTGCATGAAAACCAAGTTGCAGAAGCTACACTGGGAATAAATCATTCAAATAGGTCAATTTATCAGTGGATTCACAGTTCCTAATTTAAAACAAGTGAAGTAATTATTGAAAGAAAGTCATTAATTGAAGTAAAGCTCTTTATTGAATATGCTACTGAGTTGTTCTCGCAGACACTTGGTGGTTTATTGCATTGTGTTTGAAATTAAGGAAATCACTGTGAGGTGATGGTAAAGGGTCAGCCATGGGGACGGAGCTGTCCCCAGCCCATGGGACATGGGGACCTGGGGGACACAGGCTGGCGTGGACCTGCAGCAGAAGCTGCAGGAGGTGCAGGTTGCTGAGCTGCCTGCTCCACTGCTGTGTCCTGCTGTGCCCTCCATCCAGCACGGGGCTTGCCCAGCACGCTGCTTCTCCTGTGCAAAGCTGAAATTTGGATGCGTTTCTGGTATTTGAGTAGAAAATATTATATACTTTAGTATATGGAGGTTGTAACATGGAGGATGTTGCTGTCGTCTCCCAAGTGTAATAGCAAGTGACAGGACGAGAGGACATGGCCTCAAGTTGCACCAGGGGAGATTGAGGTTGGATGTGGGGAACAATTTCTTCCCCAAAGGGCTGTGGGGCATTGGAACAGGCTGCCCAGGGCAGTGCTGGAGTCACCATTCCTGGGGGGTTGGACAGACGGACATGAGGTTCTCAGGACATGGGGCAGTGATGGGGGTGGGTTATGGGTGGACTCCGTGATTTTGAGGGTCTCTTCCAACCTCCTCAGCAGTTGGGTCCCACCTGCACCTGTGTCCATGCAGTGGCTTGTGGTGAGAAGGTCTCGACATCACCTGGTGCTTGCTAGTCTTCAGAAGGATGCAAGGAGTCTGTTCTCCCCATGACCCACACCTCCAAAAACAGGATTTTGAGAGAGCATTTTGAGAGACAGAGTAATTTTCTACTATGTGAATAAAAGAAATGAGAGGATGAAACAACCTATTCTCTTATTCCAGCTTTATCTATCTAGGGTTTTCTGCTGCTGTTCTTTGTTATTGAGTCTGAGTTTATACTCTAATTACCAGCTCTGGCTGGCTTCTATCCCATTTTGTTTCAGCTGATGGAAAGCATCAAGTCATTCCTATGTCTATTAAGTCTCTCGTTGCTCCAGCCTCAGCAACTGAAACGGCTGAGATGTGTCTGAAGCCAAGGCAAAGCCTGTGCAAGTGGGTGTGTGGCTGCAGCCGGGCTCCCCACGGCTCCGGGGAAGCTTCTGCTGCAGTTTGGGTCCCAAAGTGCTTGTTTGTACAGGATATGTGCTGGGTGCCAGAAACAGCAAGAGGTGTCGTCTTTGAGGCCTGGTTGAGAGGAACGGGGAAATCCAGGTGTAATGATGCCTTTTGGGTAGTCTTGGTCTTTGTTATTAATCGCTGGCATTTTGATAAAATTTACCAGTTGTGGAAGTACCTGCTCACAAATGGCAGGCGGGGAGGCTTGCGAGCTGACTTTTCTTGTGAGCTACAGGCTTCCGTGGGATTTCGACAGGGTGAACACGATCAAAACCCCAAAATTACTCTGTTTCACAGAAGGCAGCTGTGTGTGCTGTGCTGTGGATGGTACATGAGCATACATTTGTAATTCATGGGTGTTGCATTCAATATGTAGCACTTCTTTTAAATTTTACTGAAAAAACGTAGCTAGGAAGAGGCAGTTCAGCAGCAAGGCTGGCTTGTGGTGCAGAGCTGCACACAGAGCACAGCGCAGCTCCGTGGTAAGAGACCCGCTCGGGAGGACAATTTGCTCAAGATGGTTTTAAAACACAAAGAAATCAATAGCAAACTACCCAGCTGACCCCAGCAAACGGTCCCCGAACAGAACAGAACAGCAGGACAAGGCTGGTGTTGCAGGCACAGCGCCCGAGCACTCCGAGGCTGAGCAGTTCTGTTTTCAAAGGGTGCTGAATTAGGAGGAGCAGAAAAATCATTCAATTACTCAGTTTGCCGTTTCAAATAATACCGGTACTGTATTTCATTTACTCTTTCAATAGTGTTTCTTTAGGTTGTTTTCAAAGCTCTAACTGCTCCTCCTCAGAATCACTAGTACTAATTGATTTCCAAAACTGAAAAGTTACAGACAACATAAAGCAGCCTGGCAATTTATTAGAAGAATATATTTCACCTGTGATCAGCAGATTGATCCAAGGACACTCTAGCAGGGGAACTGCCTGCCCGCCCCCTGTTAGTGCAGTAATCTGTTCTAAAAATGTGTAATCAAGAATGACAACAGGAAACAAATGAATAGGGCTGGTAATGGCATGGGCAGCAGCGGAGCTGATTAACATATATATTCCATAGGTTCTGAGTGCAATGTTTTATCTGAAGTGCAGGCTGAAGAAATTAAATCATTTATTTCCATGACCGTAATAGACAGAAAAATTATATCGTGAGCAAAATGGAATAAACATTAAAACATAATTTAATGAGGTTTTAAGTAATTCTAACTCACGTGCTAGTGCTTTGTAACATGGTCACTCATTTCCACTTCACATTCTTTAGTCTGGAAGAGAATACATTTCAAGGGAGCGGGTAGAGGAGTGTGGGGCAGGATTTTGCGTGGCCCCTGTGGGACATTGTGCCCTTCCTGCCGCTGTCCCAGTGTCTTCTCCAGTAAATCCTTCACCTCACGGAGGGTTTGATGTTCAGACTGTCAAGTGGAAGTAAGCAGTCACTGATACCTTCTCCACCGGACCCGAGCACCTCCACGGCACATTTTACCTATTATTTATGTGAGGTTCTCTTTGCGCTTCATGCGTGTCGCTCCTGAGGATACCGGCCACATCTGCTCTCCCTTTCCTTTTTATTTAAACTTTCATGGAGATTTTCAAAAGCACAAATAGAATTTAAAGGGCCATGTCTTTTACAGACCTAAAGCTTCCTCTCCCCCGATGGATGGGGGAGATACAGCAGATGTGTTGCTGAAACTGATGAAACAGGACATTTCAGTTACACTTCTTGTCCTCTGATGCTCTTGAAACTTTCCTAAACACTGAATTTCTAACTCTTCTAGGTTGTACAGCAGCCCTTACAAGCTCTTTGTGGAAAAAAATGAGGGTTTTACTCTCTTGTTTGTTCTCCCTTTTGCATTTGAAGACCATGTGAGTTTTCTTGGCTGCTGCACAGAGTGGCATTGAGTTTCAGCTCAGTTCTGGCCCATTTTAAAGCCGCCCTCCACTTGTTTGTTTATGTGCATGTACAACGTAGTCGTGCTCCAGTTCATTGACCCCAGCCTTGTAAGATGTGCTTCTGACTCACAGGGAAACCTGCTCTTACAAATTATTCCCAGGCCTAACCTCTACATGACTGCAAGAAATCTTTCAAAATTGTTACTAATGTGTCTTTGGTGAGATGCAGATTCATCCACCATCATCCTGCCAGCTGACCTGGACCTAGACTTCTTTGGTACCTACCGAATACCCCCCCATTCTAGTTGTTTTTTCCACCTTTGCCTGGTTTTGAGTGATTTGTGGCATCAGCAGTTTCCCCATTGTATTGCTCAGTCTCTTCTCCAGAGACAGACAGCAAAAAACACCATTTTAAACTGCAGAAAGTCTTGCTCATTCAGGCTTTGACCTTGATTTCTGTTGGTTTCTGAGTCATGACAAATAAAAAGCCTGAACTTTCTGAGCAAATTCCCAGAAGTTTTAAAAGCTCGCTGGGTCACAGGTCTGGAAGATGCGATGGTCCCTCCCGGGGGGGTGGCAGCTTCTCCCGCTGCGAAACCGAGCAGGGGGGCCCTGAGCACCACTGTTCTCTAAATATAATACCCAGAAATGTGCAACTGTCTCTTTCAGTACAATAGCTCTGTCTGCAACACCCATCTGTAGCCTCTCCCCGGGGAATTTGGATGTTTTATGCTGCCAGGGACCAGAGATGCCCAAGGAAGCACGAGTCGTGTGAAGGACAATGCAGTCTGCCACCTTGGTTATTTTTAACCACATTTTTTCTTGACAAAATTTTGTGCCTCCAGCTTGAGGGATCAGATCCGATTTTTTTTTTTTTAATATTATTTTTCGACAGATAATACCTCTATAGGGTGCAGACTGCGGAATAACGGTCATGAATATTCATTTGCAATCTGTCAGTAGCATTCAATGCTCCTTAACGTGATCCGACAGCTTCTTGGCCCGGTGGAGGGGCTGGCAGCCTCTGTCCAGCTGCTAATGCACAGGTGACAACATGAAGAACAAAATCCCCATCCTCATGGTAATTGTAACTCACAGCGGCCCACGCAGCAGGGACGCATCTCCCAGGCACGGCTGGAGGATGGGGCGTCCGTACCCCGACCCCTTGGGTAGGGGACAGGACTGTCCTTTGCCCCATTGTTCCTGTCATCACAACTTTCCATGCTGGTCAGTGCATTTTTTTTTACAAGAGCTTCAAAAAGAAAATGATGGGTGAATTTTACCAGGGAGTCACATATCGTCAGCGCTATTGATCCGTTTTACTTGACATGGCGCTTCTTAACAGGGAACAACCTCGTGATCAGAGGACGGTGAACCTCCTGAGACCGGAGCAGACAGCGGCTCATTTGTGGTCTGTGCAAGTAAAAGCTGATATAAAACCTTTTACCACTTTTAGTTAAATTCCATGCTTGTACCAGACATGTAGGCATCTCTGAAGTTTTTTCAATTTTAAACTGAGACTAAATAAAAAGACTTTTCTGTGCCATTTGAAATTAGGAAAATCCTGCCAGGTTTCTGCAGGGGATGAAAGAGGGAATTGCTCAGCCTTTCCTGAGACACCTGTGGGCACCTCGGGGGCCGGGCAGGTACAGCCTGAGCTTTGCTAAACCAGTCCCTGCAGGACACAGCAGCAGCAGAGCTTTGGCTCTCCAAGGGGTGCCAGGGAGCGCTTTGGGGCACAGCCGGCACAAAGGGACCCCCGTCAGCATTTTCCCTGTGCTTTGCAGAGCCTACGGCAGCTCCTCTGCAGGGATCCATTCCCAGGGGCTCTTTGGGATGAACTCGTGCTGTGGGAGGGCTGAGAAAGCAACTCTCTCAGGTTAACCTTGGGGAGCTTCTGGGTTTGTCTGATGCTCCATTCCTCTTCTGTGGGATATTCCTCCTCCCACCCATTGGCATTAAATTCAAGGATAACACAGAATTAATCATAAAGCCATTTGATAGCTCATCTGAAGATTTATATTCTTTTTCTCAAAGGAAAGAACACAGCCTTGTGCAGCTGAATAGCCATGAATCACATCAGTGTCGCTGCCAGGACAGCGGAGAATTAATGTTTATTTTGCTTTTAAAATCTGATATTTAGGAAAGGAAATTCTTCATGCATTTTATAGTGTTATTTTTATTACACTTGTCACTCCAGCATTTAGCTGAAATTAGGTTTTTGAGGAATTGGGAGATGGAGTCAGAGTTTGCGATGCGGGCTGTGTGTCTGGCTGCACGAGGAGCCCATTCCCTACACTCTAATGCTTGGAGCTTCTTTGCTCGCACTTCCAAACCCTTTTCACCCCCCACTCCTCCTCTCTACCCTTTTCTGACTTTCCATTTTCCCATTTGTGTGTGCAGGTGATGCCACCAGTGCCCTCGTTTGGCCGGTGTCTGCTGCCTGTTCCTCTCTGTGGTTCTCCCCCAGCCCAACCTCTGCACACGAGCTGCTTCACCTGTGTCTCAGGCCAGGGCCACACGTATGCGGATGCTCAGAGGTGGCTCCTGCTGCCGTTGCAGCTACTTTCTGCCGTCTAACAGCCTTGTTGTTGTTGAGTTTGGCCTTCTATTAACGCGTCACTGAAGGACGGCTCTTACACTGCCCCTTGCAAAGAGAGCGCTTGACTCACCGAGGTGGCCCTGACGTTTCCCACGTGGCATTTTGGTGGTTCCGGGCCCCAGGTCTATGCAGGCTCTTGCTGGCTTCACAGACACCACCCCTGTGATCCAGGTGAGGATCTGCACTGATCTCTGCGGGTTTCGCATTCACATTCCTGACACACACTGTCTGTCAAAGAGTTTGCGCTCCAGCAGGGTCAAAACCATTTTGGTGCAGGATGCTGAATTCTGACTGTGGTGCAACTAGTGGAAGGACTGGAAGTATGAGAAGGCAAGCTGGAAATCCTGATCTTTTCACGCAAATACTAAACAACAGATGAGCAACCTTGTGGTTTTGCCTACAAAGAGTTACCACCAACATCCTACGGATGGGCTTGTTCTCAGCTGGAGCCTTATCCGCTCCCTGTGAGCCTTGACCATGACCTGTCCCTGCTGGTGGGACGTCCCGGGGAGAGCTCACCCCAACCCACAGACCCCCATACCACTAATTTGGGGCAGCTTGGGTGGTCAGAGTAGCTGTTGCAGACCAGTTTCTGCACAGCCTTATATGATTTGCAGTGCAAAGGTAGCAAAAAGCTTAGGCAATGAGTCTTTGTGCTTCGTTAGGTTCCTATATTCATAAAAAGAAGGATTCAATAATAAGTTAATTCAGGGAAACTAACTTCCCCTGCTATTAAATGGTGTTTAGCAAATTGGCTTAAATTCGTTTTTTAAAATTTGAAATTAAGATTGTCATACATCAATATCATGGTCTAGTTTTCCTTCACTATCGTAACCAAGTTTTAGCTGTGCTGCTTAACTCAATCATGGTGGCATGAAATGGCATTTAACATTGCTTACCACATTAATCTTTATGGACTCACAAGAGACTTTTGGTTTAGCAACCTGAGCTGTCTTGGGAGTGATTTTGAGATTGTCTGTGGAGCAGATATATTTCAAAGCTATCGCCTTATTCAGTGATCAAATTTCTTGACCAAGTTTTATGATCTATGTTTTTTATTGTGATCCATATTAGAATAAGTACTTTGTCTTCTGTAGTCATAACTGGTGTGGTAAGTGTTATTGATGCTCTGAGTGCTCATCTGTATCTGGCTGGCAGAGATCATTGTGCCTCTGGGTAAACCTTGAACAGAGATTCATCTGCTTTGCAAAAAAATGCATGAGCCTCAACAAAATGTATAAAAGAACATGAATAATGACTTGAACTTTAAGGTTCCTGAGACTAATCCATGTTGCTCGTAATTTTTCAGAATCCCTCCATACAACTGGCACAAGTCATAAAAGCTGCTTTTTTCCTTTCCGTGTTTTCTGTCGCAACAGGCCCTTCTGCCCCTTTGGGCACTGAATAGCGGAGTTTATTCCAAATTGGCCATTGCTGGACACAGAGCAGGCAGGACAAGCAGCTGCTCTTTGCATGAAGATGGAGAAGATGTGTAATGAGTTGGCCCCTTCTATTGCTTTGGAGAAACAAAGATATGCATTTCTGGCCTTGTATATACCACTGAAATGGCAGAAATCTGTCACCAGAAACAGGTTGTTGGCTGATATTTCTCTTTTGCAGTGTGTCCAGGCTTAATCAGCTCGTGTGTTTGCTGGAGAGTTGCTCCTGCATGGATGCTGGAAGACAAGGTTATTGCAAAATAGCTCACTGGTTTTCTGCTGTTGGTTTGGGTTTTGTTGGTGATGACTTTTTCAAGTTCAGAAGGCAAATACTTCTGTTTTCTGTGGGTAATACATGAAATTCCCGTCACTTGTCATCTTCTCATCTCGCACAGTTGGAGGGAAACCTTTTGATGGTTCTCTGCAAATACCCTTGCATGGCCAGGCTGCCTGTGACAGTCAGCAACTGCTTTGCAAGTGATTGACTAAGGGGTCACAATACATACCTGGGATATAAACGGTTTCTTTCCCCCTCAAAACTCTCTGAAACTGTCTCTTTGAGAATTTGGGAGAAATCCTAGTATCCCTGGATGAAATTCTTTCATTTCATATGTCTGGGTATAAACACAGTCTTTCTTTGCAGAAATCCTCCCTGAGACAAAAACAAGTAGAACAAAGTTTAATCTTTCTGTATTGAGCTGGGTAGGGTAATAATGAAATCATAAACGTGGAAGGGCTTGTTAATCAAAGCTGGATCCCTGCTAACCAGCCCATCGATGGCCTGGGCTGAAAAATGGGGTGTAAACAGCCAGAGGTGAATACAATTCCATTGTCATCAATAGATCAGACGTCTGCCCATTGCCCACCCTGCTGAAAGGATGGGAAATGGGTGCTTGATACAGATAACTGACTATTTTTTAACTGAAATAACTGAAATCTCTCATTCTTAATGATGAGAACAGTTCTGAAGATTTAAGACATGTAGACATGTAGATGTGAGGTGTGTCTGCAATGCACGTTGTTCCCAGGATAATTTCTAGCAGAACAATTCATATACCTTAAAAATAAAGAAAAGCAAATGCTAATCATGCTGACAGCCTCGCAAGGAAGTGAGCTACATGCTGTGGAAAAATACTGCAAAAGAGGATAACAGCACATTTCAGAAAACGGGGCGAGTTTGCCCTAGTTCTGTGGAAGCGGCTGTTACAGATTTACACCGTGTTTAGTCAACAGTGTTGTCAGCCGCTTTTCAAGACGTGTGAGTAAGCCAAACACGGGTTTGGAATATGCTTGGAAGTAAAGGCGGTCATCCACCTCAGCAGTATTTGCAAACCCTTTTGTTCCATTCCTTGTGAATATTCGAATTCGTGTATTTCTCACAGCAGTGTGAGATGCTCAGGACTCGCTTTACCAAGCTCTCCGGTCATCTGCAAAACCGGGTCCAGTCTCCGCATCCTGCTGGTGCCCCAGGAGCACCCGTGGACTCAGGCTGGGTACAAACCACAGCCAAACACCTCCTTACCTGAGGAAAACGTTATTTCTATTTCTTTTTAAATTATCTGATGCCCTTCTTTTAAAGTCGCCAGGGAATGCTGCCTTCTGAAATACACTTCCCATTTTCATATTTTCCCCTCATGTGTGTTACCTAGGAAATGACTTTTCCTCAGGTTGACGAAAGTCTAGATGAAATACTTTGATTCTTCACCTGTGAAGTAGGGAGTGCTTTACTGGCTCTACATAAGTCATTTTTCTAAAATGTTTCCAATTCTTCTTTTACAATGTCCCAATTATTCCTCATTTTCTATGATTTTTGTGCAAATGCACATGGTAGTGTGTTTTGAGGTATTAGAATCATCAACCATAAGAATATGGTATTTTAAGGAGATTTTTCTTTTTCTCTCAAGGTGACATGAGAACACACTTCGCAGAGAGTGCTTGCAAGCACAAGCACATGAAACAGATGGAAAGGAGACAAGCTATATTAAAAAAATAGGAAAAAGCAGTATTTTTACCATTTTTGATATGGCAACGTTATGGTTAGAGAACTTGCAGGATTTAAAGTGACAGGATACATAGTTTGTGTGTTTTCAGCCCACCCTTAGAACAACGGGTCTGTCCTCTGAACTACAGGGTTCATCTTTTCAACCAGATACTAAACATCAGTTGAACAGTTGTCTTTCATTCTTTAGGTCTATTATTAACCTGTATTTTCCATTTAATGTTGAGGGTTTTTTGTTGGTTTTGTTTTGGTTGGTTTGTGGGTGGGTTTTGCTTTGGTTTGTTTTTTCCCCAAATCACCAATGAATTAATTAAATCATGTTAAAGGAAGCACCGCCTATAACAGCAAACACAGCAATAAAAATAGACACTGAGGAAAGGCTCACGGAAATCTTGTTGGGTAATTCTCTAGAGGTTTATACTTCAGAAAATACTACAGGCAAAATAACTATTGAAATTAATTTTTAAAATCAGCCAAGTGCAAAGGTCTGCTATTTTAATGTGAGTACTCAAAATATTAATATTTTTCGATCTAAGTATTTTAGTGTCTTGACCTTCCAAACTGCACTAAAGAGATTTCAAGTGAAGGCCTCAGGCTTGCAAGCATTTGTGCACATCGGTAGCTCCACCAAAGTCCTGGAATGACTAAAATCTGCTGATGGAAATGGGATTTTACTCAAGAAGGGTCAAAAGCTGGGCTGAGATGCAGGGCAAAACAAACAGCTGATGCAAATTTAAGCTGCTGTATCTCCTTCAGCCTTAAAGCATCTCTGCAAACAAGCTGAATTATGAATTAAATACCTCACAAATAATTTTCAGTGAGAGAGGAGAGTTGCAGAGCATCAGTCTGAGCACTTTGCCAGTGTCCAGGGTCAGGCTGACCCTGGGTAGAGCAGGAAGGACCATGTTCTGCCTCTGCAGCCAGATGTTGCAGGAAGGATCGTGTTCTGCCTCTGTGCAGATGTTGCAGGAAGGACCACATTCTGCCTCTGCAGCCAGATGTTGCAGGAAGGATCATGTTCTGTCTCTGTGTGCAGATGCTGCAGAAGGAGCAACTGTAGCTCCAGAGTCTCTTGGAGGAATGTCCAAGCTTTTATTGAAACAGCAATGAACGCAAAACCTTTTCTGGCTTAAGCCAGCACAGGTATTTGTCTTAAAACCTGGCATTGCTCTCTCATTTGGATGCTGTTGTCCTGCCTTTTCAATCGGCAAAATTTGAAGCTCAGAGGATCAGCAGCTTCATGAGATCTGCACGTGCAGAGGAGGACACATAACCTGAACCCACCCAAACGTGATAATTGCAGTGAGGAGGCAATGATAATTGGCATCAGTCCTTTGAAGAGTTTTTTATTGAGGTTGAATGACTCTGATAAGCTAAAAAGTCTTATTAAATCTGATAAATAGTGGAAAGTGAACTGACTTCATTGAAGTCAAGGAAGTAAATTTATACTTGCATAACTTAGAGAGGTCAGACCTTGCATGGATCAGCACTTCAAAGGAGATCTTTAAGAAAAACACATGAAACTATCTCTTTTTAACTGATTAGCGAGGCTCTGACTGAGTATGTACTGGAGAGGGACCCAGATTTTGTGGGGATGGCCTCCCAGGAATGGTCTGTGCCTGCTCGGTGACGTTCCTGCCCAACCCCTGTCATGGGGAGACCAGGACATGGTGCCACCTCTATAATTTGGCTGCCTTTAGGGTCAACCCTTTAAAAATCTGCCCTCATGACATCTTTGGACTCTTTTTGAATGGCAGAGGAGGAATGGTTGGTAGAGTTCCTCTTACACCTAGTTTTGTTAGGCTATAGCTATACCATATAAATTACTCAAATAAAAAATCAATAAAAACTCTCCATGCCCTAAAAACTCAGGAAATAAATTCATTACATTTAGCAGATAAAAATATGGAGAGTTCAGTAAAGGTTTATGTAGAAAAAAAACAGATAAATTGTCTCATTCTAGTTTTCTTCTTGCTATCAGTGGCTATTTTGACTGGAAAACTCGTATTTTAGCAATTCAGAAGTGTAACAGGATTATCTTATCAGCACCTCCTGAGATAGCGCAGTGATGGCAACGCTCATTGCACAGGTAGCAATGGCAAATACATTCTTATCCACGCTGAAGCCAGAAGGAAAAGCGCCGGTAGGAACATCCTACGGAGACTGTTCTCTCCGCAATTCTCCTCTTGTCTGCCTCCTCTCAAGCAGTGCCCATCACCCAGCAATTCCTGTAGTGCCACCACCTACCTGACTGCTGCATCCATTTTTTAATATCCACTGCTGGAAAGATCTGGACAGGAGAATTTTCTCCCATCTCCACGTGTCTCAGAGGGGTTTCCCAGCTCAGAGCAACATTTGGGATGAAGAAAACTGGCAGCTTTGTGTTTTTCCTTCACCATGAACAGCGGTAAGTTAAACGTGCTCCAGTAGGGCAAGATGGTGGGTTATGCCTCTCCTGGTGATGATATCTCTGGGAACAAACAATCATTTGTGGGCTGGGGTGTGGTAACGAAGGGAGGCATGCCTGGCTCACAGCCGGGGTTCAAACCCAATGGACGCACCCCGTGGTCCCTCCAGGCAATGGAGTCACTGATTCCCAACCCAGGAGACAAAGCTGAAGTCTTCCTGGAGTTTTTTCTTATTACAGTGTATAATTTAATTGCAGCAATGATCGCTGGCAGTGGCTACTGATCCTCCTAAAACTCCTGCAAATCTGTCCGTGCTAACCCGCAGCTTGTGACAAAGGCATGCTAAAAATGGCCCTATTGCGTTGTCTCATCAGCTTTTGAAACAAGAGGACGGTTTTGAATTCCCTTCCAGCCCTCCAAATGTCCCATCCTTCTTGTTTTCCTCAAACAGAATTAGCACCTAATTACTTCTGAGCTGGAGAAATAGGTATTTCCAAGCCAATGATAATAACAGGAGAAATAAACATTAAATCTTTCCGAATTAGCTGAATCCAAAGTTCCCAGCAACATCAAAGTATAGTCTATTAAAAAGCAGAATGTTACACTTTAGTCTGAGAAGATGAGAGGGAATAGGACTGAAATAGAACACTATCTATCACCAGAATTTCCTTCCGAGACCAACAGCAAAATATTCCGCCATCATCTTTCCATTAGAGACGGCAAGTCACGTGTTTAACCTGGCCAGAACCGCCATTTAGCCTGAACCGCACTTTGATTGAAGATTTCTTTTGAAGATCCACTGCTTTATTTGAGAATATCAGATAGAATAAATAAAAAGAGCATCAGTACAGTCCAGGAACTGTAAGATAAATGCCATAGAATGTGTTCAGAGCACAGCATGAAATTCAGATGAGTGAAACCGATTTAAAATAGCAGTCTAGAGAATGTCAGTATTCAGAGACAAATGTGAAAATAGATTCTACATGGCAGAGGAGGGAGACCAGCCTAAAAACTGTTTAGAAAAATTCTTGCCTAAGTCCAGTTTATGAATAGATATTTAAGGCAAGAACGGGTCCTTACAGTTTCCTAGGTGAGTGTCTTATAGAAAAGCAGCATGAGAATGTCATGCCATGTTTTTGCATTGTGTTTGTGATTTCTTATTAATGCATTTTATATTTGCGTTTTTAGTTATCCGTAAGGATGCTATTCACTCTCAATTTAGGTTTTGTTCATGGAAAATACTCTTTGTATCTTTTGACAATGGCCAGTGGTTTTTGAGCCTTGCTATTAATTTAGCTTCTGCTGGAGGTGAAGTAGCATTCAGGAGACGTATGTGGCCACTTGTGGGGAAGGATTTGCTCCAGCTTCTTCCATGGCCACAGCCATCATCTGCTCAACCTGGGCATCTTCTGTGTGTTTGAAACAGCTTCCAAGATCAGGATTTCAGTTCAAAATTGTGGCCAGTGTCCACTAAAGATGTGATTTGAAATAATTTCCTGCATCACGTGTGGTTTTAGCTGGCTGTGCTATAACTTGTTGTTATCAGAATTGTTATTCATAAATATTCATATTGCAGCCGCTGTTCAGCAATACTGATCAGATCTGTGACAATGGGATGAATAATAAGAGCTACTAATCATTGCAGGCCCATCGCTTTGTCTTCTAACAAAGAGTACGGTGTATATTAGTCTGCTCATGAGCACAATTAACAACATCGGTTGGCGTTTCCTCTCCGCACGCCGCTGCTGGAAAGGTTTAGAGAGGGGTGTGTGCACCAAGGGGGACGATTAATATCGTCATCGGGGTGGGCAGCAGAGAGCTGCTCTCTTCTGTTGCAGGACCAGCAGAGCAAAAAACAATGTATTTCTGTAACTTTGAACTGTGTATTAGTAGCGATATTTTAATTACACAAATTCTATATATATATATATATATAAGCAGAAATCCTTTCCCAATTAAGTCTTCCAGTCTGTATTTTAAGGTAGTTCTGTGTTGTGTGGAGAACAGCTAAGAGTCCCTAGCACTGCAATTTGGTGTCAGAGTTTCTTTTCCACTCGTCTCCCTGCCAAAGACGGTCAATAACGCCACAGTCACACCTGGAGCTGGAAGATCCACACGGCCACAGGTACCATGTACGCATAAAAAAAATACCCTGAGAACCAGTTATCCAACTGCTAGCCACTGTTCTCCAGGAAAATAAATAGAAATTAAAATCTGTAAATGGCCTATGTTAAGTATGCTGCTCAGCTCAGGTCAGTTGGGTTTGACTGAGGCAGCAGGAAAGCCTCACAGGGTTGGGTACCACCTTCCGACAGCCTGGTAAATATGAACTCTCATCTATCAGGGCTCAGTTGAAGTGGTGTCTCCTGTTACCACAGTCTGTGGCTACTCTGGGGAGAAGAAGAATTGCAGTTTTGTCACTGTATAGAGCTGGAATGGGCAGAATGTAACAAATATCTCATCTTCGACATGGGAAGCCTGACGAAAAAACTTTTGTTCAGAAATCTAACACACAAACATACAGTGATCTTTCTTAGTTTTTGGGAAATCAGGAACTGGCAAAACCCAAAAGGAACACCCCTAAAACCTCAAAAAAAGTGTTTGTGTATCTTCCCATATCCATAGGTCTAGCTCACAGATTATTCAGAGACCTACTTGCAAAGATTTAATTGATTCCTAATGTACCAGTATCTGACAATAGTTGTTTTTTACACGAAGTGGTTGCCTATAGTATTGCAACATTTTATTGAGAAGTATTTCAAGGGAGTGGTTCCACGTGCTGAAGGGGAGGGTGGATGGACCTTGGAGAAGTCAACTTGAGAAGAGTCTGAGCACACCTTGTGTGGAACATGCACCTGGAGTCAGGCGCACGGGTTCCCCTGGCAAAGGGTGCCCGCCAGCCCAGAAACACAGCTGGGGAGTTTAAGTTTTATAGAACCCCCCATCACCACCATTAAAATAGGTTAAAAGGCCTAATTGGTTTCCCTTGAAGAGAAATGAGCTTTGGCTGGTTACTAAGCAACTGGTGACAATTTGCGTTTTCCATTTTATTCAGGAGAACTCAATTCAAACTTTACAAGAGCACTTTCAATTCATGTTTATATTCGTCGTAAAAAAGCTCTCTGATACTGTTTTCTTGGGCTTAGAAAGCAAAAACCCCCTGCTAAATTGTGCCTTAATAACTGAATATATTACAGATACTTCCCACGGCGTGGTGCACGTGGAAAGGCGGGTGGGAAAGATAATTTGCTACTCATCGCATTTGTACCAGCGGAGGAAATAACAGGTCTCCTGCTGGACAGAAATTGTAAAGAAGCCCAGTTTTGCTCAGTCCCGGCTGAGGGTTTTGGTTGCTCTGAGCAGATGAGGGCTCAGGGATGGACACAGCAGGAGGGGCTTTCTGGACGCATGGCAAGATTTATCCTCCTTTCTCGTGTATGTGAGTAGCTTTTCTAGACAGCATGGGAGCACAGCAAAATTAAAGCAATGCTTTGGCACCAGAAGTCGGAGCCCAGCATCTCCAGCAGCCCTAGAGCACATCCTGGCACAAGATGCTTACGGAGTGGAATTTAATGGCACATGCAGGGAATGATACCAAGTCCCTCCTCGGCTCTGCTCCTACATAATGTCTGTTTTGCTGTGTAACTGGTGTCACAGTTTCTGGTTAATCTCCTAAATGAAGGTGAGTAATTACTGATCATTGCATCAGTGGATGTGCCATCCAGGCACAGCAGTGAGTGCTGGCTCTGAAGTAACCTGGGAGCTCAGGATGGTTCACTGTGCCACTGTTCAGGGATTTACAGCCAGAAGGAGACGTGGTTACAGGATTCACTGGCTCAGCAGGTTTCCTGGAATAACTAAAAAGTGCTGGGGAATGTTCCTACAGAGCGCTGCTGCTGCGGAAGGGGCCTCTCGTGGATGCAGTTCTCCAGAAAATCTGTTACCTCAAAATCCGCTAAAAAGACACATTTTTTTTCCCCTACTGCCTTTGTGTACCACTGGTTTTGCACAGCAATTTGCACAGGACAGGCCGTTTCAGTGCTGTTACCATGATGGTGCCACACTCGTGCATTCAGTTAGTGTCACACAGTGTTAGTGCGTCCTTGCAGCCTCCAACACTGAACTGCCCACAGCTCTCATATACTGGGCTTTTAATAACTAAAAATCAGACCCTGCTCTAAGCCTGAAATTGTTTGACTCAGAATTAGCATCATTTTTATTTCTGTGCAAATATTCTGTGCAAATCTCTCCCATTACTCCATTTTTTTCTCACACAAGCGGTACACAGCTCTGTTTCTTGTGTGTCAAGGCTTGGTCCTGATGGTTTTCTAAAAGGCATACAAAACATATTGTTAAAAAAGACACTGACTTTTTATACACCACCTTTGAAATTAGACTTAGCGCAAACTGCATTAGTAGGAATTACTCAGCTTTGCAGTATCCTGTGTTGTGAATTTGAGGATCTCCAAATTATCTTCAAATGCTGCTTGGCACATCCTCATAAAGATGAGCAACCTTGTGTTTCACAGGGAAGCTCGCTTTTATGCATCATTTCCACCGCTATACAGTTCTGTGTGCAATTTGCGTTACACCAGACATTATTAGAACAGTGTTATGTTCTGCAGCTGCCACAAATTAAGAAATTAATTATCCTCGTATAACATTTGTAACCTGCCATTCCTACATTTGATGCATCCCTATAACGCAGTTATTCTTTATGGGATGATTATGGAGGGAGAACAGAATATCTCTACTACAAAAGTGGTGATAGTCAGAGTAACACCATAACCTGAGTCTTTGTGTTTTATCAATCAGTCACAATTGTGTACTGCAATGGCAGCAGCAAGCAGTAGAGGTGAAGTACCAGCAAAGGGGATGAAGTGCTTAGTACAGGAGTCAAAGCTTTATTTCCCACGGCACTGTTCGCTGTGACACTGAGATGTATAATATCTGGTGATATGTGAGGAGTCATGATGTGAGGGCTGCGGGTGGCTTCATTGGAAGGTTTGTTCAAAGAGAGTATGGGTGATTTCAGCTTTACAGGGTATAAAGTGCTTGCTGGGCTTGCAGGGAAGCAATAGCCATTTCGGTGAGCTCAGCATTAAATAACAACCTGTGTCACTTCCAGGAACCCCAGCAGGAACTGTGCGCAGCTCACAGAGAGGGGCTGTGAGGAGCACCATGTGCACAGATCGTCCCCTCAGAGCTGGGGCTCTGCGGGCACAAGGGCCTGTTGTGATAGGACCAGGGGGTGACGGTTTGAAACTAAAGGAGGGAGACTCAGGCTGGACATGAGAGAGAAATTGTTGCCCCTGAGGGTGGTGAGAGCCTGGGCAGGTGCCCAGAGAGGTGGTGGATGAACCATCCCTGGAGACATCCCAGGCCAGGCTGGACGGGGCTCTGAGCACCCTGAGCTGGTGAAGATGTCCCTGCTCATGGCAGGGGGGAACTGGGGAACATTCGAAGGTCCCTCGAACCCAAACCATCCTTTGATTCTATGATCCCTGTGCCCACGCTGCTTCCTAAGGGATTGGTCACAGGAGACCCCGCAAGACCAAACCCATAGGAAACACAGCACCTCTGGTCCTGGGATTAATAAATACTCTTCATGTAGTTTTTAAACTTGATGTTTGACTACCTTTCACAGTTTAGCCTTTTTCCCCCTTCAGTTGGTGCTTCAGCATGATCCTGTGGAAGCCTTTAAGGAGATGAATTTCTCCTTGGGGATCTGGAAATGTTTTTTCCCAACCATCTGCTCAGCGTTTGACAGGATTAAAAGCAACTCAAACCTCTGAAAGCAATGAGAGTTTTCGACAGGATTGGGTAGGTTTTAGAGTAAGTCCTTTCTTTGCTATCTAGAAGAAAACCAGAAAGGTGAAGGATTTTCTTGGTTCCCTTCAGTTCTCTCCTTGGTCTGCGCCAGCAGCAGGACGTGCAGGAGTGGTGTTGTTCCCAGCAAAATGACTTTGCTATGATAGATGCCTTGAACAGAGCAGTTGCACCAAACAAGAGTGAGCGTGTGTTATTTATTGCAGGACCAGAGGTGTGTAACATTTCATCCATTTCTAGTAGTGCTAACTGATCTTTTTCAGCTACCAAAATGCACATCAGATAATAAGTGATATTTTTCCCTTTTGCTGTGTTTAGACCTTGTAGCTTTACAGTTTCACAATTTTTGCCACCCACCAGGGTGCAGCTTGAAGGAATGAAGTAGAGAGGGGAAAAAGAAACACTGCAATATAAAATTTATTGTTTATAAGAAAAATGGATATTATTCTTCCTTATTATTTGGGATACTTCTACTTGCAAATTAATTCAGTAAAATGTATTTAAAGTTATTTCTTTATCATAATGCAATAATTTTGAATGCACTGTTGCTTTGACCATACTTTATCTGAACTTTCTACTGAAATATGTGGTCGAGTGCAGGTTTGCGGCTGTGCACATTAATGCTTTCCTAAGACTACCTTGCACCTGACAGTTGTAGTGCCATATACAGGATTTACATAGTAATAAATGTATTCCTCAGGAGGGTGCCACAGATCAGAGCAGATGAACGCTAACTGGCTCTGCAAATTCAGAGAGATGAACCTTCTCCATACACACTCCCGTTTTAATCTTCTGAAATGAAAACACTGTGCACAACAGACTTGCTTTGGTGTTGGAATACAAAATCAAAAGATTTTATTTACTGAAAGCAGAGAAATCCCTATTTTTCAAGAGCTAGTCTCACTATTTTTCAGCTATTAACTCATTTCCTTATTAGCACTCATTTAATCAAAGCATAAGTCCCTGTTTCAGAATCAGCCTGTGAAAGGCAGTTTCAACTCCAGCTTAGGAACAAATCTTGTCTCCCTGCAAGAAATGAAGGTGCCTCAAATAGAGTTGTGGCATATGAAGAAGAATATGGTCTGACTGCACATTTAGTTAAACTCTCTTGTGCAAAAGCTGTGAAACTGTATAGCTATAAGGAGGACTAATCAGAGCAAAAGGGGAAAAACTGATCTCTATTTATCCGATGTGCATTTTGATAGCTGAAAAAATCAACCGGCACCACAAGAAATGGCTGAAGCGTGAGGTGCCTCTCGCACCCGAATAAAATGTTAATAAACTTGTTTTTTTTTCCCCAGACCTTCCCCTCTTTTTTCCTTGTTACTTGCTGACTTTGTTCCAGCTCAGCCGTGGTTTTTCAGTCTCATCCCGGCTCTCCAGCTTTCCTTTGATGTGGGGCTCCCGAAGCCTCTGTAGATGTCGGGTTTTGAAAGAGAAAGGAATCTTTCTTTCTGAAAGACATGCTCTGTTTGCAAAAGGGCCCGTTGCTGAAGGATTGAAAAACTCCAGCGACTGCTTCAGCTCTTGTAAGACTCTGAAAAGCGCTATTTATCTATAGATGAAAAAGAACTTCTAGGGCCATTGGCTGACTTCGTGTTTGCTCTTTTCCCTACTCATTAAGTTGATCTTCAGTGGTACCAAAACTTCTGATGCATGTATTACAATCAGGAAGATATGATACAATATATATTAAGATAAGTTTCAGCTGTGAGCTGGCAGCCAAAGGCAAACTCTGCATTCAGACACCTCAAAACGCATCCGCTGCTGCCTCTGGGGAGTCTCCAAGGACTTCAACAGGCTGTGGGTGAGGACACGGGTGGTCAGACGGGTGCAGCTTTAGAGAACAAAGTATCAAGGGAAAAAAGAAACACTGAAATATGAAATTCATTATTCTTGCTTATTATTGGGAATACTGCACATATGCTCGATAGAGCTCATTCCACCTTCTTCTTGACATAACATTACAGTAAAAAAATAATCTGGTACATAAGAGTCTTCAAGGAAACACATACATCATTCTCCAAAATAACACTCACTTTTGAATGAATACATTTCATCCAGAATGTTTTGTATATCCATTGTGTAAAATAACATGTCCAAACGTCATATTTTGCAGTGAAGCTTTTTTAACATCGTTGATTTAAAAAGAAAAAGTTACTTTAAAAATATTTTCTAATATTTCCTCAAGCATTAACTTCAGTATTAATTAGCTCCATCTTTTAAACTGCAATTACCCATGTCAAATGTGACATTATTTTGTGATAGCTTGGATTTTCCCCAAACTTCCAGAGAAATGTGCCATCATTATTCTATTTCAGAGTTTCAGAACTGGGTTGCAGCACTGAGGTCTGAACGTATATCCAGTTAAAGCTATTTTGGGAAGGGGGAACTGTAAAGTCATCAGAACTGTCAAGAATGTGTTAGAGCTCTTTGCCAGACATTTATTACTTTGCATGGGAACTCGGGTTTTCCCTCATGTCGCACTCTGCTCTCTGCTGCCATTTTGTGCTGATTAAAAAAAAAACTTATAAAATCTCGGATTTCTTGCTCCCTCTCTGTTGAGGTTGTGCTAAAGTTTCTTTATTAAATCACTTCATTTAAATTGGAACTGCAGGCCATCCCAATCAAGAGTGTCTTAACTTGTGTGAGAATAAGCTTTGTATACCTAGCTGTAAGTGCCTGATAAAATGTTTTGGAAACAGCTATGAAATTGGCACATATAATCCTCAAATGTACTCGTTATGGCTTAGACTTTTTTATTAGCCTAATTTTCAGACTTTTCTGTGTCATTCTTCTCAAGCCTGGTTTATATCATGACTTTATTAATCTGTTGCAGTAAGAATTGTTTGTATGTCATGAAAGACTGTGGCTGAAATGTGATCACCCTTTCCGGGTGATGAAGCGTGGCTTTAGATTGAATAAATCCACTAAATCATATGTATCTGCTAATAAGACAGAGGATTATGATTTTCAGCCATCGTGAAAAATCTCAGCCATGGGTTTCCATCCAGGAGGCAGATTAGCTGGTTTTCTATAAACATCCAGGCAAGTGTTGCTGTAGGTAATCCAGCCAAAGCATCACCAGGCGACCAGTTCTTAAGGTGGATAGTCTTTCTCATCCAAAATGTGAGAATTCATGCTCAGCTGAAGTCTGAGTTTTGATACAGGATGTTTTGCAGATTCTCCATGTCCTCCAAATAGCACAAAATAACCACATCGCGGGGCTCATCTCACACTGCACACGAGCTGACGTGCATCATCTTTAGGGGCACCTCGGGCTCAGTGTCGTTTGCTGGCTCCCGAGGAGGATAGAGGGAGCTTAGCTCTGTCACGGTGCGATATGAACCCACCTCTGTACATCAAATACAAGTGCACTGGAGAATTAAAAGTAATTCCATGCTCTTAAATTGTATGGAAATGGAAAATAACATTTTCAAAAGCACTTAAGAACTAAATCCCCAAAGGCATCTGGGCAGTAGTTTTCTGATTTGCTTAAGTTTTATCTAAATCTCAGCTTTGGTGCCTCTATCCATTTCAGATTGTTGCTGGTGATTTAGGAGTGTACATCTCATTTTCGAAGACCTCTTGGGACATTTTGATTTATTTCAGGGCAATTCACACCTACTAACTGCGGAAGCCAAGTTCCCTGTTTGAGTTTAGCATCGGCTGAGACAGTTTTAGTTTTAGGACGCTGTCTCTTGCACATAAATATGCATGAGACAGATGAGCGTGGAGCTGTGCCAGCCAAACGCTGCCTTGCACATCCGTTCTATCATCTGCTCTGTGCTCCTACTTGAGGTATTTCAGACAGCTTCCAGAGATGGTTCTGTGCAAAACGTGTTGTTGCTTGTGTGGTTTTTTGGTACGCAGTGTTATTTGTTGAGATTGAAACTCTGTCCCAAAAACATGCTGAATTTCATGGAAGTTCCCAAGGAGGAAGGAGGTTCCTCATGTGCACCCAGAGGGTTGGGATGAGCTCGTTCGCCAAAGGTCTAGGTCTGTGTTTTGGACAATTAAACAGTCTCCCACATTGCAAGGTTCCAGAGACAAGTTAATGTGTCTGCTACAATTATTTTCATAGCTGCGTTGCTCGTCTGATGCTACATTGAACTTAGTCGAACAGCAACACCTATGCGAGATGGCAATGGCATAAGACAGTTTCTTAAAGGTGGATGCAAATGGGAGTTTGTGTGTTGGAGCAGGCAGATGGGTTACAGCAGGTGTCGGGTACGTGGCATGGTGTCCCATCCGCAGCCTCGCTGTCCTGCTCCCCCTGCCTTTGATTACAGCGTGTCTCCTAGGAGGAGCTCAAGTCTCCAGGGCTTTGGACTTGGAAAACTCAAGTGTGTTGTTTAAAACTGAGAGGGATTCAAAGGTGGTCTAGGATGAGCTGAAGGGTAAAATTTGGGGGAGGGAGATCTTTTTTTTTATAGACTTTTAGGTTAAAAATAAAACATTTCTCTTCAAACTTGCCCATGTGATTTTCCCTAGCAGCTAATCCTGCTGTACAGTATGTTCAGTGTCGTTACTCAGGCATTTCTTATTTTGATCTATTTCAACACCTTTGTAGTGTTCCTCACATGCATGTAATGGGTACAATGCCTAAGAATTTAAGCACAGCTTTAGTCAATGGGTGTGGGAAGGAAATAGAGTTGTTTCAGCCCAATGAAATCATGTTTTTTGAGTTCTTTTAAAAAAACAATATCTCCCTTAATAACCATGTATGTGATCCAGGAACAGTGAAAGGGAAGGGTTGTTGCTTCCAGCTTCACAGAGTCCAATTCATATATCCTGTCTAATAGGCAGAAGAAACAGCCTTGGCCCTTTTAAACACTTGGATTTATTGACTGACAACCTCCTAAACAGCCCAAAGTTTAATTTGGAAGCTGTCAGGGAGTATGGTTCAATTCTTCAGCATTCATCATACACACAAGCTGGCAACTTGTCAGAAGTTACAGATCTCTTTTTAACTTGATGTTTTTGGTTGCGAAGTTCCAGACTCCACTGCACGAATGCCACCCAAGTGCACTCATGGGTTTGGACAGTTGTCTTCTTTTTGATCTGTGCACAGACACGACTCCCGTCTTGCTTGGGGTTTGAATTCAGGGAAAAAGTTCAATCAAATGGCAAATCCGAGGCAAGAACATCTCGAGGTTGGGGTTGGCCTTGATCCATGCCATTCGGTGAACAGATGTGACACTGGGGACAAAGGTGGCCATGGTGTCCCACAGCCTGGGCCTTTCTGGTGGCACATTGTGTACACTGGCCAAACCCCAGCAGGGTGGCTTTGAAAAACTTGCTTCAAAACAAACAAAGTCTATTTATACTTTGGCTTTAGCTACTTCCCATGTCTTTCGTTAATCTTTTGAACCTGTTAAACAAGCCTGGGAAGATTTTTTGGCTTTGTTTTGTCAGGCAAGGAAGGTTTGATAGACACCAAAACACTTCGGCTGCAGCAAACATCAGAAGTGCTAATGGGAAAATTGTTGTGACAGATCACTTTTAGTAAAACATGTAGGTGTTAATAAATATTCTGTCAGTGCTAATTATTAATCATATTCAGGAGCTGTGGCACTCGAAGAGCCTGCAGAGGGGGATGGACAGGATGGGCATGTTCTCCTTGCAGTCCTCAGGCCTCTTGCTGCTGTGCCAAAACTACATATATGTATTGTCAGCCAAATAATGGCATTTTTATGATTTGCTAAAGCATTGCACCCTCACAGCAGCTCATCTTGTTGAAAAGAGTCATCCAGGAGGAGACGTGGTTTTGGGGATGGGAGGAGGTGCCTGTCCCTTGGTTACCTTTGACCAAGCTCCAAACTTTTGAGCAGTGAACCTTGGGAGAAAGGACATGAGAGCTCTGATCAGAAAGCTGAGGACAATGCAGAAAATGTTTGCATACAGTAGCTTTAATCTGCTACAACCAGTCTCATAAATCCTATCCTGAAAATAATATAACCCAATAGAATGGCAGTGCGTTGCATACAATGTCTGCCCAAGAGCTTTTTTCCATGTGAAAACTCATAAAGCACGTCAAGGGCTCTGTACCAGCTTTCACGAGAAGGTTCACTGTCATGTAACGAAGGATAACAATGGTAAATCCATACAGGCGGGTGCTTAGTAAGTTTGCTGTGTAATATAAATTACCTAGTCGCTTAGGTAATTACCTAAATTACCCATGCAATATAAATTACTTGTCAAGATTTATGTCTTTTAGCCTAATGAATGCTATTTATTTACGATAAATATGGTGTGTTTATTGGTTCGTGTCCATCAGTCACTGTCAGTCTGTGCTGTGCTGAAGCCGAGCCGGGAGCTGTCAGCTGGAGATGGGGCTGCAGCTGGGATTTGTGGTGCCCGGAACAGCTTTCTGCGCAAATCCTCTCCTCTCCCTTCCACGCTGTCATTTCTTGTAGGTCTGTTCCCTGTCGCTCAAGGGTCATTTTCCTTTTGCTGTGAGTTTCTGATGGGTGGATGTGTGTGTGTGGGGGAGAAGAGCCAGTGGTTTTTGTTCTCCCCCCCAGCCTTTCATCATCCAGTTAACTCTGTTAGTGGTATCAGCATCTTCCTACCAGCCAAACCTCCTGTCTGCTATAGGCTAAATACTTCCTGTGTGCTACTTTTTAACTATAGATGGTGTTTTAATAATGGTTTATATAAATGGTTTATATAAAAGACTAGGAAACAGGAAGGAGAAATCCATGTGGCACCACATGGAGTGAAGGTGGGTGAATAGTGTTTGTCCCAGCAGTGATTTTGCTTGAACTTAGAGGGTGGGTTTGCACCCGAGGAGTGTGGCGTGTAGACTCATAAGACATTTGACAGGGAAACATGCTGTCAACGAGTCTGGGGCACAGGGGAGAAATCTCTGTTAAAGGAAAAGGTAAAAATAAATTATTTACTCCTGCTTCAATTTGTCTGTGCTGACTGCGCTCAGCACGCAGCAAACATTAAACATTTGTCTATAATTAGAGGTTTTATGCAAATATGTTTGCTTTGAAGGCAAAGCATTAAGTTAGGAAAAAATTCTTGCTCCTCAAGTAGCTTCATCTTTATTGTTTAATTTTAAAAAAAAGTAACCTGCCAGCATGAAGGGGTGACTGTGGCGTTAGAGCAATCGGTGGTGAGTCGGTAAGGTCTGTGTGTGCTTTGGACGGTCTCTGCCGGGTTTGCTGGGCTCTTCACCTGACCTCTGGATGCAGCAGGACAGTTCCAGGCTGCTCGTGGTCATTTCAATGACCTCCACTTGCAGCTAATTTAGTGGTCAGGGAGAAAAATGAGATGCCACCACTGGTGACATTTGGTTGCACAAAGCTAGGGAGGAATTTCGGCAGCAAAAGTAATGCCCCAATAATACGGTGCACTTAGAAAATGGATGAAAGACCTATGGCAGATTTGATAGTTTCAGGTCAGCCCTGTGGAGAGACATGGGGGGATTTGTGGGTGGAGAGGGGGTCTGTGGGTGCTGGGATTCCCAGAGCAGCGTTCCTTTTCTCCAGGAAAGCCAAGGCACTTGCTTTGACTCGTAGTCCACAAAGATTCATATTAAATTCTTAACTGGTTGAGTGAGTGTTTTCTCAAGTCCTCCCGAGAGGAGTAGCTAAAATTTGAAGCAGGTGATTCATTTTGGATGATGGAGAGGTTGCAACAGATTTTAAAATCACTTAACTGATACATTGCACAACCTCCATGGTTTTTCCATGCCACTAAGCTTAATTTCCTAGTACTCGCTTTTAAGGCAAATATCATTGAAACTTTAAAAATGAAGCAGAAGAGGAAAAACCCAAAATGTCATCATAGAGATTTTGTACTTAAAACCATTATACAGTAACAAAGTAGTAAAACACCGGCTTAATCTCAAGTATGGACTGCTGTCCCTGGGTATACTGGGATCATGTCATTTCTCAGGACTGGGATTGCCCAGGCCGTGGCAGGTGGCTCGTGGCTGCTCCCTGCTTAGTTATCCCCAATAAACTCAACATTTATTATATGTACACACAATACCCTACCTGCTTGTCACATCTTCTAGTAACTCTATAATAGCACAGTGAGTTTAATATTCAAGGACGCAGTAAAATGCGACGGTGATCTGCCTTCTCAGCCTCAGCATGTCTATTTTTATTACACTGCCAAAACATATCTTTCATTTCTCTTGGACAATATTTTTTGGCATGTGTAACAAATCTTCACAGCTTTCTCATTGTCCCTGCCTTTGTCTTTGAGTTTCAGTTGCCAGGTGACCCTGTAAAGCAGCCCCGGTGGAGAGGACTCCTGCCCAACCTGAGGACAAGGGATGGGCAGACTGGACACCCTGCCTGGACTTCGGCAGCTTCTGCGCCTGCTGGTCTGAACCTGCTTCTCCAGCAACTGCATTTTGTATGACAGCAAACGGGTTTGTAAATCAGGTTGTGGTCTGAAACCGCGGGTGGGTTACCTTGCTTGGGTACGCGCTATTTAGGAAAAAATTCAAAATGGCCTTTTAAAATGTTTCACGCTCAGCTTTGTTTTCATCACCTGAGGAGCCCCTGTTGGGAATTAACCAACCTTTGTCCATTTAGCTGCAGAAGCGTGTCCTGGCCCTCAGGGCCAGATCCAGTGCTCTAGGGATGCATCCAGCCCCTATTTAGGCACCAGTTTCTCACCAGGAGCCACAGGAGTTCAGGCTCCTAGAGAATATCACGAAGCCACAGGATACAAAGCACAAACTGAGTATCTGGTTGTTCTGCCTGTGCAAATGAGTTATTGCCATCTAGCTTTCTGCTGACAGCCACCCGAGCCAGCAATCCTACAGACTCCCTGGGAACATATTAGGGTTTCTAGTACCAAGTTCAATTCTTCTTGCAGCAGTTTCGGGCCATTATTTCTCTGTGAGCCATGGGGGACGTGGAGAGTGGGTCATGTCCTGCTCGGCAGTGCTCTTGGATATATTTGCTGAGTTATCCACTATTGCTGCCTTTTAATTGCCAGTCTAATCACCTCTAGTACTGTAAGATAGTAATTAAGTTGTTTTTCAGGCTTTGTCTTGCATGCTTTTCTCCCCATAGTACGTCATGCCTTGGTTTTGGAAGATATTATTCACGACATGCAGTTAACCTGTATTTTGAAGATTTGGACAAATAAACCTTTTTCTTTAATATTTTTAGCAGTGATGTTTAGAGCTGCAATGATCTGAGGACGTAAATCCATGCTGGAGGTGTATCTGTTGTTTGAATAATGCACAGTGATGGGGAGAAAGCAGACAAACTTGCAGGTGCACAGACCTTTGGCATTCTCAGTGTTCAGTTTTCCTAAGGTGGCTGTGATGTCGCTTGTTTTGGCATAAAGACCATGTGGGAAAATAAGTTTTGGAAGATGTAACTGATCTACATGCAGACAGGGTGTGAAAGACTGCAGCACTTGCATATTGTCCATTCTATTCTTCCCTTGGTAAACTGCATTCTTTCCATTTTAGTTTATTATAACTGCAACTTCACCCTAGCTCAGGTTTTTGTCTGTCGATCCGCGCCTTTGATGGCTGGGGATAATTCATTTCAAGTGCAGCTACTCCTTCCACTGTGGTGTGTGAGTCACTGTGTTCTGTTGTCATTCTGAACACATTCCACCCAAACGATGGCGTTTTTGTGTGCAGATCTGCCAGCACAGTGCAATGGGAAGTTAGAGCTGCTGCTTGCTTTCCTAACAAATTCCTCCTTGGTCAGAAAAGATCAAGCTGGAATATAAACCCTGTAATTATCGATAATGCAGTTTGAAATAAACCAAGATCTGCTCAGGATTGGTGTGGTATATTTAAAGCATTTTGAGGGGCAGATAAAGCGATGTATAAAGGAACGTAACATCACCGTTATAAGTATGATGATTCTTTTCAGCCTGGAATTTTTATATTATGTGTGCACGTGAGTACCTCTTTGCTTGAAAGGGGATGCATGAAAGGGGATAAAACCTGGCATCTTCGTCAGAGTAAATGTGAAATGGGGCAAGATTTCTCCTCTATACACATATGTATGGATGTGTATATACAGATATATATTTTAAGAGAGTATCCCAGTGAAAATGTCTGTTGAAAAGACAAACCAGAAGGTTTTATAACTTCAGTGTATTACCAGGAGATGATATGAGGATTTGCAAGCACAGGTACTTGGAGCTTTTCCTCTCAAACTTTCCACCAGTGAAACAAGGGAAAACACAAACATTGGCATAGTTTGGGGTTTTTTCTGTTTTTCCTCCAGTGAGGCCTCTGTAGAGACCCAGCGCTGAGCACTTGCCCACAGGAGGCTATGGGTACCTTGGGGTGTGGTGGTCCAGCGCACTTGTAGAGCATCCTCAGCATCCCCAGCATCCTCAGCATCCCTGGCATCCTCCACATCTGCTTGTAACCCACAGTAGCATCCCCACTGCCACTGGGTCGGGTGGTGCTGATGCTGGGGAGTTGAGAGCAGGATCAGTGCTTCATGGGCCGAGGAGGTCCTGGTGTTCCCAGCACCTTCCCAGTGCTGCTGCAGCTTTGCTTTGGGTGTTATTTCCAATGGATTGTATTCTATCCGCTTGAAAGACTATATTTCAGTTTTATCCAGGCTGCTAATAAGTGGTTTAAGCATGCTGGCTCTATAAAATAGTGTCATTTTTCTTCCTGCACAGAGTAGCGATGCCAGACCTTAATGGAGAGTTTCTCTGTCTCTCATTTTAAAAAACAGCTTATGCTGAAACGGGGAGAAGTAAAAGCCTGACATCAAATGGTGTTCATTGATCACGTCTCTCGTTTCATTAGGTGTTCGTGGCTTTTATGTCCTACAGTCCCTGTTACTTTTGCACTGCAGAGATTGTTCACAAGGTAAGCAAAGAAACGCTTCGTGTCCCAGTGCTGCTCAAGTGCAAATTGCAGCCCCGTGTGAGCTGGAGGGTTTGCTAGTTTCTGCCATATCTCACTGCACATCTCTCATGGCTTGTGCTGTTGTATAGATGGGATTTCTAAGGCACAGGAATAGTCTTTGATCTGGCTAAGAATATTTATTTTGCTGTTCAGTAGAAACAGAATGTGGAGAATGAAAGCATAGAAATTATATATGTGTTTTATGTAGGCATTTGTATTTTCTCGGTGTATATAACCTCTGAATATCAATTTTCTTGATTTCCAGTTTTTACCCTTTAAAAGTCAGTCTTGTCTTTAGCACAGACCCTGCCAAGAGGCAGCAGGGTGGTTGCTCTCACGGTACCCATGAGCTCCCTTCCGTCAGATGAAGACAAGGGAGGTTTCCTGGGCTGGGCAATGGGAACCCTCCTGGGACCCTCAAGCCACAACTCAGGGACTTGATTTTCTTTTCCCTCAAGGAATTTGCTCCTCAGCAGTGGGTTGATTGGTTCAGTAGATACAATTTCCTGCCCTGGGCTGAATGTAGGTATTTTTATTGCATTTACCTCCATAAAGATAGCATTTGGAAGGTGCTGTATATGTATTCCAGGTGTACATTATGTCTGGTGTGATGCTGCTGGAGGAACCCTGGGACGGTCTTCCTAGAGATGCTGAGTGCTCCAGGGAGAGCCACAGAGGCGCTGCAGGTGGATTTAAGGATGAAGTGTTTTCCTAAGTCATCTGTAGCCTCTTCTTACAAACCCAGGGCCTTTCCAGAGGTGGGATTGCAACGGGCAGGGGTGCAATATGTCTGCAGAATGAAGATTGCTTTCACTGGAGGAGAAGCTGAATGGTGCATTGAAATGTATATTTCTTCTCCCTGATGGATGTCCTCTGAGATAAGAAATATCTGCTTTATTGTGGCTTTTTCTTGTGGGGAGTACAATAACATCTCAGAAGCCCAGTATGAAATGTCCAGCAGAAGCTTTGAGGTTGCTGCATGAGTTGTCTCTAGAGGTAACTCAGCTTGAGTGACTTCTTTTTAATGTTGGGGGCTTGCTGAGTTTCTTGCTTGACTCTCTTATGTCTCTTGGAGTTACCTTAAAACCCAGCAATTTGGTGTCAAATATGTACCTCTGTACTTATAAAAAGATCAGAAAGCAAACTGTGAAATACAAAAGAAAAAATTTTATTAAAGGAAAGAATTAATGTTACCCATCTGGACCAATTCTTTTGGTTTGTTTTAAAGTGCCATTATATTATTGTTTTTAAGGATAATGACAATTACTGATGGGAAATGTGTTATATTTCGATGTGTCTCAGTACAAAATTAATCTCTAGAAAGGGCTAGAAAGAAAAAAGCTTCTTGGAGAAAGAGCATCATCAAAGAGCAAATAATCTAATCCAAATTCATATTGTGGCCAAACACTTCCATTAAAAGGAATCGCAAGTGTCAGATAACATCCCCAAAGCAGTGATAACTACTGTGATAGGTCTAGATATATCACAAGGTGGACAACAAAAAATCTAGATAAATCATTGTTGGTATCCTTTTTTTGCTGTTTTAAAAATTAGGGCTTCAACTGACCAATAGCAAGAGCCGCACGCTGGGCAAAGTCACGTTTCCAAAGCAATACAAGTCAGGGGGGATTTGGGGCTGTGGTAGCTGCAAATTCTTCCTCCCTGGAGCTCCTCGGCAGCACAGCAATAGATCACCTCTTCCTGCAGGTCTGTCTTGTGCAAGCTCTAAACAAGTCAAATAAATTTTTACTCCCATATCCAAGTCTCTCAATAACCTGGAAACTCATCTAACCACCAGGCTAAGAAAATACAGTTACAACTGTTAAACAGAAAACCAGAACGAAACAAACCCAACAACAACAAAAAGCGCAAGCTTTCTGGAGCAGCATTTTATCAAACCCTGACAGTCCGACAAAACAGAAGTATTTTGGGGAAACTCTTCCATTTGGGCCAAGTTGCCCCTGAAGCCCCATCCCTCGCAGCCCAGCACACCTTGTTTTCCTGGAACAGACGGTGAAATGAGGGCTGAGGGGAGCTGGGGAGGAGCCTGCGGACAGTCAGCTATGGCCCCTGCTCAGCAGATCGCAAACGTCAAGAACAGATGAGGATTTTCAGGCCCTGTCCAATGGGCCTTTGAAAAGATCTCCAAAAACGCTGGGTTTGCCCAGTCTTTCTGGGGAACCTCTTCCAGTATTTAATTGCTGTGGTTGTCAGGAGTGTTTTTTCTTTACGCCCACTTGGGATTTACATAGCTGCAGCTTTGCCCTGGTGCCTGCCGTCCTCCTTTTAAGTTTTTCCTCATTTTTATTTTGTGGCGAAACTTGTCTCATGACATAAATTCAAAGTACAGAATAAAAACATGTGCAAAAATACAAAACTAAAAAATGCAAAGCTCCTCCGCAAAATGGAAAGTCTGATTTAATTTGTGTTTAAAAGCTGGTGTACGGGCTCCATGTGCTCAGATAGATCCAGTTGGCCTTTTGGCGTCTCGGTGGATTTCTGCACAAGCAACGGGGTCTGTTCTGCTGAATGTGACCGTAGGAATTGTTCAGGGATCATAAAATGTTATTGGAACATGTATATAAAGTAATAATTCATAATAAACTTATCAAGACTCCTTCAAATAAAATCCCATTTGCATCCTTTATTTTCTATTGGGAAATTAAGGATTTCTAGTACTAAAAGCTTTTATTCTTGGGAGACACAGCATTTGCAGCTCTCTGATCTCAGAATCTGTGTAGCAGGAGTGGAGTAAAACGAAGTACTGGCCGTATTCTCAGAGACTAAAGACCGTCATCAAGTAAAACCCCTGTGATGGTGCCTCGTGCTGTTCCTCAGGACCAGGCCCGTTGAGCCGGGCTGTGGGCAGCTTACAACAGGGTGTTGTGGGGGATTGGAGGACCAGTCAGATTTATTTTGCAAGGCAGCAAAAAAGCTGCCATATGGAAAGCTTCAGTCATGAGTAATGACCAGAAAACAGGTACATTAGGAGTTCTGGAAAAAATTCAAAATCCATGATCCTGTGTTGTCAAGAGCCATCAGAAGATGCCCACATGCGGTGCTGGAAGCACCACAAATTCCAGAACCATAATATAAAGGTATTTTTGTATCCTAGGTGACAATGATAATTCTCTGAAGCTGTTTCTGGATAGACCGGAAAGGCAATTCTTCTTTGCCCCCGCAGCACCAGCTGTGCAGAGACAAGGGTTTAATACCTGTGCTAGATAGACGGTGGGCGGCTGTGACGCCTTGTGCTATATGGTATAATACATATGGAACCGCAGTCTCTACATGGTGATGCACTTGTGCTTCACCAAAGCAAAGCTGGTCCCCTGATTTACGCTTTTTTGATGTTTGCGAGTAAATCTGCTGATGATTTTTTTTAATTATGGAAATGTTTAGAACTGGCCAATGATTGCAAATATTCTCTGCCAATTTGAATGTTCTTTCCAGGTGGCATGTGGGGTCTGGTGTGTCGGTTTTGGTGAAAGAATCATGATGAGAGGCTGAGCTGGGCGGTGATTGAGGACGGGGACGTCAGCGGGAGCTCTTGTCCTCAGCACCCTGTCCCTGCTCTGCCGCGCTCCAGGGAATCTCAGCCCTGGGGAGGGACACTTCATTTAAGCCCAGCTGAGGTCTCTTTGTATTTTGCAAGCTATAATGGGCAACAAATAATAGTAAAATTAGTATTGAAACTGTTATACTTATTTTGCTTTCTCTCTCTCCTGAGTGAGAGAGAGCACATTTCTTGATTTTGTCCAATACAAATAATTGTAAATTGGCATATTTTTGCACCGTGTGATGGATATATTTCATCTCGCAGCTATGTGATCTTCTGTCTTGTCACCATCTGCACAAAGATTTCTTTGCAGTCATCTGGTTTAATCCCCCTGCAGACCAGGGCTCAGGCAACTGCAGTTCCCTCCTCAGGAGAGGTTTGGGACTGAGAGAGTGAGGAATTCCATTCCCATGCCCATGTCATCCCTCTCCATGAAATGTTCAGCCCAGCCCTTTGCAGGCAGACAAGCATCTGGGCAGAAAATGCCTTCCTGGGCTAACAGCCAGCAGTTTTCCTACACAAGAAGTTGAAAATAATGTCCCAGAAAAGAAACACAACCTTTTAAAAACCATAGGGAGAACAGATTGGGATCTGATGAGGCCAGAGAAGAGACAGTGCCCAGGTAGGGCCACTTCTCAGTCTGGTTTTCTTTGTGTATCTATTGCAATGTACCTCTAGGTTTAATTGTTGGCAGTAATTAACTATGTAGGCAGCTGTCTTTAATTATGCCTTTTAATGAGTCAGTCTATTCTGCAAATGTCTGCTAGACACAATGCTGTGCATCTGGGTTTTCTCTGGTTTCCATCTACTCTCCCGCAGTTTGTGCAGCCCTTGCTGCCCCTCGCGGGTGCAGCAGCCCCGTTACCTCCCCGCAACACTGCCCTACAGCCCGAAAAACCCCCAAAACCACCTGGGAGGCTAAAATGCTGCAGGACGCGTTTCTGGTTCCATCCAGGTATGGTGAGGAGCAGAGAGGAAATGGTAACACGAGTTTTGGCGTGGGAAGGTTCAGGCTTGACAGCTGATAACATGAATTGCTAAGTCCTCGATGCTGGGCATTTGTGTGACTTTTCCTAAGAAGTTTTGTCACAATGTTTTAGCACTTTCGTGCTTGCTTTTTTGAACCTTTTTTTTTTCCAATTTTGTTCCATGGGGTTCTAGTTTATGTTTGTTGTAAAGCACCAAAAAAGAAAGATATTTTTTCTTGGCATTTCTTTAAAGCGTGTGCGTGGCTGCGTACCCACACATACGCTCTCTTAGGTAAAGAATTCAAAATAGCAGTTGTGCAGGGAGATACATTCTCATCCCTTTACAGAACTGTTGTGAGAATTAATCGACGGATATATTTCAGTATCTATGGCACTAGCTTCAAAACCGTAATATTCTGAAAAAAATATGTAACAGCACATTTCTGACTTTTTCATGCTTAGTTGTACTTATTAAAGCACAGGGTAAAATACATCAACTCCTTTGGCTTCGTGACGATGCTAAACAGTAGTCACTTTATCAAATTAAAAGAAATGGTATTTTCATAACATGGAGCAATAGGGTATTATTTTATTTACTATGATAAATGATTGCCCATCTCCTCTATGTTGATGGCAAGTAATATTGTGTTGTAGAACACACAAAAAATACAGAGACAAAATCAAATTACTGGGGATAGTTGTAACATTTGTTCAAATAAAACCAGTGTATAATCTATCATATAGCTCATAGCACATTGACATGTCCTATTACCCTTATTTTCTGTCACCTTTAGGTAGAGCAAATAGTATCATTTTATGTAACTTGTATCCATTTAAGTAACTAACATTTGATCTTCGTTAGATCTGAAACTGAGCCGAAGTCACATTTCTGATGGCCGTATTTTGTATTTGAGTCAGAAGTGAATTCATTGTCTTCAGTTCAAAACTTAAAAATGAATGCCAAGTCTTGGGAGGCGCTTGGAGGCAGCTGCACATCCATCTGCCGAGAGGAAACCTCTCCCGATTCATCAAAGCTCCGCTCGCCTTCCTGGAGCTGCAGGTTTATCAACCAGGCTCTGCTATTTATCCCAGTGTTATTTAGTCGGCACTGATGTTTCAGACAGTTTGGCAGGATGGAAGGTCATCAATCAGCCCTTGCATCTGCTAATTGGAAGGAACATTTGCTGCCTGTGTTGATGGCACGTGCTGCCACAGTGGGTCTGGTGGGTGTGGGATGGTGCGCTCCCAGCCCAACTGGGGGACACAGGTGTACACGTTTCCCGAGTCCTGTCTGCAGCCATCAATCAAAGTTATCATGTCTCATCTCAAGACATTCACATCAGTATCCTGTGACTGTATTACTGTACTAGAAATAGGGTATTCTGAGCATCATACCTGCTGTAAAACAATATCCTTCTCTCAGAAACTTGATGTAGATATTGCAGACTTGTGTGCTTCTCAATGTGGGAAATAATAGCTAGGTAAGTAATTAAGAGAGGAGAACTGAGATGGAACTTAAATTGACGGGAATCACCTTCCTAAGTTGGTTCAGGGAAGAATTTCTTTATTTTGTCGCTGTTTGTCTCCCCGTTCTAGCAGAGGGGTGGCGCTTCTGCCTCATCTCGAGTCCAAACTACATGGGATGGAAGTGAGCTCCGAGTGGTGCCCACTCCTTCTCCACAAGGATTTCAACACCAAGTCTGCCGCCCTTCCCTGCTCTTGGTGACGCAACAGTAAGAACTTCAACACAACAATATTTTAAAAAACGAGGTAACACTTCAATACTTTAATTACTTTTTATCAAACAGCTCTATTGTGTTTGAAAGACGAGTTGTTACCTACAGCAAAAGAACTGTGGTTGAACAAGGTACTTGGGCTTAAATGTTACACAGAGTTTGTGAATAGTTTGAGAGTTTACCAATCTGTTTAACACTTGGAGAATAAGCACCATAACCAGACTTGTTCAAGAGTCCTCTTCACTCAAAGGTAGGAACAAGGAGAGGATGCACAAAACCGCTGCGAACCTGTGCTGAGATGTACCTGGTTTGGGTGGAGGGGCCATGAGCATCCTCCTGCTGCCGAGGATGACAGCAAGCCACCCTGTGTCCTCTCCCCTGTCTTTGTCACATCACCTTCAACGCTGGCACCCTGAAAAATCAAGAGCAGACCATTAAAAATACCCAAAATCAGGAGTGCTGGCTTCCCAGGTAACAGAAGCTTGCACTACCTTTAAAGGAAATGGCATGTTGCAAGAAAACTATTCCCAAATCAAACGATCCTCACCGTACTCGGTAAAGGAGAGGCCAGAAGGCAAACAAGATACGCCTTCTGCTTAAACACTGTTTTGCAACCTGATCACCATGGCTAGAAATTCAGCTTTGAGAATATCTGTAAATACTCTAAAAAAACCCATGATTGTGAACATTGCAGTAGCATTTCGTATTATATTCTTCAAGACCATTTCTCCCGAAAAACATGCTGGCCTTCCCTGTGATAGTTGCAGCATGGTGAAATTACATAGACTCTTTGATTCAGCTACTTTTTGGTGTAGAGTATGAAAACTCTCCAACCACATTATTGTTATACATATAACTTCTTTTTAATATGTGAATATTGCTTTTAGACTAATGTAAGGATTTTTATGTTTGCGTTTGGTACCAAAAGCGGGCTGTGAAATTTCATTTCAAAATACTCTTAAAAAATCAGACACTGATAATGGGTGGATAAGCTTAATGAAGCCACTGACACCCTGCTCATTGGGTAGAGCCAAAGCTTCCACGCTGAGAACAGAAACGGATCCCAGCACAGGTTTGTCACCTCACGTGCTCCTGCCTGCCCCAAATATCCATCTGCTCAGCTCCGGTTTAGCACAGAGACAGTGACTGAGATTCATGATGCTGGGGGAAAGGCGAAATTCTTGGAAAAACTGATAGCTGGCAAGGGCTGACCCGTCCTGTTGGAACGGACTGCAGGAACCTGCGGATCAGCTCCACTGGCTGTGCCCAGAGACGAGTGTGAGCTGCCCTGGTTTGACAAAAGCCTTCTTGGAGACAGGGGTGTGGGATCTGACACACCGTGCATTGTTTTGTCTGATAGAAAATGCACCTGAGCATTTTTGCAGGGGGTACTTTTGCTTGCATAGCCACCATTTTCAGTTCAGGTGTTGACAACTGAGAATGTGGTAATGATACTGACATTTAAGATCCGCACTCAGTTCAATTTTTAATTGTGTTTCATAGATAAAAGAAATATCTACATCAATATAGTCTAATAGTATTGATTTCAGCATGGAGTTATCAATTATTATTCAGAATTCTCTGTTATCTTGCTGCAGTTCCACAGCCTTAGCGGATAATTCAATGTTTTGTGTGATAACCTTTAACTAACATCAATGTCAGAAGTGAATTCCTGTATGAAATCCCTGTTCTTTCATAGAGTGCTTCTCGGGTAAATAAGGCATTTGTTGCTTTGACAAGGATCATGATGCATTGAGAACACTTTCACCTATAGTATTGTTTGCTGATACATAAATAAATCAATAACTCCAGGAGGCAGAGAACTGTTTCCTGGGGCTCAGAAGAAATGACGGCAGTTATCCTATCACAAAGAAAAGGAAAAAGCAAAGTAAGTATCACATTGCATGTAAAGTTACAGCAGAGGGAATAGTGAAGTGTTGAATGTACAGAGTTTAATCTATGGAGCTATAAATGTGCTATAAATTTGCTCAGTGGCAAGGAGGTGTTTTGTCAGGATAGTTGCAATGGCTCTGTGCTGCCGATGGCAGCGCGTGGTGGCTGCCAGCGACTGCGGGGCTTTCCTTGGGGCCATTTCTCTGCCATCCCTTACGTCTCCCAGACTTACTTTGCCTTTTTACAGCCTTCCCATCCATCATCCTCCCACAGCCGATCTCCCCTGCACCGCTGCAGATAATGTTTCAGCCTTTGGACGGGTTCTTGAGCCTTTCTTCTCCTGACATCTCCCGTCTTCTTCAATCATCTCTATTCTTAAACGTCTGGTTTTGGAAGTAGTTGCTGTTTGTCAATAAGGTGGAAAGGCAGGCTGGGTCCTCAGCTATGCTGCGAAACTGGGATTAATTACTGCCCACTGACCTTGGGAGCTCCTGCCATCATAGGAGGAATCAATAACAAGTGATATCAATAGTAACTTGATTCCATTTAGTCTCAGTAAACAGCATGAGTTTCTCTAATAAGCTCAGTCCCTCTGGTTCCAACAGCGTCTACGCACCCTTTTCAATAAGTAAAGCCAAAATGTGTTTATTTCTTCCATGTGAGCCCTGACGACTCTTGCTGTTAGTGCTGTTTGGAGCAGGCACAGGTTTCTCTGCTGTCCCAAAAGAAAACCTTTCAGCATATTAATCATTGTGGCATAGGCTCAAACAATAAATCAATGAAAATATCGGGCAGAAGGCACTGAATGGCAAGAACATCACAATGAGGAAACTCCCAGCTCTGTATTTCCTACGGGCTGTTCTCCTGTGTTATTCTGCCAGGGGCACCCCGTTGCACCTCTCATTGCAGGGAGGTCGTTAATGGATGTGACGTGGAACTGAACCCTGGGCAATTTCCCACCGATCTGTGGGCGCCGCACCCTGCGCCGCCCTCATCTCTTCTTTCTTTTTCTTTTTTAAATTTCAGAAATGTTGGGCTGTTCTGAAAATCCTGGCCTTGCTGAACGCTTTAGGTACTTTCAGCTGACCTCAGAAAAGAACGCTGTAATTATCCACATACTTCGCTTAAATCAATAATGAATTGCAATTCTGCAGAGCAGCTTGGTGAGGCTGTTCACATAAATAATGCTGTCAAGACTTCTCTTGTTAGTTGGTGAGTACAGCTGTATGAAGAGAAGTTCAGAATAAAGAGTGTCTTACACTGAAATTCTGAACTATGAAATACGTGCAATTGATGTGCACAAACTAGAAAATGTCTGAGCCTGAAATTACACACATGCATAATACATAAAATAACATTATACCATGTCAATTATTGTTATTATTTTTATATTATTATGAATATACTTGTGTAACTTGCTTACATGCTTAGTAATAAATTCTACAGGGAAAGACCTCTTCACTACAGAAAACAGACATTTCAACCTGACCTGGATGAAGAATGTTGACGTTTCAAGAATGCTTCACCTAAGCGTAAAATGTGGCTCTGCCCAGTAGCATTGATGAGAATTTTCATGTACACTTTCAAGACACATCTTTTAAAATCAGGTTTTTATGACCACTTTTTGGAAAGTGTTTTAAGTGTTTGTGGTTTCATTTAACATAACAATAATTGCAGTTTCGTGTAACACAACAGGCCTGGAAGACTCTCTCCCTTCCTGGCCTGGTTGAGTTTCATTTGCGGCTCTTTCTGGAGAATCATATATTTCTTTTAGTTTCATTGCTTTACACAGTGACAAGTTGTTTAAAATTCCACAAGAGAAACAAGCAAAAATACCGTCATGTAGTTGTTTGCTCCATGGCTAAACAGGTTATTAGTATAATAGTGGAACGTTCCAAGACTTTGTTACCACCGTGGCATAAAGAAGGTGAAGAGAAAGCAGCAAAGCATCATCTTCAGGCACAGCCATTAGTAAATCCCTCTTTATATCTCCAAGCCATCTAATTTAAATATTCAGTAGTAAATTATATGCGATTAGTGTCATGAGACCGTAAATTCACGGGACTGTACTCTATTTGTTCCACCTACCTTCACGGTGTCAGTGAAACTGTAAACTTTACTTTCTGAATGCTTATGGCACACTTTGAAATTACCACAATTTGCTTCCTAAAGCACCGTGTGTAAGCAGCGAATGAGCTTTCCTCATGCCCGTGTTTCAGCACATCGTGCCCTGGCAGCCATGGCCCCAGCTTCGTTTTCCTGTGTCCTGCCCCAAGGTGGGGACACCTTCCTCCCCCTCCTTAAGGAGGGAATCTTCTAGTTCACTAAAGCTACTGAAGTCTTCAAGGCATCAGTTCTTCTCTTAGTATTCTCTAATCCAAGTATTAAAACTTGAGTTTTATATCCAGGCAACACACTGCTCATTGTTGATGAAGGTAAACCAGGAATCATTTCTATGATTCAGTTTATGAGAAGAGCACAGGAAGAGAATATAAGCAAAACATTTATTTCCCAGCTGTGTAACTATGTAACTGCTGCTCCTAATACGTCTTCCTTTAAAAATGTCAGTACCATGTGAGAAGAGGGAGAGGGACCCAAGGCTTTTATATTAATGCTGCTTCAGCCCCACGTTCATCTCGGTTTTTTCCTCTTGTAGCCCTTTGCCTGTCCAGGTGCCGAAGGACTGGGGAGGGTGTTGGTAAGGAGGAGCTGTACGGTGGCACAAAGGGGCCATTAGGGCTGATATATTCCCCAGCAGCACTTGGGGGTGGGGGTGAGCATTTCAAAAGTAAATACTGCCTGTATTAAGCAGTGAATGAGAAATTAGTTACTTGCAAAGACTAATGATCCACAACAATTGCCCTTTACCTATAGCTTCAGGTCTGACATATAACATGAATAATTTGTCACAAACTTCCCAACTACTTTGTAGATTATTATTTTTGATTTTTTAGGTTTTAGAGAGAGAAGTCAGAACCAAAATGTTGTCAAGAGTTTTCACCTCTAAGGAAATACATGGAAAAAACTCACATGAATTATTTGTAGTGTAGAAGTTCAGGGATCCCTGGACAAGAACAATTTTTCTGTTCTTCTCTTTAAAATTGTTTAGAGCGGGCTGTATTTTGGAAATTCACATGTAGCACAGGCACAAAGAGTGCTATCGGTTGGCATATCTATAGATCGGAATACCCCAGCATGATGGCTTACCTGAAAAGATAGCGTGCTCCACTTGCGTGCAGTGTAAACAGAAAAGGAATTGATCCCGCGGAGTCCCCTGGGTTTGCAGAAGGTCACTCTTGCTGGTTCGAATGACCTGCTGGCAAGGATGGAACTATTGAAACATTTATGGTGCTGGATCATGGGGAACTTGCTGCAAACCACCAGCATGGAGAACGCTGGGAGAGCGGCTGTGCCGCTTCGCTTTCTGTTAAAAACCAAGTAAACTGCTTCACAGAAACTGTTGCTGGAATTGCAAATGAAGATTTAACTATAACCAAGAGCTGTCGTGAGGAATCGCCTTTATTCCTTGCCTTTCTAACAATCTGTATTGCAATGGACAAACGGGCAACCTTGATGTGCGGCAGCTGCTGCTCCGTGTGGCACAAATCTCCAACCAGTGCCTGGGTGTCAAACACCTGTGAAGTAGCAGCCAAGCCAGGGAGAAATTATTATTATTATTATTATTATTATTATTATTATTATTATTATTAATTATTATTATTATTATTATTATTCCCAGGGCACTCCACTGTCAATAAATTCCTTTGGAGATATGGGGACATGTCAGTCAAGAGGATAGTGACTGCATGTCAGCTAGCACAGGGAACTCCTACAGGTACAGCAATTTTGCACCCATCATCTGCTGGAACAGCACCTGCAATTAGCTCAGTGATGAGGCTGCTGTTGAGGTGCTGATTATGAAGTCTTAATTATACAAGGCTTGATTCGAAACATTATATAGGTAAGAATAAGGTCATGCAAGCTCTGCTAAATGTCTCCTAAACTACCACTTTAAAGGAATGTGTAATCAGGACTATGCATAGAAATAGTTTAAATTGATACCTTACTACACTAAATATTCTTGGGTTTTAATGATACAGGCTGAAGAGTGTTTCAGCTTGTTACAGCTAAATGGATCAGGAAAAACTTTCCCTAAAGTAAATAAGAGTGAGGGAAAAACTATGGCTGAAATTGTTGCCTTGAATTTGTTTAAAGCTTTGAAAATAAAGTTTTGCTTTCCAGTACAATGATGTCATCTCCATTAGTAACGTTATACTGGGAACAGATATGTTAACTGGTTTAAAGGTCATCCTGTTAAAAAAAAATCCAAACCAACAAACAATGAACAATACAACTGCTGTGGAAACAAACGGTCTACAAAAGAGCACTTCTGAGCAATACAACTTTGCAAAAATAACATTGGTGGCGCATGTACCCCAATGACAGCCTATGGTGCAGCTGATGCTCTCTGAGCTCACCAGGTGCAGGTGCACCTCCTCCCACCCCAAAAGCACAAGAATGTTCTAGAATGATGGACAGCTATGGTCATGTACCCACCCCTTGGTTGACAGGCAGGGCCCTTGGCCAATGAAATGCCTTGGTTGAGAGAAGGTTCAAGACCACTCCCATAAATGACCACAGCTTGGGGATAAATGGAGCTGGTCTCCTTGGAGCTGTGTGTTCTGCGGTTGAAGACTTTCCTCCTCAGAGCCAGTGAACCTCCTAAGGAAACTTCCTCCAGGACTGAGATGCTTTGCATGATGGGTGAGTGGCTGTATCTTCTGGATACCCAAAACCTCCTCACTTTCTATGAGTGGGAAGATGTACATTTTGAATCATCATTCTAGAGTTTTGGAATCCCCCAAGTCTGACTCAGCCGTGTAGTAATCGAAATCCCAACTGGTGTATAAATCTGTGTTTTATAGTGTTGTTGGAATGCTGCGTGTTTTTGGATAAACCTCATTTCTAGTTGGTTCTCTGCTAAACAATTCTGGTTCCTGCACCAAACCAGCTCCATCTGACATTAAACTTCATTAGAATTTCTGCGTAAGTCTCAAACAGTTTTCATCTGCTCGGCACAAGCTGCCAGTGCTGATGATTATTCATTTGTGCTGGCTGGTAGTGATAGTAGGAAAATGTTGACAATGCCTTAGGGTAATGCTTTCAAAAATGCTTTTTAATAAACTGTGAAAACTGTTGTTTCAGCAATTGGAAAATAATTAAGAAGCCATTATAGAAGCAAACAGAAATCCTGAGCATATAGTCAAGCTATTAAAATATGTTCTGTAAGAAATTATTACAGTCACACTGGAAAGAAAAGCTACACTTAAATAAATTTATGGTTATAAAGAACCGAAAAGGAAGAAAAAATGATGTAATTTGTAGTGGAAGGAGTAACTACTCATCTGGCCCACCCCCAGCAGACAGTTCATCTATGGCAGCTTTTCTTTCCTTAATTCTCTTACACAGAAACACAGTTGCATATTTTGGAACTTTTCCCTCACTTTTTAACCAAGTATTTGCTTGTATATGATCATGCTGCAAATGCAGGTATATGCTGATCCACACCAAAGAAAGAGTAGACTGGTTTTAATTGACCTTGCAGCTAAAACTCAAGAGGTAGCACATCAGTTGTGGTGCAGGGTGTATATAAACATGTTTTGCACCCAGATTTGATGTCACGTTTGTAGGCTGCAGAAAGGGGTGTTTGCGAAGCTCTGGGGAGCGCACCCTCCTCAGAAGGGAGCAAATCTTTCATGTACTTTATCCCCCAATATAAACGCTGAATAGCTTCAGACCGAGCATCCTTCCTGCTCCTTTCACCAGCGTGCAGGTAAATATACATTTAAAGCTCTTGATGTCATATTCTGCACTTATTTTGCATTTTTTATGCTGTGTTAACAAAGTCAGATGGGCATAAAACTGCTCTGAAAGTCATATGCAATCAAGCCTGCAAAGTGGTTCTGGGAAGTTAAATCTTGAATATATGGTCGTGGGAAAACTTCTTCTTCCAGGTGAGGCAAAATTAGACCAGTTGCTCCTAGAACTGAGCGGTGTATTGCAAAATCAATAAAATGCCGCTGCAATAAAAGTCATGCCCGTTTCATGTGCCAATATGGAAGGATGGTTCTGGTTGTAAATTCTCTATGCAAAGTGCCCATTAGCTGAGTTGAAAAGTAAAAATCGATCACTCAGACCACTCATAACCCGCAGTTATTGTGACTGCTTCTCAGAACAGCCCTAATTGTTGTACTGTCTGTCTGATGGGCTGCGTCACAACAAATAAAAGATATGATTAATGGAGACTAAAGAGCAGAAATGGGTGCAAATACCCATTTATCTTTGAGAAAGACATATATATTTTTTTTTTAATGGTGAATATTCTGAGTTTCACAAGGTGATGAGACTCCCTGAGGGGCTGACGGGCACACAGCTTCATGAGATTTCTCTGGAAAGCAAAATTGTTGCCAGTCAATTGCTGATCAGCATTAGTGCTGGATCACAGGTCGGTGATCAATGTTAGTGCTGTATCGTATTCATCCTTTGGAGGCGACGGAGAGGGACACGGTGTGAGCTCAGCTCAAGTGTCCTGGATTCCCCCAGAAGCTGGTCCTTGGATGCTGGTGGGGCTGGACTTAGAGCCGGCTCCTCTTTTTGGAGAAGCACTTTATTTCTGGACTGCACGAGGCAGTTTAGATGTGATGGGGCAGTAACACAACTTTAGATCTCAAGCTAATAAAAAGATATATAAGCAAGTCTTCCCTAGAGTGAAAAATGAAAAGCAAGCAAGTGAAACTGCTGTTTAGTCATTGAAGTCTGTTGAGTGGGTATTTCAGTTGGGTTTTTCTCTTTTTTTAGGAGTAATTTGTTTAAACCTGCATGGGGCTGGATTAGGGAACACATTAATTTGAGACAGTCGTTATGTTTCTCAGTATTATAACTGTTTGAAAAACTCCTCTATCTGTCATTTAGAAAACAAAATAGGCATCTTATTATTATTATTTTCTAATGAAAAAAGAAAGAGGTTTGACTTCAGTGGAGTGGCCGTAGCATCAGGGCATGGTCTTCCCCTCCAAAGTAGCTACACCAGTAATACCCTCACAGAGCTGCTCATGCAACAGAAGAACCTTTTTCTGCTATTCAAACTCATCCAGGACTGGGGGAATTGCAGCCAATTTCACCCAAATTGCTGTGCTGGAGGTGAAACTGCTTTGACCCCAGGAGGGACCTGTCTCTTGTATTGTGTCCAGCCTGCGCACACCGCAAAGGGCTTGGGATGGATTCTCTCTTGGCGAGGTGCTGCTCGGCTGTGGAGGTGCTGGAGGGCGGAGGGGCCGTTTAACCAGTTACTATTATTTTGCATGCTAGATCTGTATTTCAAGCTGCGTTGTGTTTGGGGTTTTTTTTGTGTGTGTTTGGGTTTGGTGTGTGCTGTTGTTCTTTTGTTTGGTTGGTTTTGTGATTGTCGTTGTTTGGTTTGCTTTTGTTTTTGTTTTTTTCCACTTTCAGCAAAAATTCTTTACTTATTTCTAAAATGAAGGGCAGGAAAAAACCCAGAAACTCCGCAGCTCTTTAACTGTGTGTTGCTCTAATCCACACAAACACTGGCAATGTCAAAGGCACCTCAGCTCTGTATCTCTAATATGTTTTAGCTATTTCAGAGGGAAAAAAAATAGCCCAAGTTTTCCTCCTTGTTTGAGCCCATGAAAGGCGGCAGCGCTCAGCCCACAGGTGGTGCCTGGGCTGTCTGAGGGCGCTGGCTGAGCCTGGGGTCTGAAACACCACAGAAATGATGGTTAACTTAGAATCCCAGTGTTAAAGAAGCAGGTCAGGGAAAGCAGAACATCTCCTGAGCTCAGCCTGGATGGCACCTGAGTCACTCTGGAACTGTTTGTAATATAGTCAGAGAGAGAGAGAAACTGGCTTAGACCCAGGGCTAAATTTGCACAAGCTCAGAGATGAGGAATCAATAACCTGAAGAGGGAATTGTGGCAAAATAAATTTCATCAGCTTGAGTATTATTGTAGCACAGACCGGTTCCTACAGTTCCCCAGTTAAGGCAACAGCAAACAGCTCTGGTAGCCAGAGGGCACCCAAAGTGTTTCCCATTACACCCCAATTTCTGCCGCTGCCCCAGGACGGGCTGTTTGTGTCGCTGCCCTCAGAAAATGCCGGGTTCCAGGGCAGAAGTGAGAAGCTGAAGGTCCATTAACATCTAACATCTTTTTTTAATGCAGTATAGCTAAAAGCTTTATTTTTTCCACTCTTTGCCATGTCTTCTATTAAATTATATGTGAGCAATGGGTTTATTTGTCAAATGCACTTTGTGCTGACTCAGCATTCTGGTTATCTGTTTGGCATTAAATTTCAAATCAGTGCAGAGCCTTTTTTGTTTCCCCTGGTGAATAAATTGCAAATGCTAATTTCTGTTCAGCAGAAGAGAAGATTAAGGCAGCATGAGACAGATATGCCAAAATATTTATTGAATAAGTTGCAAAAGTGAAACAAAAAGCCTGTGTGTTTCCAGGCAAACACAGAGCAGGACTGTGCTGAATTTCAGATCAACTCCTCTATTTGCTGAAAATCCAATTTAGTGCAAACATATTATACCCGACATCTGTATTCTGCAATCCGCTGCTGGATAGGCTCTGAGGATTTTATTTTCTGTAGTTTCTGTGTACACTTGCACATATGTTCCTTACTAAATCACAGTAGTGATCCTAATTCCACCTGAAGGACCTGAACCAAATGGTGGCCCTGAGCGGATGCTCCGCCTACTCCACAGCACTCATTCCCTTCCCTCTTTTACTCCAGGGCGCAACGAGGAGGAAAAACAACTAACTTAAAGCCATTATAAGAAATACTTGACCTGGAACACCTGCGTTAATTTATATTTTGGTGGTGAGGTCACACAAATGTGTATTTTCATTTCAATGCCCAGAAATCCTGTGGGATGACCTGGGTTTTATCCCGGTGAATGCGGGAAGCCCCAAGGTCATGGCTGTGGCAGGAATGGGTTCATCGTGGGTCAACACTTGGTTGCAAATTCAGTGTAAACTCTCGGGAAGGTAAAGAGTCAAAACTTTTACAATGTTTCTAACAAGCCAATGTTATTAAAACAAGGTAAGTTTGTAACTGACTCTCAATGCCTGCATGCCAAGTCTTAGAAAAATTGACATGGTACCATAGTCTTTATATACCTTTTTTTTATTTCTCACACGTTTTGAATTTAGATCTGTTTGAAGAATCACCCCTATTTTAATAGATATCTATATATGTATAATATATATTTATATAAACCCACTAAATTTTATTCTACTTTTGAGCAATAACTTGTATAGAATCAGATTAATTTTTGTGGGCATTGAAGACTTGGTCTTACTGTTTAAAATTATCACTTATGCTGTATCTGTATTAAATAACAAATCTATGGATTAGAATGTCCATGTCCCCCCTTGTGTCACAGCAAATAAAGAGTGGGGGCTTTTTTCAATGGAATTACCACGGGCGGGCTCATTAGAGAACACCCAACAAGTTACTGTCTGTCAGTGTCTTGGGCTTCATATGCTTGTGTCAATATTAGAGGTTCAGATATTCCAGAAAATCAGCTTCCTCGAAAGGCAATTTGATAAAAACTGAAATAAATGAGATAGTATTTACGAAAATCAAATGTTTAACTTGACTGTTTCAACAGGTTATTGAATCTAGGAGCAGCAAGCATTAGAGAAACCCTTATTTCCCTTTGATATCAAGCAACACAAACAGTGCAGTTCTCACTTTTAATGTGAATTGCTCAGGTAAGCTAAATTGGATAATAAAATAAACTTTAGGAAATAATGATCTGTTTGCAGACAGCTTCTAAAATTATGTAAATAAATCACCAAGCATGATTTCAACCTTATAAGAACCAAGTTATAACATTTAAGATATAAACAAACGAAGCTTTAGTATAAATCAGTGTCCTGTAGTCTGAAGTGGACAATTTAGTGCTACCCTGAGGCCAAGTGCTGTTCTTGGCCCTTTGCTGGATGTGGTACCCAAGGTGTGGTGACAAAGCTGGTGGTGTCCCCATCACCCATGCTCGGGGCTCAACTCTTGACCATTCTCACCAAACCATTTGGGCACATCTGGCTCTTGCACTTTTGCCCCTAACCCCTTTTTTAGAGTTTTATTGTTGTCCAAACATTCAGTTGATTAAACAAGAATTGCCTTGGGATTAGCAGTCTGAAATAGCAACCTTAAATACATTTATTTCACCATATGATTTGGACATTCCCTTTTCATACCCTGGCAGCATCTTTTCTTGGTGTAGCTAGTGACAAAACCACAGAAGCTAAAATTCTTCTTGCCCTCTTTTTTGCTTTTAACCTCAGCGAGCAGACAGCTATTAACACCCAGCAGTGACTGAAATGCTTGCTGCCTCTTTCCCAAAGGTCTCTGCAATCTCCTCCAAATGCTGCTGTGAACCTGCACCACTTGTGGTCCTTTCCTTGAGGTGTCCTGAACTCCAGCATCCCATGGACCGCCCAGGTTGCTTTGGGCAGCAAAGTGCAGCTCCTAAAGCTGTGCCTGCACAGACTCATGGAGCCAAAGCAAAACTGAGAGAAAGAGAAGGAAAAAAGCCTCCCAGATGCTGCCTAAATTCACTGGCTGTCCACGACATCTACTGAGATGATTTATTCAGGCTGTGCTCACCCAGGGAGGAGCTGCTAGACCCCCAGCTGGAGCTGCTGTGCCCTCTCCAAAAAGTCCTTGCTATACAATGACCCAGCTTTTTCTTTTGGAAGTACAAAATGCATCTTGTGATGACTCAGCCAAGGTCAGGCTGCTCGTTTTAATCCCGCTGTTTCCCTGCTGGTGTGGGAGAAAGGCCCAGATGTTACCACCATGTGATGGATGGCACCTTCAGCCACCACTGGCAGCCCTGACATGGGAGATGGGTCTGCTGGAACCACAGCTGTGGGGGGTTAGCTGAGAAATCTGTGCGTTTTCCACTCTGCTTAATTAGTCCCTGCAGTTTGTCATGCTGGATAACAACATGTCCTCTAATCAGCATCAAAGCTGGTTTACTAGAAGTGCTCACCCCAGGTAGGCAGCCGGTGGTGGGCACACAAGGGTTGGGTCAAGCACCTCCTCAGACATGGGCATTTCTATTACTGTGCCAGCTACCAGCACTTCTCGCACTGTAGAAGTCAAAAAGCTGTCAGCTGCAAGATTGTCTTAGTGCTTACTTAGACAGGTCATAGAATTTTAACTATTTCCACCAGTTTTTTATTTGGATTCTCAGGTGGAAAGGCTAATTTTATAGCCCAGCTTAAAAGAACTTGTTTAGTTTTATTGTTTTTTCCAGTCACGGAGTAGATGACACTTAATAGCTACATTTACAGAGTGTTCAAATCACAAACCGTATACTACTTTTTTTCAAGAAAAGCAAGGTTGTTATGGCAACAGAGTGGCCTGATATTTAATTCCACTTAAGTACCTGCAGAAGCTAAGAGTGGAGGGGTTCTGCAAGGTCCATGAGCCCTGTCCCTGCTGCCTCCACTCCCTTCCATACATTAACATAACATTTATCAGGTAAACTGAGGTAATTCAGTGTATGTAAAGAACACCAGAAATTTAGAATTCTAGAATTTTTTCAGTTGGAGAAGACCTTTAAGATTATTGAGACCAATCGTTAATGCAGCCCCGGCACTGCCCCATGTCCTGAGAACCTCGTGTCCGTCTGTCCAGCCCTGCAGGGATGGTGACTCCAGCACTGCCCTGGGCAGCCTGTTCCAATGCCCCACAGCCCTTTGGGGAAGAAATTGTTCCCACATCCAACCTCAACCTCCCCTGGGCAACTTGAGGCCATTTCCTCTGCTCCTGGCGCTTGTTCCTGGGGAGCAGAGCCCGACCCCCCCTGGCTCCAAGCTCTTTTCAGGCAGTTCAGAGATCAGAAGGTCTCCCCTCAGCTCCTGTTCTCCAGCTGAACCCCCCAGGTCCCTCAGCCGCTCCATCACACTTGTGCTCCAGCCCCTCACCAGCTCCGTTCCCTTCTCTCCACTCGCTCCAGCACCTCAAGGCCTTTCTTGGGGTGAGGGGCCCAAAAGTGCCCCAGGGTTTGAGGTTTGGCCTCCCCAGAGCCCAGTACAGGGGGAACGGTCACTGCCCTGGGCCTGCTGGTCACACTAGTGCTGGTACAAGCCATGGACTCACAGAATAGAATGATAGCATCAAATGTCCTTCATTATCCACCAAAGCTTGCTGCTGCTGAAAGTCATTATTTGTGGAGTCATTCGGCTCAGAGTTATGTGACTGGCATTAATAAAAAAAACCATGACATTCTTCTGACAAGTGCTATCAACATTAATTGGCTTCATTCCTCTTTCAGTGTCTGTATCATTAATGAGATTTGTGATCTAATTTTTCATATCTTTGTCATATCAGTTGGGAATAATTTTTCTAACAAACATTTATGGACATAATATGCACACATTCATCGAATATGTCCTTTACAATCCAGCGTTCTCCAGAAAGTATTTCTATTCTGACAGATGAGTTTAATAAAAAAAAATATCTTGTAACTGAGCATTCTGAAACATAAGAATTCAATAATAATATAAACTTAACCTACTTCAAATCAAAACATTCTTTCTAAAGAGAGAGCAAACGTTCTCATATTTAGCTCTCATAAAACCATTTCAATCCATTGAGGTGAAATGATGATACACACATTATTCCCATTTTGCAAATGAGGCTACTAAAATACACAGAAGCAAAGAGAATTGGCAAATTCAGTTGTCAGTTATTTTTTTACATTTATGTACAGTTGCTTACAGAGCACACATGGACCCTCTTCTGAGCCTGATGTCCAGTCAACATCAACGTGACAGCGGGAGGAGTCAGGGCTGGGGCCAAACCTGAGTCCAACTCTCTTCTGAGTGAGATCGAGCCCAAGACCCTTGGACAGAATGAGCTGCTATTTTGATCCCTGCTATTTTGACTCAAACACTGAATATGTATTTTAAATCATTCTGGGGAACAAAGAAGTATATATCTGTTTTTTCAGAGGCAAAATGGTGTTCATCAAGCAATACAATCCACAGAGAGACATGGTGTGAGGAACATATTACAACTTCTACAAACACTATTCAAACACAAAGGGAGAAAAATAAACCACAGGGAAACTCCCGAAGACCTTTCTTAATGCTGGTACTGAGATAATAAAGTTTTTAATCTAAATTATAAATGACAATTTGTCTAACTCTAAATAGGCAGGCAAATTATTCAACATACGAGAAGTATTTTTATTCTATCAAAATCCATCAGCCACTTAGGCCTTAAATTGAAATAAAAGTAGACTGGTTAAAATAAAATTAAAATAATAAGCATACTAATGATTCGACCTGTTTCTGTTCCTGTGCCTGTTCATGGCAGTAGGAACAGGGACATTACCGCAAGGCCCGTGCTGCTGGGGCTGCCATGGCAGACACCCAGCCGATGCCAGAGACGGGGCTCAGCAACCAGCGTGCACAGGGTTGCATCTCTGCACTTAAGGAGCAAATACAAGCAGGCAAAGAAGAAAAAGCCAATTTCAGATCAAATATCTTGTAACAGCACGTGCAGCTTGAAATACATAGCAGAGCTAACATTTATTACAAAACTGATAGCACAAGCTTTGATGGGCACCTCCATCTGAAAACCTGTCTGAGCTTCCAACTCATTCTCTTTCAAGCTGAGAAAGGTTCTCATTGAGAGGAAGGTGTTTGTAATTAGTCCAACTATTTTTGTCCTACTAGCCCACAAAGACCACCCCTTGAAGGTCTGACACAGTGACTTCATCTGTGAAATCTGCGAATCTTGAACATTTTTACCTGCGGCTGCATCTGTGAAACGCTTCAGAGCACTGAGTCTCCTTTCGGTGCAGTCCACCCTGTCCATCCGCTACCAGCAGCCTCCGGGTGCTCCAGGAATATTTTCTGCATAGTCTTACATGATTCTGGCATGGGGTCCAGCGTTGCGCAAGGACAATATCAACCAGCGGGAGAGCTGGGATGGCTCAAGGGTAAAAATTCCTCATTTAACATGAGGCAGGAATTTTATTTTGCAAAGGGTACTTCAGTGCTGAGATGGTGACATGTGGGTGGGTGGCCTGAATGTCCCTCGACTTGCTGGCTCATTAAATGTGTTTTAATTCAGGAGCGGTGGGAATTGCCGACTCCTCCTTGCTGCTCTGCCGAGCAGGGCTGTGCATTAAGCCGCGTGTACCTGGCTGTCATGTACATCAGCTATAAGATGTTTTTCTTTTAGAGCCATTTACAGTAATCACAATGTCTTTCTGGTTCCTAAATTGCTTCTAACAAGATGGATATGTTTTTCTATGTGATAGATTATTCCCCAAGTACCTTGAGCTTAAAATAATTTCTAATTTTAGGATGCTAATCTATTGTTAACCTTATAATCATTTTCTCTAGGAAATCACTTCCAGAATTTACATACACCTGTATTTCTCTACTATGACATCCTCCATATGAATCATGCATAATTACTTGAAAAAGGAGATTTGACCTGTCTGTTTAGTCTTTATTCTCGATTACCCCTGCGATTACAACAAATGAGGGCTAACAGAACTCCTCTAACCCACACTTTGCCACCCCATGAAGAAGTTGGCAGTCTCATCGCCAATCAGAGAAACCTTCATGGAAACACAATGCTGACACCTTCCACAGTCCTAAACCACCATTTTTGTGTAATACAGCACTGCACCATTATGGGTTTGTTAGGAAGTGCTTTAAGCTGTTATTACCAAAATAATGGAGAAAGCCCATTTCTGAAGTTTCCTGTTGGTTTTTAATAACCCAGATTCTGTGCTGTAGATGAACATCCCAGCGTCTGGCACTAGCGGTGACAAAGCTGATGAGCTGTCTTAATAATGACAAACTCCAGTGATGTGCTGTGACATAACTGCAGCACCGCTCCATGAGCTTATGTGCTTGACCTTCCACTTGCACCGTAATAAGTTTTTCAATAATAAATGTTTCACTCCTGAACTTTACAGAACTGTGTATGTTTTGTAGCTTCTCTGTGTCATCTACATGCCCTGAATTCACTTTTTCAGTATTTCTTAGAGCCAGTTATTTGAAGTGACTGACTAATTGCTGACAAGAAAATTATAACTTTATGTCTATTACTGAGAAGATAATGGGCATAGTTTTAAAACCATGGTCACATTTTCAAGAACAGATTTCAAGTATATATTTCAAAGATCTACAGAATATATCCATTAATTGTTCCTGCTTTACATTACTAATATTAGAAGATGGGATTGAAGCAAACTGTCAAGTCTTATTAGTTATATACTAATTGAAGTTTTCATAGGTGATTAAATTACACAAACTGCATAGCAGATGTCTCCTTTTCTTTGTGGTGTAATAAAAGGAGAGAAAAGGTAAAATTAATAAAAGGCATAATTTATAGATTATTAAATATAGTGCACATTGACATTTTTCTTTTAGACATCTCACCAATATGAAAGCATTTGGTGCAATGAGCAAGAAAGGTGTTATTTGGGTTTAAGTGTGACATTCAGAAGACGGTGACACTGGTAGGGCAGGACACAAGCTGTCCCAGCCTCACATGTTCTATGAAACACGGCTGCAATGCTACATTTGCAGTCTGTGATAATCCTCACCCCGGACAGACTTTCATCCTAGATCAGAAGCTGGCCCATTGCTCTCAAAGGGGGCACGAGCAAGTGCTGCACCCAGAAACCACCTCTCTGAGTATCACAGTGTCACATCAGCTAACCACCTCAATTCCTTAAAAAAGGAGACCAAAAATGGGCTTATTTAGCGGTATCGGATAGCCAGGGCTCCCTTTCACCTGGCTCACAGTCAGGGATCAGCAAGTTCTCAGAAACACAACTTGAATTCATGGGAATTTTCCATAAAAATAGCTACTCCTGCCTGAGGAAACTGAGATAAATCCTGACTTAAGAGCATACAGCTAAAATCTTTTATCACAATTATTGCTAGATTTAACCAATATATTCCTCAGGTAATGCGCCAGACGTGATTAGTCCGAGCAGCAAAGGAGTGACATATTTAGGCGTCTTTAGTTACTTTGCTAGCATTACACAAGCATCTTGTAATGGAAGAAGTTGGAAATGATGCAGAGCAGGACCATGGACCTTAAAGGGTCAGTTTGAGGACATGAGCCTTAAGTCCATGAGACTCCTGTGCCTCTCACCTTAAACCCAGACCCAAGTGGGCAGCTCGAGCTGGGACCAAGACCGTGCTCTGACACCACAGCAGTTCCAGCCAGCACTCTAACAAAACACTCCGCCAGTAATTTGGGCTCTTCGAGGGAAACTTGTTGAAAGATCAATGTAAACCCCTTGAATCGCGGTCACATGCTCCAAAGAGTTCCCCACACTGTGGTAAAATTACAGCAAAATGCACCAAAACGTAGCTCTGCCCTGAAGAAGAAACACTCGCCCCAAAACAAGCTGAAATTTGTTGTAAGAATCGTATAATGTTTTCACAGATTACTGAATTATATTTGCTAATAATAAAGAAGGAAGTAGACTTAAGCCCTGAAGGTATTTAGGCTCCCGATTCCGACTAAAATAAAGAGGAGCCAAGAGCTGGAATACTTTTAAAAACCCCATATTTACTCTCCAGGATGTGACATAAACAAAGGAGAATATTCACATGCCCTGCAGCATTAACTATGGATTGTAAGCTATTCAATTTGCTCAATTTTCTCAGTATATTTTTCAAGACACTATGCTATAGTCCTGTTATTGGTGATTGGCAAAGTTATTAACAGTCTACAATGTGTGTATTACTGATAAGATTCCGATCTCTTTGTTGCACTGACTACAAAAAGGGTTTATTTATGAGTCACAAAAATGCATTTGGTTTTTGTCTCTTGTATGCATTGCTAGAAGTCTGAATATTAGCCTTGCTTTGCTGATGGTAATAAAGACAAGTTAGGTACATGCAATGAGCAACTAAAGAAATGACAGAATACCATAGTTAGAAAATGATATTGTGAGATGGTGGTTTCCCCTGTTTTTTGCCCCTTTTTTAACAGCAACAATAACAAGAAAATTATATCCCAAAAGCCCAGAACCTGGCTTTTCTCAGGTGGGTGTGAAGGAGAGTTCCTTCAGCTCTGTGTGGAGATTTCTCAGAGGAAATGATGGAGTAAACCCAAATAATCCCTTTGCATTGTGGTGGACACAGGCAGCCTCAAATTCACAAGTATTGATTAACGGAACTTTGCCCACAGATCAAGACTTTTAAAGCCAGTCTACAGGTTCCCAGGCTGTGAGAGCAGAAAGCAGAGGCCACGTCCAGCATGCTGCAGCAGCACCCCAATACATGCAGCAGCACCCCAATACATGCAGCCCTCTATCAAAATGCTCAAGCTGCACCCATAAAGTTCTTCAACTCGCTAATTCATCTCTGCTTCATCTTCCTTCAACAAATGTTCTCCCAAAGTCTGGGGTTTTTTCCTGTTTTCCCTGCGTATAGTTTTATATTTTATTGAGCACGATGTTGGAAATGAAGCAAAGATATGCAGAAGAGGACTTGGGGGTGATGGGAGGAGCTCAGACTGCGCAGACCTCTGCGCTAGCAGCATCGCCATACGGTGCTCAAAGGTGATGACCCTGCCCGAGCTTTCTTGAAATTTGTGCACAGAGAGACTAGAAAGGGCCAAAATAGTAGAAACAGAGTAAAATCTTAACGACCTGAGGGCAAAGCCCTGGGATGGACAGGGGAAAATGAGGTTGAATGTTAGCTGCAGGTTGTTTAAGGAGGAAAAGAGCTCGGACTGACTGGCAGTGTTAAAGAGCATCAAGAAAAGCAGCAGAAGAGAGAGATCCTGACAACTTGTAGAGACAACAACATGGCATGGTGGGGGGGTGTGGGGGTGCCCAGAGGGCTGGGAGGGGATTTGGGGGACAAAGGAGGTTTCAGTCCTGCAGCTGGAACACCCTAAAGAAGGAGCTGGCACAGCAGAGGCTGAAAGTGGGGGGGAGTTTGGAAAGAGACTGGACCCTGTTGAGGACTAATAGTTCAGTATAAACCACTGCTGGCTCTGAGCCTAAGTCATCCACTAGTTAAGAGAGACTAAAAGAAAACTCTAATTGGGAGCAAGTGGTATTTTGCTTTTTGCTCCTCCTGAAGCACATGGTGCTTGATCAGATGTTGTTGCACAGGATATGAAGCTGGTTGTAGCAGCACGAGACAGCAGAGCCTGCACCGCCACGACGGCAGAGCCCTAACGAGGTGGCCATCATTAGAAGCAAAGCCAGAACTGCTGCGGGGAGATCACCCAAACGCAGGGGTTCAGTTGGCCCAACGAGACGGCAGAAACTTCTTGATCTTCTGATAATTTCCCCCAAGATCATCAGCAGATCAAAGCCCTTGCTGCTCCTCTAATCTGCGGGGAGGCACAGACGATGCTCCGCTGTGCGCGGCATGATCAAAGGACGGGCGCTTAAAAGCTCCTCTGTACCACCCACACCAACCTCTCCCTGAGCAGAAACTACTTAAGTATCTGCACTGAGAACAGAAGAGCCTTTTAAATACTTGTCTGTAATATTATAATTCAATGAATATATCAGACATCCTCTTCTATTTGTGATGGAGATTCGTTCCTCGGAGCTGCTCGCCCTCCTCCACAAAACTGCACAGTGGCTTTAGGAAAGCCAGAATTAAAGTTGGCATATGTCAAATTGCTGTAGCAGTAAGATGAGCATTTTTCAGCTCATAAATCGGTTTATGACTTTTCATGTACCAGTCAGAATAAAATAAATTTATGGACTGAAGACCAGCTTTTTAATGGGACAGTAACGAACATGAGGTGGAAATTCTTGGCACGCAGTGTTTGCATGATAATCAAAATGACTGAACAAGATACTGAGCAGCATGACCTAACGTTGGCCAAACAGGACTCTGGAATGAATGTCTAGAGGTGCCATCCAACCTATGTCTCCATGACCCTCTTTTATTGATTTTCAACGTGTTATTTGAATAATTTTCAAAACAAATTTGCCCTTTAGAAACATATACGAGCTAAAGTGCAAAAAATTCCCATATAAAGATTAGAAAGACGGTGACTGCATTATTTTGTGCTACTAGAGATGACAGAGCAGGGGAAGCTGGGGACAGGAGACGGAACTCACCGCAGCAATCCCATGCTGGAGGCTCTGGGCTTTCCACGGCCCTTTCGGTCCATGTCCAGGCAGCTCCTTCTGTGGCTGCAGCTGCTCTAAGAGGCTTTTCCTTTCCCACCAGGTTGTATCCCAGCACAGGACCACTGTGTCTGAGCCAAGGCAACACCACTTACGTGGAGGGTGGCATCAGCATATTTCAGTGGCTTCTTCTGTTCCAAGTCTTTAAACATCTGAACAATTTGCTTGTCTTTTTTTTTCCACGAGCTGCTGCCTACTCAGCAGATATTTGTACTAACTCCCCACACTCATACCCAACTATTTTTCATGACTTTTAAGCCAATTTAGAACTCACCAATGAGCAGTAGTTCATATTTTTCTCCTAATATGCATTGTTCTGCATTTGTCAGTAGAGCATTTCCTCTGCCATGCTGCTCTCCTGCCTCCCACCCTCACTAAAACCTCTGCAAGCTTCCCATTCAACTCAGCTGAACCAGCTTGCCGTGGGCACACCCAGCCAGCTTGCTCTTCGTGCCTCTCCTAGATAATTAAGGACACCTTGATTAATTAATGCTGAAGCCTCTGCTGAGCTCCTGCCATGCCAACAAGCAGCCTGCTCCTCTCTCAGCAGGTACCAAAGCATCAGTATCATGTAATTCCTTACCAGTGATGTTTTGTGGGAGTCTTTTGGCCATCTAAATAGCTCTATCAAGCACTTTTTATCTGGTTTATTCGTTGTTTCTCTACACAGTGTGAAAGGGTCACTAGATTAGGCAGGAGTAATCGGCTGCTGCAAAAGCCGTGCTGTGATCTTTGGAAGGTGCCTCATTTTTAGTGCTTGAAAACAACAAGCAGATTTCCAAAGCATTTCCTCGGTTACAAATCACACATGAAAAAAATGGGAGCCGTTCACATCTGAAGTCTGATGGCTGAAGAAACCTGACAAAGAACAAATTCTCACTCACATCTCATTTTTCTTTCAATGACTGATTCAGACTGTGCTCAAGGAAGAACCCGACAGAAAAATGCATCAATGTGTGCGCATGAGAGATGCAGTTGTACAGTGCTGGCACTGTGCACAAACAGGGAACGCTTCACCCCACAGTTATGGCATGTTCCCTGGTGATGATAACAAGAGTTTGAGCACAACAGGAGCTGTGCTTCGAGCCCTCTTAGAATGCAGAAATGAGGGTGTCCCCTGGAAGGGACAGCAAGAGCCTCGCGCCGTGCGGATGAGGAGCAGAGCCCAGAGGGACAGATCCAACAGAATCCTGGGGACAACGCGCAAATGTTAATGCCAGTTCATCACTCACAGGCCTTACGGGGCCGAGGGTCTGCCTAATATTTTAGGAACTGGAAATGAAAGCTGGAGGGAATATCTATTATCTAATACCCCTACACAGCGCCCTCCTTTCAGAGGCAGCTCCCTCCTTGTGCCTGCTTTACATCTGCAGCTCCAAACGCTGCTGCAGGTGGAGTTCATGTGTTCAGTTACTCAAAGATGGGAAATAATGGGACTTCAACAATTACAAAACCAAAAGACATATGCTTTGTTGATGAAAGATTTGTCCATACAAATGTGACGCTTGATAATTAAATATGCCCTTCTATCAAGTTGGGGAAGACACGGAGCAAAGATTTAGAGGTGACAGAGGGAATCTAAAATTAGATTTGCAGTATAAGCTGCATTACTTAGGGAAAGTAGAATTTATTTACTCCAGCTGTAAAGTCGCTAATATTCCCAGGGAGAGACTTTCTCCTGCAATATGTTGAGAAGATGCATCAGGTTTTAAGCCTTCCAGGGTATTTGGGCATGGTGCTCTGTGAGGGAATAATGAACATCTCAAAAGGAGGAATTTATCCATCGTTTGAGTTTTCCACATTGTATAAACTCACAGGCAGCCAACTCGAATCTCAACCAAGCATCACCACTACTTTCCTCTCCAAATATCTCTCTTCAGTTGCCTAAAATACTGATCTTTTTCCCTTCCGCCACTTCAGATGTGCACACTGGGTGAACCCCACGCATTAGCTGTCTTATACCACCCAAATATTTATTGGTTTGAGTTAGGGGGGGTGGCAGATGTCATGAAGTAGAGCTTAAACCCCACAGTCAGTCCTAACCGCATGGCTCCCATGAAGAGTAGCGGTGCAGCTGCGTGTCGTGCACACCAGGAGGACAAACGCCCGCACCCAGGCGATGGGCAGTTGCTTTTGGAAGGACACGGTATCTGTTTGACCCCGTGTCACAAACACCACTCTGAAGGTAATTGGTTGCCTAATTGTACTGTTCTTGGCTGTTCATTTTGCAATTATGGTAGTCTAAACATGTGTACTGGCCTGGCATTACCTTAAAAACAGGTATTTTCTCATAGTAATCTCATTTTACATAGTTTATATTCTAAGTTAATACAATGATAGACTTGGTCTTTACTTGGTATAAATGAGGTAAACAGGAAATCTGAAGAGAGAAATATGGCCTCAGCAAATTGAGCTTTTAATTAATGCATCTTCTACCTGAGCTTCATCTGCTTTTCCCCACTATTTCCTCTTCTGCAAGTGCTGCTCGCTGTGACAGGAAATTAATTAGACTCAGAGCTCTCATCAACCAAGAAAAAGAATCATTAATTTGGGTACTTAAGAAAGTGAAGTTGTGACTCTCAATGTTTCCAGGCAGTTCGGTTTAATATCTGATGACGGACAGTGTCATCTGTAGCCAGTTCCTTCATCTGCACCCAGGACCACAATTAATCTCTGGAGGAGCCCAGGTAAACGAGGGCTTGGTGATGCACATACAACTGATGAGAAATGACACCTCTCCCAGTGCCCTCTGCCTCCGGCGCTTTACAAAGCAGTGCCAGAAAAAATATCCTGACTCGATGTTACATTATTGCATGAAAGCTTTCAGTCCTGAACCCATAATTAATTAGTTAAAGGAAGATAAGATTTGCTTTGACATCAAGACAACAGGAAAAAACCCAGCAATCTATGTTATTATTGACAGATTTCAGCACTTCAACCTTTTACTCCAGTTGCTGGCACCGTAAGGACTTTAATTCTTTACAATCTCCAATTTTACCAGAGCATTTTTAAGCGAAGGATGAGCTTATCTGAGCATCACTGAACTTGCTTAGAGAACAAGTCTCGGTGGCCATAACAAGAAATTTCTGGAAATGAATTCTTTTTTCCCTGAAGTGACAAGGATCGATTCAGCTTTTCTTTCATTAAAGTTTGTAGTGGAACAAGTATGTTTTGGGGAATGTTTCCCACATCTCAGATGTGAACACTCCCGTATGAGTCTGAGAGCATATCCCTGGCCGGGCTGGTCCCTGTGGAGCTGGGTGTCCCGGAGCACCCCAGCCAGCCCGAGGAGCAGCTCTCCCTTCTGTGCAAACTCCACACAAATCACCCTGATTTCGGCCTTAGAACACAGCTTCAAAACTCTTGTTTTTCCAAATAAAACCTACCAGTTCATATCTCCATCTCCGTTGCATGTTGGCACGCTGGGGCTGGACCCTCAATGCCATATCTCAAGCAGTAGCTGGATGTCAGCTTGCAAAACAGTGACATTTCCATGAAAATACCAATTCAGTAGGAGTTACAGATTGCTCGTGCACTATTATTGCTGTTATTTTGAGCGTTGTGTAGCATTTGGGCATTTTAGCAACTTAGAAGCCAGCTCCACACCCAGGATAAAGTCAGTAACTGCTCCGGACACTCAGATGTTTATCTGCCAAACTTGACATTTCAAATTCAAATAAATTAGCCCAGGCTATTCACAAGCACTTCTGCTCACCAGGGATGGCGTCTGGTGCCTCGGAAAGCACCGGCTGCCCTGGCTGCCTCTTCCCAGGGGCTTTTTTCTTCCCACAAGAGGAGAAAGAACAAACCCAACTATTGGTGCTGTTGCAAAGCAGGGATTTAACTCAATGTTCTCCTCCCATCCAGGAGATCTGCCTCCCTCGGGGCTTTCAGCCACAGCCTCAGGCTCTTAAACATCGCTAATATGTTAAAAATTAATGTATTAATCCTGATTTACTCCCGTGCTTCTCCTGAACCGGCAAAATGTAGCTCACGGGGCAGAGCTGGTGGACAAAATGACAGATATCAGGAACCAATATAAAGTATAACTTGAAAAGCATGTTATAATAAATGTGGGTGATTTAGAAAAAAAGCCCACCTGTTTTAGTCATGTTAGTGGATGCCATAGCCTGACTGTGTTTTAAACATTTTGCTTTTGTTTTTAATTATACCCTCAATACTTTTAAATATACACACAATTTAACCTAAACACTGCAAGGTATTTACCATTGGGATAATCTTCCCCTCATTATAAGCACATCTCTGATGAGTGACCGATTCTGAAAAGATGGAGACATTGTAGCTCACCACAGCCGCTGGTAAAATCTGTGTTCAGTGATGAAGGAACCAATTGCTTCAGATAAAATGGAAGAAAAAAATCTAATTATTTTCATTTCAACTGGCAACATATTTTAGAAGTATTTCTCCAGAAATATTTATCCATAAAGAATAAAAAAAGGAGTTAAAACCCCCCTCCCTGAACTGCACACTTTGGAATTGCTCCGCATGAGTTCAGACTGCGCAGCAAACAGACTCAATTCTCCAGGGATTAAACATCAGTTTAACTATAAATCTAGTACAATGACAATAGACTGCTTGGCCAGAGCTACAAATGAGGCTTTGCTCCATGCTGTACATTTTGTGTTCCTTTCTAATGAGGCTCTGACAGAAAGGAAGGAAAGAAAATAAAGAAATAAAGAAAGGAAGGAAGCAAGAAGAAAGGCACAAGGAGACTGCCCGTGTTCCAGCACTCCTTGAGTCATCAGCTAACCAAACCAGACAAATCCTGCTTCCAGTTTGCAAAGCAATTGTATACAAAGGCAAGAAACTGGCAAAAGCTTTGCCATGCTCAGCTCAATAACACATATACAAATAATGATATGTTCATGGAGAATAAATAATGTATCCACCCCCTTCCTGCTGTTATTTCAGTTATACTGCACAGGTTTCTATCAGTGCATAAATTATCCATTCTTGTGAAATCATGTCCTAGTTCTGTTTCTGTTATTTGAATTCTAATCTGATTCCTATGAGCACTGGTATATGCAAATATCGAATAACAACAATGGTGAGTACATTTTGGAGGTGTATCTAAAACTGTTCATGCAGAAAACCTACATTTAGCAGCCTTCAACGGATGGGAAGAAAACCAGCCATGAGGAGCCTGCCAGATCCAGGAGGCAGCAAACCTCTCACAGCACATGAAACAAACCGCCTACAAAACTGATGTAGAGACTGAAGCACATATAACAGAGAAAATTCATGAGCTACTTCAAGACAATTTGTGAACAAAAGAATCAAAAATAGCTAACTAAAGAATTTACATTAAACGATCCACCCAGCTCTTACATCTGGTTTTCTCAGCTGGATTCTTCTGTCTCTTCTTCAACACGACACCTTCGTTTGTGGTGGTTCAACTGATTCCAGTATCATATTTTAATACTCAAATATCAGCCAACTTTCATGGAAAATAATTTTGGTTTTGCATTTACCCTGACATTTTCCCCACCTTACGCCGTGGATTTGAAAACGGCAATACCACAGCAGTGTAACAAAGCACAGGAACGGCTGGCTCTACTGCTAGGAAATTCTCTTTCGCCCATGTATGTCAGTTGGTATCCTGTGGCTACCTCCTTCAACAAAGGCATTGCAGCGTTAATGCGTGGTAATATAGAACAGATGAAATTTTAAACTCGACAGAATTACAGGTATTTGACCCATGGCATGGTAATATTCATACTTCTAGAATAACCTTTTTCTTATCCCTTAATGGCAAATAGTATTATTTCATGAAGATGCTTTTCATGGTATTTTTGTTATCTTGTACAATAAATTAGTTAAGTCTTGATCCAGCAAATGTTCAAATCCAACACAAAAATAGGCTTGTCATAAAAATCTGAGCTGTTTCTTATAACAGATCGTGCACCGCAATGAGGTCTCTGATGACCTGTTAATGTGAACACACAATTATAGAATCAGAGGATGGTTTGGTTGGAGGGATCTTCCCAGCTCCCCCAGTTCCCCCCTGCCATGAGCAGGGACATCTTCACCAGCTCAGGTTGCTCAGAGCCCCGTCCAGCCTGGCCTGGGGTGTCTCCAGGGATGGATCCACCACTCTCTGGGTACCTGCCCAGGCTCTCACCACCCTCAGGGCCAACAATTTCTTTATAAATACCTTGACCAAAACTCCTGCCGTCTTCTGTGCAGCAAGAGACACACCGTTACCACACTGAGAACCTGTTGTGCTGCGGCAGCAAGAGCAAAACCTGAGTTGGAAATGGCTGCAAAACATCCAAGGCATGAATTTGCTTGACACAGCACTTAAACCTGAGTATCACTTGTGCTAGATGGACATTAAACAAAAAGGATAGCTGTTGATAGATAAAGAAATCCATTACCAAAGTGAGAGGACGTGAACTTTGAAAGTACAAATCAATCATCTTGTGTTTTGACTGTTTCATCCTTTTTTTTAAAAAAAGCAGGCAATGGATGACTTGTTTGAAGCAGACAATGCTCCTGTGATTTCTTTAGCCATATAGAATGGCATCATTAATATGCATCTTTGCAGATTAAAGAAAAGCTTTCTCAGACTCTGACATACAAAACACTCTGAATTTGATTATTTAAATCATACTAAATTATCAACGCAATTATCACACAGACAAAACAAGTAGATTATTATTCTGTGCAATTCTCATTGAAATGAATGAGGGAGAAACAAAAGGGAAGAGAAAACCATCCTAACCTTCACAAATGACCTCCCAATCCATCTCCTCTTCTCCTTCAATATTCATCCCTTTCTTTGCAAGGTGAAAAGTCTTTTGTCCCTCAGCTTTCGTAAACATCTCCATTTTTCCTGTATTTATAAACTAAAGAGGTTCACTTGAAGTAACAATATATGCATCTGCGATGGCAGTTCCTGTCCCAGCACTGCCGCCTGCTATCAGCACCCATGCGCTGCTGTGTGGCCCAGGTCAGACGCCAATAGCCATGGCCACAGAAACCTCCCTCTAAGTACATTCATCATGGCACTGCAGGTGCTTAGTGGGATTTTCAGCGTGCTGGGAAGATACATACGATGGGAGCATCCTCTTCCTCACCATCAGCAGCTCACAGTAACCGCCATAGGTGTGTTACCAAGCTGGGCATTTTTCATCTCTAGGAGGGCAATTCCCCATGGGAATACCAGTGGGATTCATTTTTCACCTTTAATACTTGGTGTGCATTAGAAACTGCCTCTCTTCAGGGATGGTTGTGTTGCCATCCTGCCACCCCCAGCATCCCCACTGCTCATGGTGAAGCCCAGACAGCACGAATGAAGCGCTGAGCAGGAAATTCTCCATGAAGACACTAATTTACAACCTTACAACCCACAGCACCCATTCCTTCGGGCCGAGATTAGCCCAAATGGGACAAGGTTTCAGCAGTGTCGTGTCTGTGCTCCCTTCTCAGCAGTGAAAACGGGAGAAAGGGAGAGAAGTGGAGTCCTGGGCTTTGAGATGTGGACCAACTCTCATTGAAGGCAAGTTGTCTCAAATTCTACCACCATGAGTAGGAAGATTTTTTGTTGTGTCAGGGATGTCAAGAGCATATAGACATCAAATGGTTTTAATGTTTCTGTAGACTTAATCTAAACTAACATAGTGTAAAGGAACACTAAAGGATAATCTTCAAAATGTGAAATGTGCAATGGGAGATAAAACCTGTCAGGATACACTCTGGGTTACCATTAACTGTGATGCAGAACACAGTGTGTTGCCACTGCTCATCTCCCACTGCACTTCACGACGTTCGCACACACCATGTAGAAGCTCACAGGGACACATTCTAATTTGAACTTTATGATGTATAAGGTCGAAGCCTCATAATGTTAAAAAAGGGGGGTCATAAATAAGGCCAGGTGTCCAGGGTGTGTGACGAAGCCCACAGCAATTGGAGCAACCCTCTTGGGACAGCTGAAGGTGAACAAACACAACCTAAAGCTTCTCGGGCTCTCCCATCGCATTTCCAAGGCAGTGGGTGCCATTGTGTTTGAGTCCCAGTGGCCAGGAACCAGCGTGTCTCTGAACACTGGGCAGACCTGGAAACAGGGGTGCCGGAAGTGTTTTGGCCATGGAATTTTGTCTGAAGTTGTCATGGCTGATTTGGCCCCACAACCTGTTTTCTGTAACCTTTGGCACTGCATTCAGCCAAACCCAACCCCAGCCTGTGGGGAAAATGGAAATTGCGAGGTTGTGTTGTGCAGAAGTTGTCCATTTTGAAACCGCTCCTTTCACCCGTTTCTAACAGACAACTATGCATTTATTATAAAATACTTTATTTAATATATTTCCAGAGTTCCAAAAAAAAACCCCAAACATATTCATCCTAAAGAGTATGCCTTTTTCTTTGTAAAATGTATTGGTTACAGTGATAATAGAGTAGGAAATACTTAACAATGTATATAGCACAGTGAGGGTAAGGTACAGTGCAAGTTATTATTTACCCACAGAATCAGGTGAAAATCAGTTTATTGCACTGCTCTGAGCTCAGTGGGAGATAATGCCCTGGGCCAGGCGAGGTGTCTGAGCGGGTTACGAGGTGCGCAGGGCAAGGACAAGTATCTGGCCAAAAAGAGTAATTTTCATCTCAAACGATGAAGTGAATGTCAGAGAATATAGTATTTTGATCTCAAGTCTACTTCATGTTCACACTTAAGAGTGCTATTGCCTCTTGTAACACTATTTGCAGGTGCCAAATGCCCAGTGATAGGGAGAGTGGGGCAGGGACTGATGTCCTTGGATCCCCCAGGCCCCCTGGACCCCAGAGCAGGGCCCACCACTGTCTGTGACAATCCCAGCAGAGCTGTGCCCGATCCCTCATTACAATAAAAACCCCCCGACCGCAGTTCCACCCCATCCCAGCGCTGCCCAGCGCTCACCTGCGCTGCCTCCAGAGGTGCTTTTCTTCCAGATGTCCGATCTCTTTTGGAAACTATCTATCCCCAGCTCATTTCCATTTTGATCATGGTGTCCAAATCTCCTCTTTCAGTCTTGAAATTGGCTTCTTTATGTATACTTGTGGAACAAAAAGAGGGTATAAAACTCTATTTACTGCATCTACTATAACAATTCTCCTCCTTAAAAGTGAATTTCATGTTTCTGCCAAGCAAAACGTGTTTCATAATATTTACTGAGAATGAGGGAAAGTTGTCCCGTGCAGCACCCTGATAGGTGTTTAGCACACAGAGGTGTTTGACAACATTCCCTTTTTCTGTGCATTGCTGGGGATGCTGTGAAGGCTTTTGAAATCAGCTTCCCATTTTCCAGCGCTTTAATAGAAAACTGATACAGTGTCAAGGCTGAAAGCTGCTGTCACTGTCACTGTGATACAGGCTGCAGTCAAAGAAATCTCATCACATCACTTCACCATTGTGTATTATTGTTCAGGGAAGAAGTCCCAGGAGGGACCAAACCACTTCAGCAGCTGCAACAACGTTCCTTGGGCAAGGGTTTTATGCTCTGGAATGACCTGGTGACAACAGCAACAAGCTGCTGAGTTGCAGGCAGGATGGACCTGGGCAAGGGCTGGTGCTCCAGGAGCGGCTGGGAGCTCCGCGTGGAAGCTCAGCAGCCCACAGCACACCCAGGGAGGGCTTGTGAATATGGACAGGGGACTACAGAAATTTTGGCCAATATTTGCAACACGTACTAATGAGGAGTTTGGAGAACAAGTCTTATGAGGACTGGCTGAGGGACATGGGGGGGGGGGGGGGTCAGACTGGGCAAAAAGGAGGGGAAATATTCTCACTGTCTACAACTATGTGAAAGGAGGTTGAGGCCAAGGGGGGTTGTGCTCTTCACCTAAGTAACAAGCGACAGGATGAGAGGAAACAGCTTCAAGTTGCACTAGGGGAGGTTTAGATTGGATATTAGGAAAAAATTGTTCCCGAAAAGGGCTGTGGGGCATTGGAACAGGCTGCCCAGGGCAGTGCTGGAGTCACCATCCCTGGAGGGTTGGACAGACAAACATGAGGTTCTCAGGACATGGGGCAGTGCCAGAAGTGGGTTGTGGGTGGACTCGATGATCTTCAACATCTCTTCCAATCAAAATGTTTCTGTGATTCTATGATAGGCAAGGTCAGCACTGTGCAAACCCAGGGATGGGCAACACAAGCCATGGGACCTTGCACCCACATTGGGAAAGGACCAGGCGGTGGCGTTGGCTACTGCTTGGGAGGAGATGCAAACGCTGATGCTGCCCCAAAGTATCCTGGGGACTGAAACTCTGTTGTGATGCCCATCTCTCCCATCTGCTGCCAAGGACAGGGCTCACTTCAAAACAGAGAAAAATGCCCTAAATCAGGTCTATTTCCCAAATATTTTGTAGTTAATTACATGTATTAAGTCTGCATCTTTCTATATATACACACCATGCTACTGTGACTGATATTCAGTACACATGCTGCGACTCTGTATGTACCTAATGGACGAACAAACAAGATGGAACAGACCTTTCTGAATTCTTCCAAAACTGTTCTCCTAGTGCCAACAACTGAATATCCCCACGTATGGGAAGGAAAGGCTGGCAGACAAACTGCCTTCATTACAATGCAAAGGTCATGAGCTCAAATTCCCCTAAGCCGATATTGCTTCTAAAATTTCTATTAACTTTTCTTTACATTAAAGAAATTGTAACTGAGCTCATTCTTGTCATTTCCCTAAAGCAAAAAAAGAAGCTGCCAAACAGCTGCAGCTGCTTTTTTATATATATGGAAACAATAATAACAAAAATAAAAAAGGAAAAAAACAAACAAAACCACAACAGCTATTGCATTAGAAAATTCCTTTCACTGAACAAACTCTATAATATGCATTCAGTAGAACCTGAGATAATAGCAAACCTGACTGTTGCAAGGACATCACTACAGAAAGCAGTTCATACACAATAGCTCTGATGCACAGGGCAGATTCATTAATATCACTGGCCATACCCCTTGCTGGGCCAGTTCTGGAGGCTTTGTGCAAGGCAACCATCTCACACAGAGGGAGGGTTCAGTCCATGCCTCTCACCAGTGCCAGTGCAGTGCTGGGACAGTGGGTTTAACATTCCCATCTCAGTGTTAGCAAACAGCAGGCACAGTTCTGTGTATCTACAGTCCCACAGAAAACACATTGGAGTTCAGCAAGGGTCTGGAGTACGTGCCTGGGGACATATGTCCCTTTTCTGCTCATTTTCATACGGGTGCATGCAAAAAAACTGAGATCTCAACTGTTCAGTTTCTTGCATTTTGGATCATGCTATTACCTGCATTTCAAATGAAGAGAGTAGCTGATAGCACTGTCAAAAAAAACCTAGCAGGTTTTTATAAGGGCTGCTGCTGGTTCCTCCTATGCACCAATGACCTAAATAGCTTATCACATGTAACAGTCCTTCATGTTCCTGGTGCTTATCTGTGGTGGGTTTTTTGTTTTGGTTTTGGTTTTTTTGAAGGCCAGACATACCAGGGAAATAAACACAGGTTGAAGCGGGTGCAGCTGTGACGGTCCTGGTAAAAATATTAATAATCACTGGTCTTGCTTCCCTCTTCTTCCATGTCCTCTACACATTGGAGTTAATCCTCAGCACAAGGATTTATCAGGGCTCATGGAGAAGCTGGAAAGAGCAAACACCATCAGTTATCAGTCATAGAATAAGAGTCATAGAGCCATAGAATTAGAGTCATAGAATCATGTAACGGTTTGTGTTGGAAGGGACCTTAAAGCTCCCCCAGTGCCCCCCCTGCCATGAGCAGGGACATCTTCACCAGCTCAGGTTGCTCAGAGCCCCGTCCAGCCTGGCCTGGGATGTCTCCAGGGATGGTTCATCCACCACTCTCTGGGTACCTGCCCAGGCTCCCACCACCCTCAGGGCCAACAGTTCCTTCCTCATGTCTAATCTCAATCTCCTCTCTTTCAGTCCAGCTTTGCTCTTACATGTCAGGTGTCTCCAAAACCCAGTGTCACTGCCAAATGTTCCATCTCCCTCTGCGTGTGCCAGAGCAGCTTCTGCTCCAGGAGCCCATGGCCATTAATCTGAGCAAACACGTGGCTGAAGGCTTCATCCCACTAATTGTGCTGATGGCTGACGAGGAATCTAAATCCCCAGCATTAGGTGAGTGTCCTTCCTGGTGCTCTCAGTCCACCAGGAAAAATGGTGCTGGTCTGCATTAGTCATTAGCATGTGGGTTTGTGGCCTGCAGCTTGTTTGTAAATTCTGTTTCAGCTGCCTAATTTCTAATAGGCTATTTCTGTCTCTTTCCATGATTAGATGGCTGATGTTAAGTATAATAACTTGTTGTGAAAGCAAAGGCTAATAAACGTCCTCATTTCAAGCGTACTTCAGCGACTTAAACCGTATTAAAAACAAAAATATTTCAGGTCAGCAACCTGAGCATTTAGAGTTGTGTCCACTTAAAGGGCCTCAATGGTCTGTTAATGTATTGTTGCAAGTACATCTACAGCATTATATATAATAAAATTAATTCCCGGTACATTAAGATACACGTATTTTTTCAAGTTCACCTTAAAAAAGGTCATGTGATAATTGCCACTCCACATGCAGAACAGACGTTATTTTCAGAGCTTTCCAGTCAAAACCCTTTCCAGACATTGCCCATCAGCTCCTGCCCCCGAGTCATTGCAGAAAACCCAGGCTGGACAGATAGGCACATGCCTGTACTTACAATCCTTTGTCAAATACAACATAAAGTACAAAACGCTGATATTAAATCAGCTTTGAGTGTGAGTGCCAATATCTTCTGCAGATGATTTCTGTAGTACCGCCACATTTTCCAGAGATGCCTTGCAACGAACTTATTCTTGCTGTTATTATGAGTGTGTTCTGCTTCATTCGGGGAATGTCTTCAAACATATTTGAGGTTGAGTTCCTTTAGCAATTTCAGCCCTAACAGTCTTTAGCAGTGAACCATGCACTGTAAATAAACTAAAAAACACATTTCTCAAAGTGATAATGTCTGGACTTTTCCCTGGTGGAAATTCTAACAGTAATAAGCATATTTGCATTGTATCAGCAGCCCGTGCTGTAGCTATCTGCTTGGTAAGGTTCTCATATTTACAGTGCACAGGGTACTGTCTGTTAAACTTGTGATCAAACTCAATGACCCAAAAAACTGGGAAATGTATGAACTGGAACAAAATGAAGATAGAAATAGCGTGTACTATGTTATCACAGGCAGCAGAATCCAAATACAAGGAGTAATCCAATTTCTACTGAAATGAATGTCGATGTACTCCTGACTCCCACCAAACTTTTCTCCGATATGCTCCATTTTCTATGCCATCATTCGTACCTTTCTCCCAAAGTTTCCTCCTCTCTGAGACTGCGGCGAGGTGAGCGCAGCAGGTCTGCCCAGGCTTGCCTTGCACACGGGAGCTTGCCTTGCCTTGGCTGCTCTTTGCCTGATGACTCTCCTGGCGATGAAGCTGCCGTAGGGTGTCACCTTGCAAGAAGCAGGTGGCCCATGTGCTGCCAGTGTCACAGAGGAGGTGGTGGTTTTGTTCAAGCAAGAAACTGTGATCTTGGAAAAAATGACAAGACAACTCTTTGTGTTTTTTCATTTAATCTGACTTGCTTGTCCCTGCTCATCCCTCTCCCATGCGTGTTTGGGATGAGGGTTGGGGCTCGGAAGGTGACACGTTTGCCATCCATTAGCCAACTTTCTTCCCTTTGACATGGCCACAGGCTCTATGATTTGTTCTACCAATACCTAAAGTTTATTTCTACAAAATAATGAAACATGAAGGTTTCCAAAGAGTCCAAATCATACTTTAATTGCTGTGACAAGCTCCAGAGCCTGGTTTTTGGAGGGGGGAAGCAGTACGGTGGTGCCCACGGGCTGGGGGCTGCTGGGATGTGTGGGGTCCCTGGTGGTGTCCAGGCAGTGGAACCAGCATGTACAGGAGCTGAGGCTTCAGCCAAGGAGACACCTTGTGAGTCCAGACACCTAAAAAGTATATTATTTCCTTTGTTTCTCATTAAAGAATTCTTGCTGCCTGCCATGCATATGAGTTTTGTTAGAGTGAGTTTTGTTAGAGGATGAAATATATCATTGAACTAAATAAAGACATAATGTATTTTTAATTTAGAAGTTTCGTTTTGCATTGTCGCTAAAAAATGTGTATTCGTCAAACTTCTAAATGTATCCTTGGGTAATACTAGTGTACATAACAATATACCATAACAGTTTCCAATGTTTTTATGAGAAGATGGTTTTATACCGACAGATATTTCAGTTCACTGAGCAGAACATCAGTATCTATAGAGCTTTGATAGAAGAAGGAGCGATAAAGCTATAGGAGAAATATACGAAGTTTCTTGCAAGTAAATGACAAAACTGTAGAAAATTACAACTGCTGGTGTTAGATTATCAGATTTCTGATTTTCCTTTCTGCTCATATTCATTCATCAGAAAACACATAACAGTGGTGAAAATACTGCAGTGTCTGTCATTTTGATCTGAGAATGGTCATCTTAATACCTACAAACATTGTAGTATTTCCTTTATGTCTGAGAAGTGGAAAATTACTTAGAAGTAATTTATTTTCTGTTTTCTAGAGAATAGATTATATGATCTATAAATATGTGTTATTTCTGACTCTAATTTCCATAAACACATAATTCAGTACTTTAAAGACCTGTAGAAATCCCAAGGAGACAGATATGAACAAGTCCCAAATTTGGGGGAAGATGGGAAGAAAAGGAGAATCACAACATCCTCTCCTGTTATACTGTACTGCTGCAAAGAATACTCCGCATCTGACAAATGACGAGCAAAACTGGTACAGCCACCATGGGGCTGGCCCCTTGTGCAGCCTTGCTGAGTGACACTGGCAACAAGGGTCCGAAAGAGGGTGGAAGGGAAAAGATATTTATGCCTGAAACTTGGGAGACTGGAACTGGTCAGGACAAGAAGGGTTTGGTGAGGATTTCTGCAAGGAAACAGCAAGTGAACTGGTGGTTTCCTAAATGCTAAGATTTGGGCCTTGAAAAGAAAGACCATGATGACTTTGTCAGAGCCTTCTGACAATCTATCTCATCTTAAAGCAAACCCATACACTTAAAAAACAAACAAACAAATGTCTTCTCTTTTCCAGCTGCTGGAGCCTGGCATCATGAGGAGCAAAAATCTTGAGGGGGTTCTTCTACATTGAGATTTATTTCTGCACTTTGGAGTAGAATTGGCTTTTAGAAGCTCAGTGCAGAAGGATTTACTGCCTAGAGAGGACAGAACAGTTGTGCTGAGGTGTAGGTGCTTTGCTAAGTGTGACATTGCAAAGACCCTCGAGCCCCTAAACAGCATCTGCTGGAAATGAGGCTTCCTTCTCCTAGATAATTAAACAAGAGGTCACCCATGGGCAACACACGCTTCTTCAGGTTCAACTTTTGGCTTCTCATTAGTTGTTTAGGTTAAATAGATGGCAACTACATTGTCATTACTCTCTTGGGTTGAATTGGAAATAGTAAACTAAAGAAAAATCTTTCCGTCTAGTTGCATATCAGCATTTGGCTCAGTATCCCAACCAAGGTGTGCCACACCAGCTTGGTACAGCGCCAGGCTGATGGTGTCCGGGGAGTTGGACCATTCAGATGCATTTCCATGAGAACTCGGGCTGATACCAGGAAAAGGAGTTTCAGGAATGCTTTAGCAACAGAAAATGTGAGACAAATTAAGTATCATCAAACCATCTTTGATCAATATGATATTTATCAAGCATGTGATCACTGATTAAAAAACTAAGTAATAAAAGGATGCGCTAAAATATGAACGACAAAAAGTAATTTTATCATCCACCCTACTAATGAGTAAACAATGAGAGGTGACAGGGCGCAATGATCCCAAATTAGATAATTTGTGTATCCATTTGTATTTCTAGAACTGCCTACAACCTTAACAGTTAATAGGAAATAAAGCTGCTTTTAACGGAGACGTGTTTTTCAATGACACAGTGGCTTGTGGCTATTTGATCACATTGCAGAGAACTGCTGTTGCTATTTATACAAGACTGACTTGCAATGTCTGTAAGATCAAGGCTTTTGCTCATATTCCTTTGTGAGAAGCCAGAAACTGAGCTGCATTTTTACCAATTCCCACCCCATTGATGAGTATCTGTTACAGTCAGTAAAGCAGAGAGCAAAACCGAGATGATATGATTGAATCTGCCTCAGATTTTCTTGGGTTTGCAACTTGCAAGAGCTAAACTATGTGAATTCAGTGAAGAGCTGTACACTGATAATCAGACTCTTCTAAACGAGAGTGTGCATATGAGACTCGTATGTGGTAAGGACGGCTCATTTACAGGCTTAAAAAATCAGAAAAGGTCAGAAGTCCTGGTGCTGAAATATTAGATAACAGACCACTAAAAGGAACTGAATTACCAGGGGCAAAAATCCCAAAACTACAAAATCAAAAACAACAACAGAAGAACATGGAAATTGGAAACTCTGACCTTTAAAAACTGTGCCTTTTGCAATGCCAAAATAAAGCCATGGGGAGGGCCCACCATCCAGTTTTAGTGTGATTAAATATTTTGCCAATGCATAGCTTCTTGTGACTTGTTGGCACAGGCTCAGTCTTTCTGTTCACCTTTCTACTGGTTGAATGCAACATGCATAATATTAGAATGAGTGCCAAGACTGGGAAAGAAGGATTCCTGCACAGGCTGTTTGCAGTGCTGGAGGCAAGTGGCGCAGACAGAAATCCTCAAAGCCAGTAACAAATCAACACGTCACTTTTAATCTATACCTTAATAAGTTATGCAGAAAAGTCTGCAGTTTCTGTCAAAAGAGAAAATAAATCTCCTTTATAAATCAAATACTGTCTGCATCAAGTTAAAAACCTAGATGATCAACAGGCTTTCAGCAGCACACAAAATAATTATTATCTAGGTATTATGAGTGGTATAAATGGCATAACTGTACATCTGTCACTCTGCTTGTTAGTAGTGGCAGGTGCCCTAAACCCGTGATAAACTGACAAGTTAATGTGCGAGTTTTGCTAAACCTTTGGGTATGATCTGGGGGGCCAGGCTCTATTTGTCAGGCCCAGAGGGACATTTTCCTGCCGCCCAGGACCCAGCAGAGCAGAGCGCTCCTGAAATCTCCGCTCCGCCTGTCGAGCTGCTCCGTCACTGAACCCCGTACCTTGCGAGATGGTGGCGTTTGGTTCCCTGAGGGATTCGTTGTTTAAGAATAACCATTATTTGATCCAGCAGCAAATAAGTTAGGAAATGGAAGGGCAGTTAATACCCTTCACATGTAAGTAGGGATGCATTTTATCATTCTGTTTTGTTTGGAAGGCAGTGCCTCTGTGCAACTGTACACAAAACAGAGCGACCTGGAGCACCTTATTCCTTCTGTTGTTACAGACCTTTTGGATTTCACTGGGTAACCTAAGGTTACAGTAATGTGGTATAATAAGATTTTACAGCTTCCACCACCTGGAAGTTAAGGGTTTTACGAATTAATGGCAAAATTGACCTTTTCCTTTGATGTCCAAGATAGAAAGATTTCAGTCTCATTGTTTTGTAGAATTATGAACATTTATAGTCTGAAACGCTTTATCCTGTTTCTAACTGGCAGCAAGATTTCACCTCTTCTTCCCAAGCCGTGGTGTAGACACTGGGCTGAGAAAGGCAAGACCAGAAATGATTAAGCCTGGCTCTGAGGAGGGGAATTGCCAGACTGTGAAACCAAGTCTGATAATTTGTTACTTGCTAAAAGGGGATGGAAAAATGGACAAAGAAGGGCAGACAGAAGGTGGAAAGAAGGGAGCTCAAGGGACTCCAACAGGCAAGGCAGAGGGAAGAACAAGTCATTCTGTTCACCATGCACCACAAAGAGATGGCAACTGATGTCAACGCATTTTATCCAGCACCCTGCTCTATACAATTAGATTGGTTGGGCACAGATAATCCTACATGAACAACATTCATACAAATTTTCCACAAAAAGCATGTTCTGGGCTACTAGTGCAAACTCCCACCTTGGCTTGAGCTTCTCTAAAGAGATTGAGATATATTGCCCAGGGGTTTCAGCTTTCCTCCTGAAATTGCCCTCCCAAAATGGATGTGACAATGTAATATTTGTAATATGATAACATGGAAATGGTAAAAATAATTATGATAATTATAAATAATAATTATAATTACAATTATAAAAACAATAATTAGAGATTTTTACATGCTGAGCAGGGTTATCTCAAAATTCCTCTACCATTAATATTGTGTAATAATATTGTTGTTAAAGAGAAACAAAGCACTGCTTGAGATTTTCCCCAGTATGTGCATGGTGAGGAATGGGGAGGAGCGGGGAAGAATGCTGGTTTTGAAGTATAAAACTAACATCTTTTGAAATGTGAATATAAATGAAGGAAGTTGTTGCCAGGATGCATTTGTTGAGCAGCATCCTGGTCCTGCCCCACCCGTGGGTGTCCCAGCCCCCCACCCGCCCCCCCAGCCGGGCAGGTCTGTGCAATGGCCCGCGACAACGCTCCGGAATGTGGGAAAATGCCATTAAACCAAAATTTCCTTGTTGGTCTGCGGAAAATCAATCACAGCGTTCACAAAGACCTGAAAAGCACTAAGCTGTCCAAGTTACCTGGTTCCCCGGAAAAACGGCTCTAGAAACCCTCCGACAGCTCTTTAATCGTGACGGATGGCAGCTCGGCGAGTGATCCCAGCCCAATGTCTTGAAGCCATTTAGCTAATACCAGTGTCTGTGTTCAACCACTTCATTTCTTTCCTTTCTTTCTCTTTTTTTTTTTTTTTTTCTTTGAAACTACAAATCAATTCTTGGTTATTTATTTGTTATTTCATATTTATACATGAAAGAAATATTTCTCCCCTAAAGCAAACCAAGGATAGAATAACAATCTCGAAAAGGTCAGCATCTATCCAGTTTGTTAATTGAATCTGTCTTCAGAGCCACAATGCCAATACTTCAAGGGCAGGAAAGGGCAGGGATATCATAATAATCAGAGCAAATGTCTCTGTCTGAACCGGAATTGAGAGCAGAAAGGCTCCAGCCAAGTGCAGCCTCCACTTCAAATCTGCTCTCAAGGAACCAGCAGTCCTTGCAAATGTTGTCATTTTTCTCAAGGTAGATGGTTCCATGAGGTTGTAATCCTCTACGGTTGGTCCCATGGGTGTAAATTATCATTAATGCTTCAACTATTTACAGCCTGCTCGGCTCCCAATACAAAGACCCTCCAGGAGTTTCAAAGATTTTATTAATAATTGTTTTGTACTGTTTTCCTGTGTATAAAATACCCACTATTCCTGAGTGTGCTGGGCGGCCAAAGCGTCTCTGAAGGAAAAGGGGTCAAAGCTGCCTGGTTCTGTCTGCAGCCACGGCTGAAGTTGCAGCAGTTGAGCCCAGCACAGCCCCTTGGCACTGCCGTGCTGCTCCGTACATCACTCTGTGCATCTCCTCTGCATCGCTCTGTGCATCGCTCTGTGCATCGCCCTGTGCATCGCCCTGTGCATCGCTCTGTGCATCTCCTGTGCATCGCCCTGTGCATTGCCTGTGCATCTCCTGTGCATCACCCTGTGCATCGCTCTGTGCATAGCCTGTGCATCGCCCTGTGCATCGCTCTGTGCATCTCCTGTGCATCGCCCTGCGCATTGCCTGTGCATCTCCTGTGCATCACCCTGTGCATCGCTCTGTGCATCGCTCTGTGCATCGCTCTGTGCATCGCCCTGTGCATCGCCCTGTGCATCTCCTGTGCATCTCCTGTGCACCGCCCTGTGCATCGCCTGTGCATCACCCTGTGCATCACCCTGTGCATCTCCTGTGCATCTCCTCTGCATCGCCCTGTGCATCTCCTGTGCATCGCTCTGTGCACCTCCTGTGCGTTGCCTGTGCATCGCTCTGTGCATCGCCCTGTGCATCTCTTGTGCATCTCCTGTGCATCGCCCTGTGTGCAGCCTTTAGCAATTCCACAAGATCTCTAACTCCCAGCAATTAAAGCTTCAGGAGAAAATGCAACTCCACAAGTTTTTGCTGCTGGAAGGTTTAAGGTGTTACTCACCGAAGCCGCGAGGCCAAGGTGGGTGGGAGTCAGGGTGGTTTTCATTTGGTGCAGCTCATAGTATAACCTCAGTTTTCATTTCTTCAGTTTTTGCTGTTCAAAGAAGTCCATGAAAGATCTCTGCAAACCAAACTAATGATTTAACTTGGAAATTAACAGTCCTCCAGCCGTGACACAGCAGTCCTGCCTCATGACAACTCTCTCATTCTACCAAAGTTTTGTTAAAGTCAATGTGAACTATTTGGGGATGTTGTTGACAAAAGAATTTGATTATTAGGGGGATATCAAGGGAGTTTTCATGTTAATTTATTTGGACAAGTTATTACCCTTAGGGACTCAGAAGTGCAAACAACTCATGAAAATCTGAGCCGGTTAATCCACTGACAAAAGACATTGCTCTTGTTTATAACTTGTTGAATAACAGCCACTGGATTAAGATAACACTTGTGAGACAAATATATTAATCCTGTAAAAAGAAAACCTAAATATTTACCTTTTGTTTTATTCAGTATAGACACTTGCAAACGGCTGATTTCTTGCATACCAATTAAATGTTTGTTTCAGAGAAATAAGCAGAGACTGTTAGGTAAGAAACCAGACAAAACCCCATCTCCACCGGATCTCCCGACTTGCCTGAAGGTTCCCAGACTGTTCCCAGTGTTGTTTGTTCTCCGTGTCCTGCTGACTACACTTAATTACAGTTTCTGTATAAACGATTTTAAAACATGAAACTATTTTAAAACAAATTTTTGAAAGAAAACATGGTCTGTCGTTGATCTTCTTTAATTTTATATTGAAATATACTTACCCTGGTATAAGTTTGTTGTCTTCCATGAAATAAGCCAGTTAATTTTGTTTGCTCATTCCTCCACTACCACTAGGTGCACAACAATAGCACCTCTCTCCTTACCTGCGTGCTGCAGCACTGAGTAAAATGACAAAGATGCATCCTGAGGATGCTCATTGAAGGTGTAGGGGAGGGCAGCAGGTGCTCTCAGCAGGGCCAAGCACAGGTCACAGCATCTCCCTGTCTGAATCTCTCCCAGTTTATCTTGCATGCCCTGCAGAAAAAAATATTTAAAAAATAATAATAAAAAAAAGCAATAATTCTTATCCTGAACCTTTAGCCATATTTGCCCTCCCCCACCCCATAATTTGATATATTTATGTTGCTACTCAGCTATAAACATTGTGTTTTAAACAACATTTATGTGAACCAGAGCCATGTTAAACGCGCCATGTCCAGCCCTGGCACAGCCAGTCGTGGGCCCTTCAGCACTGCTGAGTGCTGGAACTTCAATCCAAGTGCTGGTGCCCCACAGCACCTGGAAAAACAGCGACTTTCTTCAGGCTCAAGCCTTCCCTGCCTGCCAAAGAGCACCTAAGAAACCTTCAACCACAATAATGCAAGGCAAAGGAAAAAATAAAGTCATAATAATTGTATATAATGATAGGATTATTTCCAGTTCCATAATTTTTGCCAGTGCCAACTCTTTAAAGAAAAAGTGAGATTTTTTACAGTGTTTTTCGTTGACTCAAGGGGGCTGAGCAACACCCAAGCTCCTCCTGTGGGTCCGTGGATCTGGCCCCCAAAGGGTCCCTCCCTGGTCCATCCTCCCCCGTGTTCCTGGTCCAGGGAAGAGCCGCTCCGATTCAAAAACTTCATTTCATTTCCTCCACCAGCTTACACGGTGGTCTACAACAGCTCAATGCCATTCTGGGTTGTAACGACTCCTAATCCAGACCCCTTCCCCTCTCAAACAGAATTACTACATTCTTTAGATCGAGCTAGGATAAAAAACAGTGGTTAAAACGTCCACATTTAAGATTAGGCAATGAAAAACAAAAGCAAGCAGACTGGGTTTGGCATACACAGTGATGGAAACCAAACGACCACAAGGAATAACACTTACTGTGAATTTCTGTGCAGGTTTGGCACAGGCAAAAGTTCCAGTGGGTTTCCTGTCCTCGGTGGTTTTACACCAGCTTAATTCACCAGCCTCTCAGAAGTTTTCCTCGTTTTCACCTGACACAGCAGAGAGCAGCCCCAGATATTCTCTTTCCTAGTTGTTTCCCTTCGGCTGGTCATTCAGATGCCGCCTGATGGATGAGGGGGTGAACACTAACAGCTGGTATTTACGTTAGTTGAAATTTGCTCATTGCTGTGCAAATCAGCCCGTGTGGTTGGCTGTCTAAATGGGGATTTTATGTGCCAAACGTAGCACCATGGTGGGCATTTTTGTGGAGGACTTGCTGCACGCTCCGAGATGAGGCTGTTCTGCAGCCAAGCAAAACGGAGACCTGCTGTTGGTTTATCCTGTTATTACTGCATTATTCTGACAGCTTCACTGTCTTCAATCTATCAGAATAGTTGTTTAGAAAAACATTCAATGGAGTGATACAGTCAATCGAAATTAAAATAAAACAAGTTGAAATTAATAAAAAGAAATTAAAATAAAACCAATTGAAATATTTGGTGAGCACAGACATTAAAACCAAAGTGCGATGAGCCAAGGGAGAGGTTCCCCCACCAGCAAACGTTCTTTCCCATTTCTCTGCATGCAATACAAAACATTTCTTGTCAGGGCAGGCAGCAGTGAGTCCAGCAATGCAATCTCTCATTTGAGTGGGCTGTCAGCCCAATGGCGCTGCCGCTGCAGCGGGCAGGGACACAACATTAAGCACTAGATGAGGTTTGCCACAGTCAATACATGAACAAGAGAAGCACTCGGACACTCTGTTACAAATATCTGCAGGTAAAATGCAATATTCCAAAACAGTTTGGCCTTTGGATGCAAAATGAAGATGGTTCGCTCTGGCGCTCTGGTGCTGATTGTTTCTTTCTGACAATAAAAAAGCCCATCACAGAGATTTACTTTTAAAGGAGCTGATTTCAGCCTCCACACAAAGGTTGTATGTGCAGTTGGAGATTAACACGCTCATGGTATTTGTGTGATGAGTAAAAACATGGTCCTTTGGACTGAAACAGCTGAGCTTCCTTCTGAAAGTTTCTTGTTTAAAGAACTGTTCTGTTAAGGAGAAAAACATTGATTTTTGTGTTTATGCATGTGTTGTGATTGCTTAAAATAGTTTCTTTTAGAACATACAGAGGCTACAAAGTAGGTTTTTTGTAAGGGGAAACGTGAATTCAAAGGTGGCCACAACTACCCTGGCAAGAGGAGTGTGGAGTACAGAAAATATCCCACCATTTGCTTTAAAAATGATCATGTTGGTACTTGGGATCATTCTCTTTCTGAGCATTGTGCTGGAGTTACCGAGCGTCTGCCCAGTGTTTCTGCATCTCCAGCCAGGTGACAGGAGAGTAAACTAAGGAGAAATGCTCCGAGACAGACAGATAAGGAGACAGAATTAACATGATTTTATACCTTTTAGATAATGATCTTTTTCTTAATACTGGTTTAACGTAGCCTGGAGGTCATACACTTCCATTTCCACTTAAATTTTTCTATTGTGGAACATAAAAATGATCTATAGACTTCGTACATTGTCAGGTCTAATATGCAGGGCTAATGGCACGTTGATACATCGTTAATGCTTTTTCTATTGTCATCTTGACAGTTCCCCTAGAGTTGTTTTCAATGTCAAGCTTTCACTGGGCTTGATGAAATATCTTTATCCTATACGAAGATGCATTGCGGCTCTTTGTCCCCAGCCATTATGCAGGCCCTGTTCACAGACAGTAAGAATGCTGTTTATTTTGTGTACCATTAATAATTAGGGATTACCTGAAAGGCCAAGGTAACCTGTTTTAAAAGCTGTGCAAAGCAGTTCACTGAACAGACCCAATGTGTATGCACCTTTCTAAAGCACAGCCCAGAGACATGCAGACATTTTAGCCAAAAAAGGAGGGTGATACCTTCAGAAAAGGTGAAATCTGTTCCCCCTATTCAGGCACCATATGAAGACTTGTAAAGACTGGGGTACTTTGCTTGCACTGATTAAGAAACACAATGTTTTACTGTGTCCAGTAAAGAACAGAGTGCATACAGCAGACACTGATGCTCTCATTAAAGCTGTAGTACTAATTCAACTAATTACACACATGAGGCTGGTTAATTGCTGGAGTCTCACAGTAACAAAAGCCTCACGTAATTTAAAAGGGCAATGACTTTTTAAGCATAACATTGTTGGGAAAAGATATGTAAATGAAATGTAACAATCCATTAGCAAAAAATTATACCCTTACTTTACTTAATACAAGACTTGCTTTAATGTCAGGCTGATAATTTTTCAATTGTATGAAAATTAACATAACTGTTGGACTAGAAACATTAGAGTTCATAAACACCTCTTTACCAAACTGTTATACTTCCATTTGGGATAATGACAACTCCTGCTTTGTTTGACATGAGCAAGTTCTCCTTTGGTGAGTACAAGATTTATCTATTATATGGTACCGGGCAGTAGAAATACAACTAAAAATGTGGTACCACCAAAAAGAGAGAGATACTTGGAAGAAGTATATCAGTTACACTTTCAAACAATTGGGGAAATTCAGAAATATTCATACATACCGTTTATTTGCTCCTAGTGCTACAGGTCATTTAGTTCCTGTGTCCAGCAAGAGACCACGCCAGGGTAGTGTGACAGTAAGTGCCCAAGAGCTTCCATTTGCTTCTGTGTGCTGACTGTAACAAGGGAGAATGGCCATTTGGGTCAAACTATGACCAAAACCTGCTCCTGGGGAGATGCTTTTGCCAAAACCCCATCTGCTTACCATGCTGGTGACGGATTATATCACAACATGCCCAGAAATTATTCATCTGCAGACTAGCTCCATTATTTACAAAACCCAATTCACCTGCTTTTCCTCAGTTCCATTAGTTCAAGCATGACCTCATTTCACTCCAATTAATGTCAACGTTATATATTTCTAAGTGACTGTAATGTATTCGTTTCATATATAACACAGAGGCACATTTGTTTTTGCAAAGAGGAATACAGTTTTACACCGAGTATTTTATATTCATAAATGTATATAGCTTAAATTTATTTTGCACAGAGGAAATTTCCATTTTGTTACCATCAACAAGCTGTTTTCTGTTTATAAGAACACCTGCAAAGGAAGCTGAAGTTAAAAAGAAGAGTTTAGAAAAACTTGAGGGAAGTTTCCTATCCATTCCCACTTATTCCTACTTACTCTGTAAACCTCAATATATCGGTTGTATAAGGGTAAGTATTGGGCAAAGCTCCAAAGCAAATGGATCACTGCCTGTCAGGTGCCTCTGGAGAAAGAGGGAATTTGCTGCAAGAGGGGGACGGGGAAAGGGGCAGCCAAACGCCACGCCGACAGCTTCGTCATTGGTGCAAATGTGCTGGGGCCAGAGTGTTTAGAGACATGCAATGAGTGTTGAGAACTCCCTCTTGAAGGAGACAAAGTGAGTTTTGCACAGATATTTACAATTTCAGTGGGAAGGTTCCTGGTAAATCCAGAGAAATATGAGCCTTGGAAGTTGACTTGGGCACCCAGTGTCAACGCCGTCTTGTACGTTATAACCCCAAAAAACTGTCGTGTTAAACACTAATCAGGTCCTCAGAGACCGGACTATTATTTTTCAAGTGATATAATCCCTGACAACTTTAACAGCTGTGCTATATTCCTGCATTGTCATGAAAGGCCCATCAAGCGCCTCGGATATGTATATACATTAGGTAAATGTACATGTAATGCTGCTCACACTCTGCAGCACTGCAGCTCTCCAATTAGGCCCTGACAGGCTGATAACAAGGTGAATTGTGCCTTTCCCATTACTGCTGAGTCCGAGACACCGATGCTGCAGCAGCCCTTGTGCTGCAGGTGTTCCCAGATGTGCACCCTTCACCTTGAGAAACAAGCCCTTGCCTTAATAGCATGGAATGAAATTCAACCTACTTACAGGAAACAAGTCTGCTCCTGACCTGCAAATTCCCACACGAAGCTTCACCCTGGGCAAACATGTCAGACAAATTATAATTATTAGCAGCTAGGAAAAAAAAAAAAGGAGGGAAATGATGAAAAAGCCAATAGTCCTTTAAATAAGTGTAACAGCACCACTGGGCCTCTTCATAATGATCCCTGTACTTGCAGGCTGTATTTTTCCCTCCTTTTCCCGGTGAAACATGAGGTTAAGCACAGCGCAGATGACACTCAACAGTTTTCAGAAAGACAAATAAACAAAAACTCTCTTGTAACCCATTTTTCTTTTTCCTATCAGAGAAAGCAAAGACAAGGCAGTTTGCTGGAAACAGAATCTCATCCTGGGTATATATGATTGCAAGTGTTTAAAGATATTTTGTAGTTATAACTACAGAAAAAAATTGTCCTGCTATCTTTACATTTCTCCTTGACACGCATCCGAAAGAACATCAATATTTCTGTGAAGACATTGCTAGACTTGACTGGTTTGATGCTGCTATTACTCTCCCCTTTCCTTTAATTATTTTCTTCTGTATATAGCAATTTGTTTTCCCCAACTGATAAATATAATCAATTTAAGGAATGTAACTATAATATAATTCCATGAATATATTTAGCATATAGAAAGTGTGTTCTCCCTTCGTCATTATAATAGAAATACAACTTGATTTATAATATTATTCTCTCCTACAACCAAGTCATTTTTTCTATGAAAAATCTGCAGGTGTTGAAAAGGGAAGAGACAGTACTTGCCAGTGTGGGTTTTTTAATCTTTTCTTGTTTAAATTTGCCCTCGTGGCCCTTTCAAGGGGATGAGGTGGGCTGGCCCTGGGGCGCTCACAGCCCAGCCTCTTAATCCAGAACGAGACTTCAACCTTGGCTTTTGGGCATGACTCTTCGGAGGGACAGGAGATGTGTCCCAGATGTCCACATACCTGTGGGTATCTGAGCATCTTCCCAAGCTGTCCCCAAATCTTCCCTGGAGGAAGGATGGCAGCGGGAGGAGATGCCCCTCTCCAGCCGCTCCCGACCATCCGTCACCGGGATGCTGGAACCCCCTTTGCCTCGTTACCTGTTGCAAAGCAGATCAGATTATCTCAAATCACTGCCGAGCAAGGTTTACTTCCATCTGCTTTACTTGGAGGAGCAACATCTACAAGCGGTGGTGAGCACCTTGGTCACCGTGTCCCAGCTGAGTGCTGGAAATGAAGAGCTGAGGGGCAATAACTCACATTCCCACATCTGTTCCCCAGTGAGCTCCCAACTGCGCCTTATTTGCAATTGTCAATGTTCACATTTCAACTGCTCCATGAGCAAGACCAAGCACTGGCGTCACTCACCTGAGCTTCGCTTTCCTGTGCGTTTCCCAGGCTGGCACTTGTCGGAGCACAAGGTAACTGCTTAAAAAGCTTTTCACTGTCTTTCTGGACATGGGCAAATTTTGTTTCCTGACAACGATGGACAAGTGAGCGCTGGGTTTGACATAACTAAGTGAAAGTCAGGTCGAGAACACACTGAAAAACACAGCCATCATTTCTGGTGCATTTGTCTCTGCTGTTCAGGGAGATATTCATGCTGAGGAAATGTCTGTCCAGCTTTAATGCTGCTTCTCTCAAGATATTTGCTCTCAGCAGATCTCTCCATCAGCTAACTTCTATTACCACAGCCCCAATATGTGCAAATTATCTTTTTTTTTGTAACACTTGTTACCTTTTCTTAAATAGTTGCCCAGAAATACAGTTTCCCCCCCACCCCATCTTTCATACAATAGAAGGCATTTCTTTAATGAGATGTTGATGGATCTCAGGCACCAACTGCAAGTGGCACCGTGGGTTTGTGCATTTTCAACAGCAGCTTTTGTTCTCAGGCTGCAGTTTTCCAGCCTGCCCTTTACATGGCACTCAATGCTAAAGCCATTGCCTGAACTACAGTGATTTTTGCCTCTTATTTTCCAACACCTTCTTGTACTATTAATATCCTTGGACCTGCTCATGGCAAAATTTTGCTCTCAATTAGTATTTTGTTTTAAAGACACCATAGGTACATTTGCTGCACTTTCAACTCATTTTGAATACTCGTGAGTATACGATGTGCATTTTTGTTTCTATTTCTTTACCATAGGCCCTTTTACATTGACTGTATCCTGGAGTAACGCGTATGTATCAGGCAGGTACTGCATGATGCTGTCAAATTGTAAAAAGTCCTATCATTTTTGCTAACGAAGTGGAAATCTTTGCACTTCAATGTATCTCAAATCTATTTCCTTATAAAATAAATACCCAGCAGACAATTTCTCCTGGGTGTGGGCATGCCCAGGGAAGAGCTCCCTCTCGTTATTTCAGGTTTTGGCCCAAGCGATGGTGCAGGACCCTGGGGGGCTGGTGGCCACAGGTGACACTACCGAGGTCCTGCAGCAACATAAGGTGACACACAGCACCGAAGGCGCTTTGGCCATGGCAGGTGACGTGATTTACAGCAGGCGTGTTGGGTGGAAATTCTTGCAAAATATTGGCTTGAAACTCCTACTCTTCCATCTATATAAAAGTGAATAATGAGGATAATGCTTCTCTTCTATACTCCTTTCTAATTAGAAATTACATTCAAGCTATCTGCCTACTTAGACCTTTCAATTTTTGTTCCAGTCTCTCCTACTCCTGGATTTATGTACTATCAGTTATTAAAAAATCCTTCCCTTTCGGATATAAATATTCACTAGATGCAGTTTCTTTTGTCTGCACAATAAATATTACTGTGAAGCTCACCAGGAAATTAAAGCGGAGCCTGAAGCTGATTGTCCTTGGATGATGTACTGCGAGCGAACTGTGTCCTGTGGGGATTATTCCAGTCCCCAAACATCATACTTCTTGTATCTAAACATCAAAATATGTTTTCTTCCAACTTCCAAACAGCAGCACACATATAAATTTTCTAATGGATTTTCTGTTCAGCTGTCACTTTGGCTGATCCAGTAGACAGAAATACAGCAGCAACGTCCCCTGATTCTAGAAGTGCCTCAACATTCCTAAGTTTCTTCGAATTTGGTTTGATAGTCTTAGACTTTAAGTAACATATGAAATTGCACAACAAGCACTTTCTTTCAAACTCCTTCCTACTTGCCATTATGAGAATTATCAGCCCTGGGTGGGGGATTAAGAAAAGCTATTAAAGCCATTCTTCGAAGCAAGTTTTTCAAATTTAGCGAGAACAAAGCCCTGTGGTTGGAGATGTCTGCTCCCCTCTCCCCTCGCTCCTTTCAGCTCTTCCTTAGCCATCAATTGCCCAAAATTGCTGTTTTCTTCCTCTCCGTTGTTTTCTTTAGGAAGCTGCTGAAAACGACAGAACACAGCCGTTGTGTGTATCAAACGCTGCACAAGTTCAGCACTTACCTTATTATTCTTCAAATAATAAAACCCGCAGTATTATAACCAGTATGTCCTCAGTTCACAGCTGCAGCTTCTTCCTGCAGACATCGGTGCTGTTCTCCATAGAGTTGTGAGCTGTTTCTTAACAAGGACAGGGCTATCTTTACACCTTTTTCTTTAAAATAGTTTAAAGATGGCACACGGGGTATTCAAGCTGTGCTGCTGGCCAGCCCGGGCTGGCGCTCAGTCTTGCTGAGCTCCACGATCAGCCCCAATAGCAGAAATGCAATTTTCTGCCATCACTACTGGGCAAACAAGCTCAAAATGTCTTAGCACGTTGTTGAACATTTTGCCCTTACTTTCCGGCAGGGTATTGGTGGAGGACTGAATGCCAGAGTGGTCTAGAAGGATAAAAGGGGTTGTCTGTTCTCCATCCATCAGCAGCTAAACGCATTAATCAGTGTCACGATGGCTGTTCCTGGCGTACGTCCTGGCCGGAGTCCAGCTTGTGCTGGGACTGGTATATTGGTTTTGGATAGATTAGCTCTCAGTAAGTCTTTAGCTGTCTTGCTGGGGAATTATTACGCTATAATACCGTCTGTGATTACATGCTCACATGATATTTTTTCCATTCAATGCACAGGATGGAAATGTATGGAGAAGCATCAAGGTTGCAGGACAAATATGAATTTGACCTTCAAGTGCTTGCCTTTGCAATCTGAAACACTTCCACTAGCACAGCCTTTCAAAAACTACATTAATTATATAATGGTCCAATTTCCAGGCTACACCAAGCAGGCAAAGTTTCTTCTGTGGCAGGCGCAGAGTGACAAATCCATACAAAGCAGAAGAGCACAAGTGAACTTGAGTCCTGGGCAGGTGCAGACAGAGGAGTTAACCCAGAGCAAGTTCCTGACACCAACACAGCCAGGGGACCCCTCGTCAAGGGTTTCGTTTGTACCTGCCCCAATTCAGACCCCTTTTTTGTGGTACCAAGCCAAGATCCATCCCACATCGATGAGATGTGGGGAGGTGATGAGAGCAGAGCCAGCCTGGGGGAGCAGCAGGGACAGCCGGGAGGACACCCTTCATACCAGAGTACACACAGAATTCAACGCAATACATTTCTTAGATACAAAAGGTGTTTTTCCCCAGGTGACTAAACCAAAATTGTTCCAGCCCATCCTGACATCTCCTCTGTCCCCCAGGCTCCCTTCCTGTACATCCCACTTCACCCAGTGATGCTCTGAGTGCAAAGTACTCCATTTGGCACCTGCCCCGTCAGGTGTTCCCCATACATACGGTACCCGAGCCCATTTCTGACCTTCCCTCAATTATTTGTCATCAAAAGCATCATTTTGGTGATGGTCTGGGTGATAACAGCGACTGTGTGGGGTGAGTCTGCCTCGCCACAGCCCTGACCTGTTCATAAGCAGAGATGCAAATTAAAAAAAAATTGTTACTATAGCTCATTATGCTGAAATCCCATTTTAAATACCATTATCTTTAGTTTTATCATCCAAAGAGTGTTAAAGCTGGTCTCAGTTTTTAATGTCCAAGTAGGAAAACAAACTGTGGCAACAAAAGCAATAGTGCAGATATTCAATAGGGCTTCGTAATGAGGGACATTAGCACGTCTGACTTTCACATGTTCCATGCACGTGCAATAATTCACCACCGAGATGACTGAAAAAGCTTTAAATGTGTCATAAATAATAAAATTTCTTTTGCTGAGGGAAAGAAGCAATTAAACCATCCACTGGAAACTGTTAATACGTTCCATAATTACTAGCAGACAGTGATGCCTTTTCTTACAGCCATCTCAGCAGGTGTGATGCAATAACAGCACACTCCACTTGTAGTAAAGTTTGCACAAGTAATTCTGCATTTTCACTCAAGCAGGATTTTTTTCTCACTGTATTAGTAGCCACAGTCTGCAACCTGCACCCAACTCCTCGCAGTCTGCACCATGTACCCAGCTCCTCACAGTCTGCACCACGCACCCAACTGCTCAGTCTGCACCACGCACCCAACTGCTCAGTCTGCACCACGCACCCAACTCCTCACAGTCTGCACCACGCACCCAACTGCTCACAGTCTGCACCATGCACCCAACTCCTCACAGTCCGCACCACGCACCCAACTCTTCACAGTCCGCACCACGAACCCAACTCCTCACAGTCTGCAACCTACATCCAACTCCTCACAGTCTGCACCATGCACCCAACTCTTCACAGTCTGCACCATGCACCTAACTCCTCACAGTCCGCACCACGCACCCAACTCCTCACAGTCCGCAACCTGCACCCAACTGCTCACAGTCTGCACCCTGCAACCAGCTCCTCACAGTCCGTACCACGCACCCAACTTCTCACAGTCTGCAACCTGCACCCAACTAACTCCTCACAGTCTGCACCATGCACCCAACTCCTCACAGTCTGCAAAGGCTCTTCAAACTCAACACAAAAGGGAAAACATGCTCAGATGGCTGCAGTGCCCGAGTCCTGTCCACACCAACAACAACGTGCATCCGGACTCAACTGAAAACACCTGCATGACCGAGCAAGAAGGAAGAAATAATTTGTGCAGAAAAAGGCTCCTTTGGTAAAGGCCCTTTAAAGGGCAGGAGGGGACTGAGCTCGTGGGGCTGGTTCCTTCTGGTCTTTCCTGCTCTTCCCAATTCAGCTGTACTTCTGTATTTTGCATTGTCTTGTAATAAATATGACTTAAAATAACTCTTCTTTTTCCTCACGTACCACATTCAAAATAACCAATTATAGGATTAACCAAAGTTAGTTTAGGAGCTACTAATTCAAAAAAACTTTAACATTTTAGGACCAGCTTTAGGACTACCTAGATCTTTGTTTCAGAACAGCAGCACTGAGCTTCATATCAAAGGACACCATGACCTGTTTGTACAGAGAGGCTTTCAGTCACAGTTTGGTAACTCTTTGTACTTGGGATTCTCACAGGCATATTTTTATCCTTTCTTAGGCCTGTTTATTCTTGTTTGTGTGGGGTTTTTTTTCTGTTTTGTCGGGTTTTGGGTGTTTGGTTTGTGGTGGGTTTTATTTGTTTGTTTTTGTTTGTTTCTTTCAGTTTAAGCAGAAGCTAAATGATTTAATTCTGTTTAGCCAGTCACTACCTCCTACTCCGAATTACCATGACAGCGGTTTTCATCTACAAGGTCTGCATCTGCTTTTAATTTAGTGTCCATGCTGAAGCTACATTCGTCCCCTCAGACACCGCCACAGTTACAAAGTGCACATTTAGTTCTGCACTGCAAGCTCCAGCAGAGAAAATAAAAACGTGCAGCAGATCCAGAGATGTCAAGGGGATGGAAAGAGTATCCTTTAGGGTTCACTTGCCAAGTCAGAGCCTGTTTCTGAGGAAAACAGATGTAAACTGGCTTTGGCACCTATGTGATGGGCATTTTTTTATAGAGGTATTGAAAACAGGTTCTCTTTCCACAGGACTATTTCACCCCTCGGCAAACAGCTCCTCTATCTCTAAGTCAGCGAGTGTTGAAACAAAACCCTGCAGCTCTGATCGCCCAGGCCTTGAGCGTGTGGAACACAAACAGCATGGGGAAGGAAACGTGGTTGTATTCTTACTCAATTCATTTTTTTGACTTGTGATATCCAAACAGGAGGGACACCCCTACACAGATGGATTTGTTGAACAACCCAGCTAACAGGAATAGAGAAACATGACTAAAAGGCTCCTTCACAGACCTCCTTGTTCCACAGCCTTCAACTCTTAAGGTTCAAGGGTTTAGTATACCAAGTTCACAGTAACATGGCTGGCATTTTCCCCGTTCTGTTCCTCCAGAATTCCAAAAGATAGTAAAAATTGCATTTTTTTCATTTTTTTTTTCTTTCACCCCACCCTGGGTAATATTGCCTATATCTATTAAAAAAAAAAAAAAGCAAACAAAATCTTAGGAGAGTAGAATATGTTCTTAAAGGTTAAATGTAGCGTTTGCTGTCATCCATTAGGTGTGTTAGAATCTATCCATGAATTGATATAGACACATACTGAACACCAAAGGAGGGATGCCGTGCTCTGCGCTGACTCCCCAGTGCAGTGCCATCACCTTTCCAAGCAGCCTGCAAGGCACACAGCTGGTCTGGGTGGCCAGGGACATCAAGGGAAGCAGTGACATCAACACGGATGGGAGGAGAGGTGTCCCACCTCAAGCACATTTGGAATTTTGGGGCCATCCCCTGCATACCTCCCAGGTCAATATATATAAAAACCCCCTGATCTTTAGGTCTGCGTTATCAGCTCTAGAAGCCGAAGACTCCCCGGGGTTTGTGGTTAGCAGAGGACCACACGGCCACGTGCAAGGGTGTGGGACAAAAGCAGCTCCTGGCGGACAGTAAACTGTGGTCATGAAGAAGCAGGAGCCTCACTCGAAACCTCAGTCTGTGCCATCTCCAAGCAGAAAGCAGTCTCAGGTGAACTGATAACACATCTGACTATAAAGCTCAGAGCTGAGTTTGTAAAAATGGCTCTCAGCATGTGTTCCCTGGTGATTCTTGTGTACGGTTTCCTTCATGCTAAATTTCCTGTTGTTAGTTAATTTACTTTGTGTCAGATGAAAATTCAGATAATATGAATACTTGAAGTTTTCACTTGATACAAATTTTTAGATAAGACACAGTGAAATGGAAGAAATTTCTGAAATAATTCACCTGACATTTCTTTACAGTTCATTTCCTTCATTTTCATTTTACTGGCATCTCATTTTCCTTGAAAATTCTCCCATCCAGGTTGTAAATTCTGCAAAATGTGATAGCAGTCAAAGATGACCCTTTCAAAACCATGCAGGTGACATAGAAACCCAAGACTCAAGTTTCAAAACTGAATTACAACATCTCATTGAAAGTCAATTGAGGTTTCTAAGTTGGTTGATCCCTTTTGAAGATTTTGCCCAGCCAGCTTGCTTTCTTATACGTAATTTTAGCCAACACTGTGACCTCTGTTTTTTCAACTTGTTCTTGTACACACTCGTAGTGTACAAATAGTTTGTACACTCAATGCCTCAGCAAATTTGCAGATGATGTGAGACCTAGAGGAGCGGTTGATGGACACAGTGGCTGTGCTGCCATCCAGAGGGACCTGGACCAGCTGGAGATATGACCAGCAGGAACCTCATGAAGCTCAATGAAGGGAAATGCTGAGTCCTGCCCCAGGAGGACAACCTTCTACACCAGGACATGCTGGATGGCTGGAAAGCAACTCTGCAGAAAACCATCTGGGGATCTTGGTGGGCAACAAGCTCACCATGAATGAGCAAAACACCTTGCAGTAAAGAAAACCACCGTCATCCTGGGCTGTATGAGACAAACTGTTGCCAGCACACTGGGGGAGGTGATCAGTACTAGTGAGGCCCATCCAAAGCACTGGGACCAGTTCTGGGCTTCCCAGAACAAGAGAGACAAGGACTTACTGGAGGTGGTTGAGCAAAGGACCATGGAGATGACAAAAGGCCTGGAGCATGGATGTAGCTCCTGTGGTTCAGCCTGGAGAAGAAATGGCTCAAGTGGAACTTGTCTGTGTCTATAAATACTTGATGGTGGAGTCTAAAGAAGATGGAGCCAAACCCTTTCCAGCAGTTGCCCAGAAGGCACAAATTCCTGAAAAAAACTTAAAGATAAGCAAAACTTTTGGCTGTAAGGATGGTCGAACACTGAAGAAGGCAGCCAAGTGGTCATGGAATCTCCATCCTTGGGATGCTTAAATCTGCCCAGACACGTCCCTGCTGGGGCAACGTGGGACAGAGACCGCAGGTCCTGCAGCTGCATCCCCCACGGAGTGTGTGGGTCTACAGTTCTTCAGATAACCCACAAACAAATTGCGTTAAACTCAGCCCTTGAACCCAAAATGATAAAAATACATCCACCTCACTCAATATAAAAAATTCATGTACATCCAGGAATCTGCTTCAAAAAGGAACTTCCATTATCAGAGATATTATCTAGCAGATTTTGCAACCCTTCCCTCCCCCAGGTGAACTCAGCATCCAAATTGGCTCTGTAAAAGCTTCTTGTAAAACCACCTTATAATTTTTTCTCATCATCAAATTACTATGAACTATGACAAATAAGATGATATCTAGACATCCATAGCATGTGGGCAATTTCTAATTGTTCCTGGAAGATGGTGAACAAATTGATGCTACTCTTGACTTTGTTCTTTATTTTAATTTTATAACCAGCATTTTCCTTTAGCATTTAGCAGAAACTTGATTGAGAGAGGCTAAAAAAAACCCTGAAAAACCAAACCCACCTACCAAACAAAAAACCGCCACAAAACAGAACAAAAGAAATGAAACAAACCAGCACAAAACAAAACAAAAGTTCCCCCGAAGTGTGATTCAGTGCAATTGAGTCTAACAGTGGAAAGAAGTTTGGGAAAGTAAACCAGTTCAAAACTATGGTCTCAAAGGCGAGGAGGAGGCTGGTTCTTCAGAAAAGTCCTTTTGATTTTTTCATTGTCATCCTTTTACCACAGGCTTCATTTGAACTTTGTTGCAATAAAACTGTGACTATCTGTGATAATCTCAGTGTGGATGTGAAATGCAAGGGAAATAAACTCATTCATGAATTGACATTTCCTCCCTGTTTTCACTCTTGTAAATCATCTCATTCTATACCAAACTTCAGCACCCAGCGCTATTTTTCTGCCCAGTGCATCTGAGATTTTAGCACTGGATGAGAAAAAAGGAACCGATGGAAATCTTGTATTGCTTAACAAACACGAGAGCCTTTCAGATTACAGAAGCTGAGATCTCCAGATTAAAAAATGTCCCTTTGTTTGCTATGGCAGCTTTCCAAAACGTAACAAGATCTCTCGCCTACATCCGTAATTATTTCCCCTTCTGGACTCTGGCGGCAGATGGGTATATTAAATATCAACATAAAGCTCTATTCACATCGCCGCAATTGTGATGCTGATTAGCAAAGATTAAAATTCAGGATGGTAATAAAGGATAATGTTCCTAATTTTTTGTGTGTTCCCAGCTCGAGGCTGGGGGTCTGGTTTACACCTGGATGCAGAATTACTGGAGGGCAGAGGGTGTTGATGCTGTGGTGGTTGCAGTTGCTCAGGTTGCACAATATTAGATGTATCCCAGAAAAATCTCTCTGTTCAGAGACCTTAGTCCCTAAATGAGCAACCAGCATTATTGCTGGAACTGTGAATAGTGCAAGAGTGAAGTTACTGAGTAAGACCAAGTGTTACAAGGTGCTGGTGAAATTGTTCAGTGGGGACAGGGAGAATGGGGCAAAGCTGGTCCTGGCCCTGTGCTGAGCTCCTCACTCGAGGCAACATCTTTAGAAGATCCTTAAATGTCAATTAATATCAGTTCATGAGGAAAAGAAGCAATGAAGCTACAGGCTGGTCTGTAACTCATCAGAAGTTAGTCAGAAAGTTGGGAAAAAATACCTTCAGACAATTTCAGGAAACAAACTGTTCATAGCAATTAACAGCATTATATCTTTGCTGTCTTCTTCTTTTATCGTATTTATCCCCTGCCACGTCACCCCATCTATTGGTGTGCGTATTCACATCCCAGCGTCCTGCCCTGGGCCCCTGCAAGGGCTGCAGACCCACAGACGCTCCTGGCTGTTCACAGACATTTAACAACTGCAGTTCAAAGAGCTCTCTTCACTCAGCAAAATGTTCTACATTTGCTAGATGCACCAAAAAATCCACATTGATTAAAAAAAAAGACAGAGTTCACTTGATGTATTAATAGCAATAATTAATAAGGGTTTAATGTTCCTATCAAGCAACAGCCATGGCTGTTATGGTATGAAGAGCAGCTACTGGCACCACCAGCAGCTCATCTGCAGCCCCCTGGAGCTGAGGGAAACTCCTCATTTGCTCACAGACAACGCATCTCAAAATAAAACAACACAAAAACCAACCCACAACATTTTGCGGACGACAGCCAAACGCAAACCAGCCAGTTAGTACACACCTATTAAATATCAGGGTCTCTGGATGATCAAGGTCTAAATGTCTGCAATAAATAATTTGAGTAGCTTTACTTTTTATGATTCCCCTCTCCCTATTACTAATTGCAAGCTTCCCATTAGCTGTAATTACAGCTACTGAACATTCAGCAGTCATACAATATTTATCAATCCAGCTGCAATAACCTCTAGATGTTTTTTTCCTGAGATATTGCTAATTTTGTGTAGTTCTGGAACCAAATAATGTGCCTTTTCAGTATGAGGAATATGAGAGAAAGCATTAAAAGATTCGGAAGTAACTGAATAATAAACACATTTAGAAAATTCCTCAAAAGGTTCTTGCTTAAACGAGCAAGTGCCCCGTGCTCGGGACAAGGTCCTCTCCAGTTCTGTTCCATTCTTTGCCATCACAATGGGATCTCCCAAAAACAAAGAGGGCAACATTTACCCCAAATTGTCCTTTGTCTCATTGTGTGCTGGCATTAATTAACTCTAACCCCATTCCCATTCTGCTGCGGTTGGTTCCACAGATGGAGACCCCACGGAGTCACAGCATTCCCACCTACCGAAGTGCTTTCCGTGGGTATTTAGAATAAAATGCATGTGGCAGAGATGACAGTAACTGCCATAACGATGAGGGAAATAAACAGTGGGTTTAATGGGAGCTCCCGTGTGGTTTCTCACCAGATCCCCTCGTTAAGCAGTGGTTGCACTTGAAGCCCAAGCTGCTTCACCACGAAACCATCATGAACATGTGTGCCCAGAGAAAGAGCGGCTGGGATGCGCTCCATGAACGTCCCATAGCCCGACAGGAAAGCCGGGAATATGCTATAGATTATCTGCTTATTTCATCCTCCATATGTTCCACTATCTATTCTCCTCGTGTTTTGAGGAGCCAGGGCACGGAAGCGTCTCCCAAAGCAGGAGGGTGAACATGCAAGTGGAACACAGACCCATCTCATGCAGCTTCTGCCCCAGCTGAAGGCACCTCAACTCACCGAGTACCCCCGTTTCATGAGGCCCCCAGCTCATTTTCTCACAAAAGGCTCAAAGGAACACTGTTTTCCAATAAAAGCATCCCAAAGAAGAAGAAATACCTGCCAGAGACCTTAAAGGATTATTCCAAAAATGGTAACAAGCACTAGAAATTATTACTGTATTTTTTTTTACACTGAGGAGTGTATATCACCCTTATGAGTTTTAATAGCCTTTATTAAAATGTTCTTATAACTAACAGTGGATTTTTAGTGGTAGGTACTATATAAAAAAGAAAACATTTATGATGTACACAAAGATTATTTTGCATAAAAGCTGATCTTTTTCATTTTAATTTATCTGCTACAATTTATCCTTTTTGTTCTTTCACAGCCTCCTTTCTAACCTGCTGAAGAACTCCATGCCCACTGAAATTACCACCATTTTACCTTTAGATCAGTTGGCTTAATTCATTGTGTTCCATTATGGAGCAAGATCACGGCATTAAGCATATTTTCTAGTCTAAAGCTAAATATATTTACTCCACATGTAGAAAGGCCACGTGCAAGCTGCTGGTCTTGAAGTTGGAGACAGAAAATAAACAAGAATACTGGAATCTCAGGAAAATCTCCACAAAAGAGCTTTTGAGCTAAGCCTTGACCCAAAGGAGGCTACAGAAGGGGGAGATAAGACACTATTTCTTTTTTGATTCTTCAAGAAAAATATGACTTTTATGTTCTCTGTAATAAACACACATTTCTACCAGAAACGCCTGAATCTGTGACCAATTCTCGTCCTGCCCGTGGGCAGCTGCAGCTGCAAGGAGCTCAACACCCCATTCACACCCAGAGAGGCCACAGGGGATCTCGGGATTTACACAAATTCTCCACATGATGTTTTGTTGCCAACTAAACCAGTATTTTGCTTAAATGCAAGTGTTTTAACGCTGCAGAAGAAGTTTCAAAGTTCAAGTTCAAATGGTTTTGAAGCACTATGGGAAAGATTCAGCAGACCATGTTCAGAGTGAAATGCATTATCTTAAAGATCATTTATGTCAAGTTACCTTACTATCTATTGACCTACTACAAATTCACCAACATTTAGTGCATACTTACTACGGTTAGGTCCCAAAATAAACCCAACTTACATGTTTGGTAGATCAGATGCTTCAAACCTGATTCCCTTCCCTGTTACCTGCAGGGAAACGCAGCCAAGGCACCAAGCAGACACCTTCCTCCCCAGGAAGGCACTCTGTTCTGGATTTTAGAGCTGGTTTTAAGCCAGAGGCCACTCATACTACAGCATGTACGTCTTTTACACACATCTCTTACTGCCTTGAGTGCAAGCTTTTGCTCACTGCTAGTCCAGCTCCACAGTTTCTGGCCCTTTTGTGGGAATTCGGATGCATTTTCTTACCTTCTTGGCCAAAGTCAGCACATTCGCTCGTATAAATAATGAGCTCCCTGGTGAAAACTTGCATTTCTTCAGTGACCAGGCAGACAGAGCTGGAAGACAAGGTAAAGAGCATAATCCTATTTTCTATCAATGACAACAATATGTGTGATGTTACACATGATGGTGGTGCTTTCTGTCTGTAGATTTAGCCTAGGTGACTAGCAAGAGACTGAAGGCAAAGAAGAGCATAGTAAGGGAGAAGCCCTATAATAATTAAGATAACAGAATTTAAGTGTTTAATAAGGACACTCTTATCAGCTGTTTCTTCCTAATCATTAGATACCATGCAAGCAGTGCAGTCAGGAACCTGCAGGCTGGAAGCACAAGTGTGTAAGAGGCTTTGGTAACGACACCCTGCTCAAATTCTCATTTCCAGCTAAGACAACTCAGTGTAATTTTAAATATATAGTGCCCATCTTACACTCACAGACATCAGAGGTTTTCCATCTGCAAAGTGTGAAGCTTGCTCTATGACAATATTTAAATCAGGTGAGAAAACACACCTGTTTGATGTAGCTGTTATTGCTTCCTGAGTTTTGTTTGCCATGGGAAGAAAGATATGTATCTTAAGAAATCTCTATAAAATTGTCTCTGGTCTAGAGTATGACAGCCAAGCGGACACGGTTCATAAACATTCGCCATGTATTAATCAAGCCAAGACAATCTTCCCTCCGAACATGCAGGTAACCATATAAACAACTTTGTCAGCATTGACGTAAAATATATGATTTAGCTGTTATTAATGGGTGTGAATTGTCATGTTTAAGCTGATCGTTAAGCACACAAAAAATACGAGAGGTGGTTTAGCTGGATGTGACAACCGTATGTGTGCACACACACAGCTGGCAAAGAAGGACAAATTAAAGATTGCAGCCCAGATCAAAACGCAATCCTGTCAGATCAGTGCCATTTGTAGAAGGAAGAATAAAAATGCGGCTGCCAAACAGATATCAGGAAGAAAACCCATTAAACATTATTGAAAGTCAGGGTGTCCCCTCTAGCTAAGAAAAGTTATTAGTCTGATAAATGTCAAGTGCTAATCTAGAACTAATGTGATTTAATTTTATGAACTGTTTTCATAAGTATCCTAAAACATCTTCAGAGAGACATATTATATATTTTCATATCTTTTGATTTCATAAAAATACTTCCATGTAGAAAACGAGTAATTCATTACTATAATTTCATTTCTATAGGGAAATGATATTTGACTTGATTGTGTGTTAAACCACAGCGTCCCAGCACTCTCTGCTTTCCAGTCCCAAACACCAGTTTGTGGGAGATGGGGCACACGGGGGGCAGTCAAAATACTGCTGTACAGAGCACCTCCAGCTCTGTTATCTTATCTCTGTTGTGAGATGGTGCTTAGGATTGTCCTTTCAGAAGATGCATTGCCTTCTTCTCTCTTTGTTAGGGCAGCTGGGAGGGCAGTGTTAGGTGTCCCATGCCCTCCATGCAAATCATCTGCTGCCAGTAAGAAAACTCCCTGTTCCCTTTTCCGCCCTCCATCAGACCAATAATGTTAAAGGGTGACTTTGGAAAGATATGAAAAGTACTTCAGGAGGTGGAGGAAGGGAAAACAAGAGACTGGGACTTGTTTACTGGATTTGTTTTGTTCCCAAGATCATTTTTGAGGGACCGCAAGAAGCCACCCCAGATGTGAGGAGCAAGTCTGCCCCAGCCCGCACCCTCCTGCTTCTGCAGAGCCTGAGCCCGCCGGCTCCATGGGGCTTTACAGAGATAAATCATCATTAAAAAAAAAAAACAAAACAAAACTCTGGACATTAGATGCTGGACTTCAAATAAGTAAATTACACAGTTTATATTTTTCCACTCTTCTTTATATATGAATTTGAAGATAGATACCCTACCCTTTGCTAAAAACACTGTTACCACTAAGGCTGTAATAAAGATAGTACAAGTGGTAAATCAACAAGTGCTCTGTCTCTTATTCTCCTACAAGCTCCAATTTTACCTTATTCAAGGATTTTTGGCCAAGCTCCCAGTCCCTGGGTGCCTGTCTCCACCTGTCTGGGAGCACTGGCAGCTTATTGTGCTGCTGGGCACCATTGCTTGTGGCACCCTTCCCTAACTTCATCCTTACAGTGATATTTTCAGTGATATATCCTTTCTGTTATCGTTTTCAAAGCTCCTGAGCCTAGAAAGCGTTGCTGACAGTGGGAAGCATTTGACAGGAATTTATGTCTTGGGAGGTGGGGAGTGCACATCTTATAATAACATTTCTCAGCTGGTTGTTGCAATAAGAAACTTTAGGTGCTCTGTAATGCAGGGAGGTATTTCAGTTAGTACTGACCTGAATTTAGTCCCTGATATCACCATGGTCTGGGGTGTCATCTAAGTACCGAATCCCGACTCTTCATCACCAAAATAGCAGTGCAATGGCTATTTTGGCATAACGGCATTTGCCATCAGCGCTGGGATGTTGCCCACAGGCTCATTTCCCAGCAGTGTCCGTGCTCAAGTCCTGTCATGCCTGTCATAGAAAGAGAAGAAAGCACTTTACCCATGGCAGCTCGTGTTTTGTAAAGGGAAGAGCATGTTCTTTTATAACTAGATCAACTGCAAAGCCAGTGCTGCTTCCTGCCTATATTGCATTTAATTGTACAGTCATTTTACATGCGGAGAGGAACAGGACAAGTATTATTATTAGCAGAGACAGTCTCTACCATTTTGCTCTATCTCATTAAATCAGAACAACCACACTCCTGAAAACATTAAAGTTGAAGTGCCAAAAGTTCAAAAAACTACACTTTATAAAACAGAAAAATGCACAGTAACTGCCTTTTTAAACAACTAAGAAATTTTGTCTAAGATGTGATCCTATAAGGAACCATCATGGTTATGCAGAATCTCTCTTAGGTACCTCTGAGCTGTGATGCAGGTACAAAGAGTTGTTTTGCTGAACTGTTCCACCTGTTGACCTGGCAAACAGGGACCTTCCCTTTGCGCAGCCTAAAAACTGAGCCCTGAGCCACAAGAACTTGAATTCTCACTCCTTGATGTTTTTCTAAAGCCTGTCCTCATGACATGGGCACAAAATGCTTTTTGCAAGACATAACTAGAAATTATTTCCCTACCTGGAGAAGATGAAACGAACATCCCAACGTGTCTCTAAAGCCAAAATCCCACAGGTTATTTTTCCAGCTCCTAGAGGTTTGTCTTCTCTGGGGGATGTTTCCCCATGAGAACACAATGTCTTAAATTGCTTTAACAACAAATGGAGGGACAACATGCCAGATTAGCGCTTTCATTAATTATAAGACTTAAATTCACTTTTGTAGCTTTGACCCTTCAGTCTTGAAGTTGCATTCCCTACCTGCACTGCCTCCGCATTTAGACATGAATGTACTGGCTGGTGTATAAAGAGAAGGAGGGCTCAATATTTCATTTTTATTACACTTGGCTTATTTTCCAAGTGAAAATGCCAGTGTCTGCTGAACGCGTAGGAGCTATCTACACACCACAGGAAAGATTGCCACCAATCTGCAAAATCACCCTAAGAACCCAAAGTAGCTTCTGCTTTCCGCTGAACACGGACAATGAGAAAAGCATCAGGAAGGGCCGTGCTCAGCAGCTGGATCCTCTGGGCTGGCTTTGGCTCCTCCAGATCTAGAGCAACGTGGGGACAAAAGATGAAAAGTGCCCAGTGGATTACATTTTCCTATGTTGTTTATTGTGTTTATTTCACCGTTTTCCACTGCCATGTCTCAAAGAAGAGATGAAAAAAGTCTGGGTCAATCACAACGATTTTTATTCATAACTTTCCAGACAAGTGATGCTGAAGAGCAGCTTTACCTGGGGAGCTGCTGGAGCTGCCCCCTGCCCTCCTCTACCCAGTGCACAATGCTATCAATACCAAACTTTCCTTATGAAAAATCTGGTTTTCAAAGAATCCGCTTCCCCCCTCCCTTCCCAAAGCAGGGCTGAACAATCCCAGGTCACGTCTGTGTTTGTGGGTCAGTTTTGAAGCCCCATCTTTCTGCCTGCTCCCACCGTGTTAACTCCGTACAGTGGAGACACATCCCATAAACCTTCTGCGGAAAATCTATTTACGCCAAAAGTGTTGACTTTCTAGAGACTGAAGTGGCGGAGTACTCCTGCTGCCGGAGATATTACTTCTGTCCATCACAGACAACACCCGGCCAACAACATTTCTTATCTGTCACCCAGCTGGAAGCTGCAGCTCGTCCGGACGCGCCGGTTATCGGCGTAACGGGGCGAGCGCCGCGGCGGGAAGGGGTTTGTATAGATCGCTGGGTTTTAATGATAACTATAAAGCACTTCACCTCTTCGGGGATGTCACGGGAGAAATCAAGAGCTTAACACGATCTCCTCAGAAAGCAATTTGTACTGCAATTACACAACACCGGTGTCTGTAGCCCAGAGAGCCAGTGGATTTCAGAGGTTTAATTTACAATTTACTGGAGGTTGGACATTATATTATCACTGACATCCTTGTAATATACAGTGCATTCTGCAGTGACTTTCACATATTAAAACAAAGAACTGTCTAGCAAAAAGCTCCACCTTTGCCTAAGTGCCTTTACTCACTGAATGCCCAGCTTTCTGGATAATAAAAGCTGTCAGGAATGTGTAACAGTTAAATCAGTCAACTTTCTAGGCTGTAAATTATCATATCTTCAATAAAAGCTCAAAGATCACCTCCACGTTAGTGAACCTCGCCATGAAAAGAGTCAAATCACTGCATTTTATTGGCATGGGGAGGACAGCTGGAATTAACATAACATTTTAGACCCTTTTATCATCTTTAAATGAAAGAAATAGCACCGCTGTAAACATTTTAAATTACTTTTTTTTAAATATTAGAAAAATTTTCAAGTGTTATATTTAAATAAGCAAACTATTTTTTTGTTTATTGCTAGCTGCCGTATATTGCCTGGCATAATCATCCTAACCACACTCTTTAAGAAAAATTAGAAATCCTAACAAAGGAGAAAAATAAGCTTATTGCAGCCCAATTGATGACAGTAGAAGTAGCTCTCGGAATGGGTGATTCAAGTAAATTCGGAGGGGAGGAAAGAATTTAGACTATAATATCAAAAATCCCGGTACCTCACTAGTATGCAAATTGGTTTGATCTTAAATTACAAGCAGGATCAGTTTTCATTATGAAAGTGCTTGTCACCTAATGCTTGAAGTGAACAATGAGTTTTACGTTTTGTGAACTAGTCACCAAAAAGTCACCCAAATAATGCAATATGAAATAATGAAGGGATATGCTATATAATTGTTGCATTAAAATCCTAAACCGACTCAGATGTTGCTACTTCAAGCTCAGTAGGAAAATGAATAAAAGTCTCTGTGAGTTTATTTTTGCTGCGTTGTCAGCACATTGCAACTTAATGACTTTTAGAGCAGGTCAACTGAAAAGTGGTTTCTTTCACACTTATGTGTTACTATCAAATTTTTATTTCCTTTGTCAGCTGTTATTTCCAAACTACAGGAGCTCTGGACATGACTTTTGATTTATTTATTCTTAAAAATGATTATTTTTTACTCACAATGCAGATGATTTTCAAAAGTTATTATTTTTTATGACTGCACTGTCCTATATTATATCCCAAACGTCCAAGCAAAGGAAAGCTGTTTCTAACTACAAAAACTGTACATATTGTTGTTTGCCTTGCCACTTTTTATTAAATGTGCTTTTTCTCTCAAATACATGAACCTGGAAGTGTCCCAAAAGGAGGAGTGCACTGGCTCCAAAGACCACTCCACATGGTCTGAGATCTCTATCCTGCACATGGGCTTTACGGAGCCACATTGACTACACGCAACTGGGAAAAAACCCCAAAAACAGCAAAAATCAAGTTTGTGTCTTGCTAAGTCATTGTGGCAAATTTCTGCAACTGTCCCCAGTGTAAAGCAAAGCCTTCTTTGACTGAGTCAAACCATGTAATCCATCTCCCACTTGAAGGTCAAGTATCACCCATTTTGGGCTTCACCATAATCACCTTCAAGTAACTCAGCTCAAGTTCAGAGTCAGCAGGTAAAGCATCCCGAGTGGAGGCCAACAGCTTACACACGCAGCCACACAAAAAAGCGAAATGATCAGGTGTACAGCCCCAAAGTGAGAACACGTGGCACTGATGCCTTCCAACATGCTGGGTAAAATCTACTTCTACTTGGTTCCTGACTCATTGTTTCAATTCAAACAAGCAAGAGCATTATCTGGCAGCAAACGCCACAGCTCTCCTGGCAGTGGCAACGTGGGTGACCTCAGCTCTGCTGCTAGAGGAGCCTGAAACCATCACTGAGGCTGCTACAACACATGGTCATTAGAGCAGCTCCGAAAAGAAATGGCCAAAACCAGCCGCCCTGCTCCAGAAAGCAATCCACACCAGGCAACTATTCCCATCGAGAAACTTGAACCAAACCAAAATGAACTTTCAATTAAATTTTAATAGTTATGTATTTTCTACATAGAAGTGATGGCAGAATTTGGATCACTGTCTATCCTTTTAAAAGCAAAGATGTGAATAATGCATGGAAGGTTGGAATTAAATAGATGTCTTCTCTAGGAGGAGATGGAGTTGCGCTCTCATATTCTTTTAGTTTCCTAGTCATTAGATTTATAACCAGCTCCTCACTAGTTCATGAATATTAGAAGAATACGACAGTGAAATATATTGTAATTGAAAGAATATTAATTATGGTTCATCTCCAATTCTATGGCTCTCTGTAATATCATCTGAAAAAGAGTCATTATACAAAGCTAGAAAGTCATGCTTTATTTAGGACAGTGTTATCTTTTTAAGCAGACACGAAGTTATTAATTTAGAAGACTAAAACAGTTCAAAACCTGTATTCTTCATTGTTTCAGATATTAAGAAAAGCTGTTACTCACTTAAGCAATGAAGATTTTCCTTGATTAATTTTCTTTTCAGTGGACAGGAGCTGTGGGTTCTTCACGATTATAACTTTGCTCCTAACAAATCAATGAGAGAGCAGGACCTGTAAATTATGCATCGAACAGTCACTGTACAGACGGGGGAAAGTGCCCAAGAAAGCCCATTTTCTCTAGTTTTCCTGATACTTTGCATTACAGCGCCAGTTCTTCATGCCATTGCACACTTATTGTAGATGAGCACTACCAGAAAAGCTAAAGAATTTCTTTTTCCTGATTCTCTTTGCTCATAAACGCCTATTTAAATAGTCCAGGGATCATCCATACAAACACGTTAGCAGGTTCTGTATCACGTTGTTTTCCGGACTCTTGGCAATATGGTTATTAGAATTCCCCCTTCAACAGTTCTATGACCTTATGGAAGCTAATCCTAAAATTTTGGGGGCTGCTAATTTTACATATGGTTAACAGGAAATATTGTCATTGGTCACAAGAAACTCATAGCTCCATTCTGCTTTTTGAGATGTGATGGAGCCAAAGGAGACTTGGAATTTTCAGTGATGAGGCAGTTGTGTTATCTATGAAAAACTGATAATGAGTTGTATTTCTTAGTCTATCGATCACATACTTTAAAATCATTAATATAAGGATGGTTTAATGATAATATTGGTGTCTACTGTTCACTAGACATTCAGCTGGACACAGGGTTCTCTGTGGTAGAGACAGCTTCGTCATCATAGTTCATCTCTGTAAGAATAATTGCAAAAGCTGAGATTAAATATAGAACTAGAGAGCGCAGTTAGAGCCATAGTGAAGGTATTCAGTACAAAACCAGGAGGTTTTTTTCATCTTGTCTGTTTTATCACTTAGGTCAACAAAACACCACTTTCCCAATGAAAACATCATTATTAATTTGTATAGATTAAAACAAGAAATAAATACCCCATTTTCTTCAGTTTCCTGAAATATTCCTAGCGTGGGTCATTCATCCCAGCAGGAGAACCATATGTGCATTTCGTATTTTCCCCAAAGCCCAGATATCATGTAATTGTCTTAAAAACTAATGAAGCTAAAAACCCTAAAATCATTCTGACAACCAGTAACATTCCAGGAGTGACAAGAGTCGAGCCTGAAGGTGGGGTGAGGTTTCCACCTGGTGTTTGTGAAGACTAGGGCAGAAGACCAGGAAATAAAGGAAAACAAGTCCTTCTTGTCCAGCCAATAAAATGGAAAGATGAAGTAAACTACTAAAACTCTGCACATCCTTTACTCAATATTGTCCACAGTTCTTGAGTTTGTTAAAATTCACTTCAACATCTACGTTTCTATTCCAGATGGAAGCTAAACAAAATACATCTTATCCCCCTAATAAAGACACCCAACCACCTCTTTTTGTAAGAAAGCTTTGAAAAACTTCCGTGGTTGTTGAATTTTCTCCAGAGTAGCTTTTACAAATGAAGGGAGACAACTACATTGGACAAATTCTTCCACTTCTGAGGGATTCATTGATCCCCAGGATACAAAAAGGGGATACAAATCTGAAAGTGCAGGATTTTTTGGTTGGTTTTCTGAAGAAAAAGCAGATTTAAAAACCAAACACACATCTTTGCAGCTAATGCACTGTCTGCTACTCACATATCCTCCGGATCCTACAGCTCAATATGGATGAGTAAAGTCTATTTCAAAGTTTTGACAACACTTAACAAATATTTCCACAACTTTTAGTGCTTCTGCTACTTCTATACTCTGATTTGATATTAAATACAAGTATAGGATTTTGTTGAAAATCTTGTCGTGGTTGAGACAGACAAATGACATGAACCAAGTTCTCCCAGGATGAAAATAGTAGATAGATGCCATCTATTGCTACAAGTGCATTTTTATACAGTTCTACCAATTCATGTGTCTCTTCACTATTGGTTACAAGTGACAGCACTAACATGTCATTGGGTAATTTTGTTATCATCCATGTTACTCTTCTACTCTCTTCTCTCTCACAAGTGCAACTTAATATCTCCGGATACTCCTTTAATCCTATCCTTCTCAGGGGTAAACCTTAATATCTTCAAGGCTGATCTCTATTCCCATACTCTCTGTCAAGGATTCCACAGATCTGCTGTAGTTTCCCACAAAATATATTCTTTTTAAACTCTTATTCTAGCATTAGAATCAGTGTAGATCTGTTCTTAAAATTCTGCGTTTAATTAGAGATGAAAATCCATTCGTTCAATAGGAAACCTTCCATTAAACTTTGGCAATGCATATGTTTTTTAACATAGGCTGCAAAATTCACTTGAATGTTAATTCTGCTTATTCTTGGGAAGATTAATGGCCTATGAACTGAATAAATAAGTCTGGGTTTGCTAGTCTACAATACCAGCATCGTCATCCTGTTATTAACGCCATCTGTTGAGCGCTGGCAGGGTTGAAAGACCATGGAAACACCAAAATACTGAAACATTTTGATTTCTTTCCTCTGTTCTCCTGCTCGAAGTTGTTCCAAACCCCACCCAAATTTGCTGTGAGATGTCTGACACCTTACAGCTTGTTTTAACAGACTCCAGGCACGGCTTTCCTTACTGATTTCTATCCACTTTTACTTTGGTCCATCTGCAAATCAATTGGGCTTCAGATTAACTTGAACAATCACATGAAGATAGGAAAATAGGAAAATCACCTTTCACCAGAGTTTCCTCAGATGAAAACATGAATGAGTCTGTCTATGCAAGGACTTCTCTACCTTTACAAGAACGTTAACATTGCAAAACCATGAATCTTTGCCATATTCCCAGTCGTATTGCAATTCCAAGCCACTGAAAAGCAATCAGGCAGACAATTTCCCTGCAATCAGTTCACAATTCTTTTGATTTCTACTCCATTTCGAAGAGCGAGGCAACCTGCTTCGCTTCCTTGCTTACCTGCAGATGTTTGCTTTCCAAATAATTTATTGCTTGCATGAAGAAGGGTCAAAAGACTAAATCACCATTCAAAGCTAACAGCCTCTTTGATAGTGTAAAGTAATTCTTTAATTAAAGCAGAGAAACTGGGAAAGAGTCTTAAAAACCCATCAGGATTCTTATATTACACTATATAGATATAATTACTACCCACTTCAACATGCCCTGAAAGTAATGATGAAGTCTTAAATGACTAAAGTTAAAGTTCAATTAAATCTGATTAAGGGAATGCTGAAAACTGGCCAGCTTATTAAAAAGTGTATAATTTGACAGTGCACAGTATCTAGATGCATTGAATAGAGTCAGAGTTGATGTTAATAATAATAATAAATAATAATAATGATGCTGTTTCATCTGGGAGCTAACAGACTCTGATCTCCTCAATACAGGACTGACTAAACCAAAGACACTCATGGGAGCAAGGAAAAAAGCAACCACGAGCCAGGGAAAAGCACAGGGCTGCACCAGCAAACAGGCTGGGAATACTTTACATTTTAAAATTATTGAAAGCACTAAAATAATTAAAATTATTGAAAACAACTGCATTGTTTTTCCTTCAGTCTCCACTGAGTGAAAGCGGGTCTGAGACACCAAGAGATGCTGCTTTCTGCTTCTTTCTCGGTTGGGCTTGATGATCCTAAAGGTCTTTTCTCACCTTAAATGATTCTATGATTCTCTTGCCACTGTCACAAGAAAATCTTGAGACAAACCCTTCTTTTAAAGCATCTAGACTCATTTTGGAAGTCAGAGGTTAAGATGGATTGTCAAGCATTATACCCCTTCAGTTATTGAAATCTCCCCAAGTGAAGCCCCAGATGTAGATAAGCTTTAAGTTTTGTTGTTCCAACATGCAAACTAATAGTAGCAAAATATGACAGTGCCTGTTTTAGGTGTTTAAAGACAGACTTTGCTGAACGCTCACTACAGAGATGCAGCTGCTAAGCAAATCCCAAGTGGGGTTTTAGAAGAACGAACAGTTTTTGGAGAAATCTTCATCACAAGGAAACCCAGGAATTTTCTCCAGTTTTCTCACTGCCTCCAAACTCAGTACAATAAACCCCATTAAATTGTTAGTGGCATGGCTACCTCACAGCATCCAATGTTAAAAGGAACAGAAGGCAGGAATGAGCATCCCTCTCAAGCCAAAACAAGAGGGAAGGCACATTAATTAGGAAGAAAGAGGTTTGTTGCGCACGTACAAGGTGGGAGAGAAGCGGCTGTGGATAGAAGGACCCACCAGCCTCCCTGGCCCTCCAGGGCTGCCCAACAGTACGTGCACATGCGATGGGAAAAGATGCAACTACAAGATTGACTTTAGAAATTAAATCAGCTGAATTCTACATCCAGGTGCTAAACGCTGCTCTGGGCAATTTGGCAAGACAGTAAAATAAAATTGGTGCCAGAGATGTATAATGATGACAACAGCGATCTTGAAAACAAATCTATTTGCTCTGCTCTCCACTCTGTCCGGGTGATGTGTGCACACTGTGTGGAACCACCGCGGCACGTTGTAAATGATGTATGAAATGAAACCCCCTTGTTCAGCCTCTGCAGAGAGAAATTGCAGACCAGGCTTTTCACTCACCTTTGAGCTCTGCTATTTGCTGTATTATTGAGCACAACCACATTAAAAAAGGCCACCAAACCTGCACGTGCACACACATACCCCAAGAAAACTGCTTAGTGTGGACAGGTTAAACACAGCAGCACTGTTTAGAAATGAAATGCATTGCAATGTTTAGAAGAATTCTGATTTTAAGGGAACTTTGCTCTGATCTAAATTACAAGTAAATTGTCTGCCTTCTGGTTTCTACAGGAGAATTTTACAGCAATTTGACCACACTATGAATTATATTGCACATCTGTTTATATCATAACTCCTTGCCTTTAACCAACATGCATCTTTTTCATGCTGCATCTAAGTCCAATAGAGAATTATGAATACAACCAGCAGGGTTGGTTAAGATTTTTTTTTCTCTTAGGAATCTTGGAGCGTTTTCATATTTTCCCTCTCTTTCTTTCAAACATTGCCTTCTGTAACCACAGAAACTGGAAATATAGTGTAGCAAGTTCGGCTACAATCTCCTCTGACGTTCTTCTCGAGGATAATGAACATTAGAAAGCAGAGTTTTGATTTTGTTTTAAGTAGCAACATGTATGTACCAATTTTCATAACAGATATTGCCTTTCTTGAATGCAAAGATTTAGGTCAAAGTACCCCCTGGTAACACTCAGGTAAAGGGCAGAGCACCAGATCCTACGCTAACAGGAATTCACGTTCCCATTTGTATTTAATCAGGCAAATATATCCCAGATATATGTACTATAAACCCCAAACCTTTTTTTGTTTATTTTTGATTGTTTAGATTCCCTCACTATGCTTCTTGGGAAAGATTGTATTCAATCCATGTGAACCCATCAGCAAAATAGAAACCTGGAACACAGGTTTAAGACATTTTGCTAAGCATCTCTCTGCTAGATATATACTATAGCCAGTAAAAATCCATACACTTATTTTAAAATTTTAACTTTTCTCCTTTAATCTATAAGAGAGAAAAGGTCTTTGTCCCACACCCATTCCCTGCAGTCCCAGGGCAAATCGCCAGGGCCCTTTTCCTCTGATACAGGGTTAAATATCAACAGCACCAACAAGGATCTGGGATTTTCACTGTTAGTGTTCAGCATGCAAAAATGAGTGGAGAGTATGGGTGCTATCAAAGATCTGGGGAAAGGAAATGGAAAACTTCTAAGGATCTGTTCTCATAAATCTCCATAATCAGAAGGTTTCTTTTGCACGGTGGGTTTTTCAAGGTGAAGAACGTGGCTCATTTGTGGGGCTCATCAGCCGTGGAAAATCAGCACAGGGACCCAAAATCAACGAGGCCTCTGGCACCAACCACAAAGATTGCGAACAAGTTGCAATCTCCTTTATGCCACAAGCTGTACCCATAAGCCAAACTCCATCTACTCCTAGTGCCATCATGATAAAAGAGACGATTAAACACAGTTTCATTACAGTCAGGGTTTTGCCCCTCTGTTCTCAGATTAAATAAAATTTCAGTCTCTAAAGACACACACCGTTTAAAGGAATGGAAGCAATTAGGAAGAAACAGGATAATCTCAGTTAATGAGGCTATCTGATTAAGGCATTATACAGCCAATAAATCTTTTTTCCTTGTTGTTTTTACATTTTAGTCAACAGTGACAATTTAACAAAGCTGGCACCGAGTTCTCTCAGTGAGCTTCTGAACTACGCCCCTTAGTGAGATAAAAAGGCTTTTGGACTTCCATTTTTTGAATTAAGCATAAATGTGAACTCTACTGGTGTCTAAGCCAGCCACCAGTTTCAGTTTTGCTCCCATTTTGAATATTAGCTTTCCGAGACCCAAGGGAAAGGCACCTGCTTGCCAGCCCGGAGCCCAAGGAGTGGTGACCATCCCCTCTGGGAAACTTCCCTCACCCACCACCATCCCACCGAATTCTGCTTTTACCATTCTGATTTGCTTCAAATCTATGTTTTACCGTTTATTGGCAGTGGCAAGTTTTCTGAACTTCAAGGAACTTTCACGATTTTACTGATTGTCTCTGACATTAAGAACCAACCTTTTGAGCTCTCAGTTTTGTTGCAGGAGATCCAGTCTCTCCCATTTCACTTTCATGTCCAAAGACAGATGGAGAACAATTAATACTGCTGCAACTGCAACAATATTTCACTTTCTTCTGTCTGTCCTTCTCCATAATTAATTTACCCAGTGCAGCCTAACACTTCATAATTAATCAATTAGGTAAAAAGGCTTGCCTGTTAATTTAAATACAACAGGATATTAGATGAATTTTCTCTTTTCTAGTGAGCACTTCACGGACTATCATTTCTATGTAAGAGTCCTTGTTTGTATCTGTACAAAAGCTTTGCTTGGGTTTTATGACAACTGGAGGTGACTGAGGTTTGCTCTCAGGTTTTTTGTGGATAATTGCCCCTTTTCTATAGAAGACTGTAATGCACCAGGATGTAGCACCAATCAAACCAACTGGATCTCCTTATTTTGTAGGAGCAGAACAAGCAATAAATGCATTTCTGACTGCAAACGCAGAGCTGTCCGCAGCCTGGGGCTGCTTCACGTGCTGCTCCGCTCCAACCACATCCCACCTCTGTGTGTTCTGTGGAACAAAACCTCTCCATGGACAAAACTGCCATAGATCACAGCAAAAATCTTCCTAATTTCAGCCTTCAGTGGCATGTTTCTGCTCTGAAACAAAATCATTTTGGGTCCCTTCAGTATATTCACTCTGCTTAATGAATAACTGGATATTCTAATTACCCATATAAATATTTAATCCTTTTGCAATCTCCTCAGATCCTGAAACTCAGTAATGCTGGTATCTGTGACCCGCATGGGCTAACCGTGGCTTATACAATAAATGAAGAGCTTTATTAATTATGTGGAATTAGAGTGGGTAGTTTTCATTCCTCTATTCAGCAAGAACAGCCAGAGGAGCTTCACTGGCCAGTTGTGTTATTCGAAGAAAAGAAAACCTCAAAAGATGTTTGGCTTTTTTTTGTTTGTTTGGTTTTGGTTGGTTGGTTTGTTTGGTTTGGTTTTGGTTGTTTGGTTGTTTGGTTTGGTTTTGGTTGTTTGGTTGTTTGGTTTGGTTTTGGTTGGTTCATTTTTGGTGGGTTTCTTGTTTGTGTTTTTCTTTTTAGCAGTTCAATCCAGACTGGGTGTTGGGAAGACCCAGAGGCAGCAGCTATTCAGTTCACCCCCCAGCTTGTGCGTTTTGCCAGGCAGAGGCAGGCGGATGAAGCTGGGCTGCGGACCCACACAAAGGAAATAACAGGAGGGATCTCAGCTCTTCCATCCCTTTGAATGCATCCATTTGGAAGCACAGCACCGCTGCTGTGCTAACCCAGCGCTCACCGCTGTCAAAGTTGGCGAGAAGCAATGTGCGCTTAAGGACTCCGCAGAGCCGGAGCCTGAGCATCAACTAAAGTTGGTTATTCAGATTTTACCTTCAGCACCACTGTGTTTTTTTTCAAGTACCTGGCAGCAGAGCTGCTCTCAGAGACATCAATTTAAAGAAGCGCTGCAAACACTGGATCCTCTTTGTGCTCCGTTTAGTGCGGAACTCTCTGGTGAGAAGGATGCTGAGGAACGGTGCCTTTGAGAGGCGGGTCCCCAGGAGAGCAGCACTGCCAGGTTTGAAAAGTAACCTCTAATGTAATTAACTCACTGGTAGACTTGAATGGTTTAATAGTTGGAATATGAATATAGCGGAGCACGTTCAGCAAAGGATGGCAGAGCTGCAAAGCAAACTGCGGCACAGGAAAACAGCTCCAGGGAGGCGGCTCCCCGCAGCCACACGCGTTTCTGCAGAATTACTAATAACAGGGTGAGCACGGCCACAGAGGAGCCTCCCTGGAGAGCTGCAGCTCATCTTCATCCACATCAACCAAAACATGCAAAAAAAAGCTTGCAAAAACACACTAAGGGCTATTTTCAGAACACTGAATACCACCTTCCTGCAAAGCACCACTTCGCTTTGTTTGCAAAAATAATGGTTCTGAAAAATAAATGAAAAGTTCTGTTTTCCCAGTCCTAAACCAAGATCTTCTGCAGAAGCCGGCTGTATATAGCAAAGCTGTCACCAAGCTGGTTGTCCTGACTTTTCCTATATTTAATAAAACTGTATGTTTCTCAAGACACATGGAGCAGTGAATGCACATCAGTGGTCAATACGTGATTACTTCCAAAGAAAAGACCATTTTTATGATACCAACAAAAAAAAAAACAAAATAAAACAAAGTGTGATTTTAAGACCAATTAAGGGGATACAAAAACTTTATCAGTGGGGATTTTTTTTAGTCCATTCTAATAAAATACAGCAGCTTTAATTATTTTGTCATGACAGAAAAAATATTGAGTTCATAGGTTCAGTGTTGGAAACTCTTTTACAACAGCCCAAGCACATTTCCTCCTCAATACTACTGACATACAATCCATCAGGAATAATAAAATTATCCTTGATCTAGAAATACAGTAGAAATTATAGCAGAAAATGAAGTAAAAATATCTTCAGTTCTTTTGGTGTGTGTTAATGAGCCTGATGAAATACAGACGATGGCAACAGCAATATAGGGAATGAGCTAATTCAAGCTTTGGTGAAGAAAACCACTCCCTTTGTGTGAAGGACTCACCAAGAGTCTCTGCACCCACTGGTGCTCTGTGCAGGAGATGGATATCCACCCTCTGGAGTGGAAATCCCAGCAGCAACCACTGCATCCAGCTTTTGGCACCAAACCTAAACCTGTGGCCCGTTTGGAGTTTAGAAGCTGTGTCAGAAACAAACCCCAAGAGCAGGTTTGGAAGGACCGAGGGGTTTAGCAAGAAGCAGTCAGAGCAAGGGAGGGCAGCAGGACACCATGGCGGTGCTTTCCCTGGGCCACCATGGACCTCACCATCAGCCACATCCACTGCTCCACCATTGCTCCTCTGCCTCCAGACCACCCAAGATCTCTCTTCTCACCACGTGTCCTACATGTTAGGATGAGATTTTTTCAAATCCTCTTCTTTCCCTAAAACGTTTCTCACCCTGTCACATGATTCATCTTTCTCCAGTTTCATTTCTGTGCTTTCACCACTTGACCAGTCATCCTATCATGCTCCCTCTTTTTCATGTACATATATTACTTTTATCGCCCTGTTTCTTTCAGTCACTTTTAGCTTCTACTCATTCACTCCTTTCTTTCCTCCACCCATCAGTAACTTTCTTATCGGACAGAACCACAGACGCGTTTAAGCTCTACCTTGACTTATTGCATTTACAAGAAGAGCTGTTTGCAACCTGCCATGTAAGCCCCTAGTGTGCAGCATTTGATCCAATGACTTAATTGTTGCACAGGATCTCTCTTGCTTCCACTGAAAAGAATTATTCATTTGAATGGAAATCTCACTGGAGTCTATATGCTATCACTGGTAAATCATCACAACTTTTTCCTTTCATCTTTTTCTAGATGCATTCATGGACATCATAACAAATATTTGATACATGGGGATTACAAAATCTGTATGCTGAACTTGTATTTGATGCTGGTTAACAGCTGCTTTTTCATCTCAGTCTCGTAGAGATGGAGCAATCCTCCCTCAGGCAAGGATCACGCTGCTTCTCCAGCCACTGCCCTGTATCTTCACACTACAGACAATCAATCGCACTCCCTCTGTGCTCGGCTGGTCAATTAAGTCTGCTCCTCACTGGGCCGGACTGCGAGGACGCTCGGTCTGTAGTTAATGCGCACACACACAGCGTAGCTCCGCTCTTGATAAGAAGGGGTTGATGTGGGTTTTGGAGGGACATGAGAAGTGCTAGCACTAAAATTGACATTCTCTTTGAGGATGCGTTTATCTCCTTGTGATCTCCCAGCTTCAGGAACGAGCAACGTCCACATCCTGGGAAACACTGCATTTTCCTTTTTGTTTTCTGCTGGTAAGGCCAGAAGCCAGGTTGGCAAGATGTGTAAGTGGATTTTGTGAAGTTTATTAGAAGCAAAACACCACAAAAAAACACAACCCCCCAGAAAAGCAAAACAACAAAAAAAACCTCACCAACAAGAAAACCAAAAAACCCACGCCAAGCAAACGTAACTTTGCACATACACAAATTGTCAGAAATTCACTAGGTTTTTCCAATCTTCTGCTCCACCTTTAATTCAGAACCAAAACCGAAACACAGACCAAAACCAAACAATAGAAACCAAAGAAAGCAGGCGGTAATCCAAACCAAACCAACACGGCAGCAACATTCAACAAACCACAGACTGGCTGTACCAGTTGGGAACATTGTCACCACACCAGACTGGTGACCCCCAGCCTGCACGGCAAGAGCAGCCGCTATATTATGTTTGGTAATATACGATCACTTCTAATGTAGACAGATTCACAGAACAAAATAACGTACTATAAACCAGGTCACTCAAACTAAAGCTAATCAATTTGATTGAGTTATCACCTATTTGAGATGGTTTCTGTAAAATATTTCTGACAAGAGCTAAATGGTGGCTTGAGGTTGCAGAAAAAACTTCCTGAAGCCACCATACTAGTTTTGGCCCTGCAGCATCCTGTTGAGATGAGGGGTGGGAAGAGGCATTTGTCTCTGCCGAGGACACAGATGTTTCCTCTTCACTGTTTGTGGACCTCAGCTCCCTCACGCTGGGTAAAGTACAGAGAAAATACATGAAGATTTTTTTGCCAGTTATTGGAAAGCTAATGAGGCTCCAGGGGTGGATTTGTAGCAAGATGATTAGTTGTTGTTATCAATTTTCAGCACGTGCTGGGTCAGCTGTTAGGTAGGACTAACATAATCTCAAGCAAAACCCACTATTTTTGCCACATTGCCATCCCACGTCTCTGGTAAAAAGGCTGCAGCTTTTTCACGCTGAGTTCAGAGTATTTCAGTGACCAAAGCAGCAGCAAAGAGCATCGTTATCCACTCCTCTGCTGCCCGAGGAGCATGTGCCATTATGTGATTTCCCATTATGCCATAATGACGGAGGCAATTTGCGCTTTTGCTCACATGCTTCGCTTACATGAGCCTTTCGTTTCGCTTGGAAGTGATTTGGGGAGAAACTTGTATCTGGTGTAATATTCTTCCAGGTAATAAATTAAGCCCCTAAATTAGCATGTCTCTATAGAAACAGCCAAAAGAGAAATACTAAATTAAAAAAGCAATTTTCTTTATGATGCAATGATTTAGCAAGGATTTCATTCTGCTGTATGAGTTAGAGCCTGCTGCTTGTTCAGTGTATTATTAGAGATATTTTGAGAATCAACCTTTTGATCTGTATTTCTCAAACCGATTGGTTGAAATAATCACCAAGTGATTTGTATTCTCTCATCCCTAAGAGAGAGGTTTGGCTTCAAAAACTTGATTAGAAACATTACTATCTTCCATATTTTATAGCACTGGATACAGAATAGATCAAAGGTGTATCTGAGGGCGGGGGGGGAAAGCCAGTTTGGGGAACGAGCCTTGAAACTGAAGGTGGTGTCTTTGTTTTAAAGAAGGCTGAAAAACCCACGGGGTAGAAAGCATTTCAGGTTTACCCTGTGTTTATTTCATCTCTAGTTCATTTGAATGGATGGCCAGCTGCTGGCCCTTACCTGGCTCCGCACTCCGGCCTGAGCTGGAGGAGGGAGGAAGACTGGAGGATGGTCTGATGTGCCGGCCAGTGGGTTTCACAGGGAAATCACCCCTCCTCTTTCCAGTTTAGAAGGGCAAAACTGTAAAAACATGGAATATTTGATAGTTTAAATCATGTCATCTTGTTCTACCCACTTCAAATTAGAGTAGATTTTGCTGCGACTTTTCCCTCTTGAAGCGGGGCGGGAAGGGGACGTGGTGTTATCCCCAGCGGTAACGATGGCAAAGGACAAATAGCGAAAGAGCAGCTGGTAAATCAAACGTCTCCCTGGTCACAGCATGCAAGGAGCAGAAATTCATCTCGCAATTGATTTATTACATTTACAAAGCACGTACAGAAGTGAGAAATCATCATGCACTCAGCAGTAACACTGCCATATAGCAGCATCTCTTAGATGATCTCAAACTCCTAAAAAGATGCGGAATGGAAGGGAAACAACCTCCCTTGCAGCAGAAACACCTTTTGCAGAGACACGAGGGCGGCTCTGACAGCTGCTGGGGGGGGTGATGCCCCCCCAGAGCCCAGCACAGGTACCTGTCAGCTCCTCGTGTCTCCCCACAGCCCCAGCTCACAGCCACCGCCTCCAGCTCCCTCTTCTCCAACCACTCTCCATCTCCCCACACTTTTCTTCATTCCCTAATTCCCCCAGCCCTTTTCCATTCCCCTTTAGCTTCCACCTCCCTTGTTATTCTCCCATTCCAGCCCCCTCAGTTTAAATCACTCACCTGTTTTTTTCCCATCTACAAATAAATAATGCTAACCCCTCCTGCATTTCATTAAAAACAAGACCAAAAAAAATAAGTAGAATTTTGTTATGTATGAAGAACTATATTTTAACTTTTTAACTTGTAACTCAATTTTCTGCCCCTGGTACATTCCCATGCCGCTTCCTCTTAGTAAAATATTTCCTGTAGAAGTTGTTTTCATTGTCTTGTCTCCTATGCTGTATTTCTTATCAATTAGATAATACATTAAGTCTCCGACAGTGTTACTTAAACGGAGTTGACACTCACAGTGACTCCTGCAGAAGCGAACAGAAGCTAATCCACCCCGGTCAGCCCTGTTTGCTCCCGTAGCTGGAAAACCAAGGGGCTGACGTTTGATGCCTGGAATTTCTGCCAATGTCCCAAGGGAAAAGTGGAGAAGAGGGGAAAAGATAAAATTAGGATCTTGCCTAACAGAGACTTCTTCAGAAAAGTCTGAGTTTTGCCTCGAGATTAATCACAGTGTCTTCATAATTTTTTTTTCCTAAAAGCCTCATTTTTCCTATTGGCAGCCAAGCTAATGTCTCTGAAAGTGAAATAAAAAGCAATTGTATTAGAAAGGAGCTGTCACTGCATCCATCATGAGAGACTAAGGCTACCCATATTTCTTCCCGACTACTTTTTCCCTTTCCTTTCAGGGGACTGTGCTTTGCCGTTTCCCCTGCAGCCACCCAGATGCGCGTTCAATACATTTATGCACCTGTACATTTCCCCACCTTCCATCTGCAACGGTTTTCTGTGCTCATGGGTTGTAAATATGTGTGACAATGGCAGAAGCTTGCAGTGCTGAAGCTCTTGATATACTGAAATGTTCTCAAGACTAAAAGCAATTTGCTATAGAAATTTTTTTCCCCACCTTTTCAGGAGACGAGATTGTCTGAAGCTCCTTTTCCTTCCTGCCTCCCGGTCTGTAGGAGGATGGAATCGCCTTGCTCTGTCCCCACAGCCCATGGCGCTGGCCCAGGGCTGATTTCCTCTGAAGAAATTAAAGCCTCTAGAGCAAGTTGTAGTAATTCTCACATGGGAAACTCTTGCTATACCTGGAGATCTGGAAACAGGAAGAGGTAAACAGGGTGAGTCAGTGGGAAAACACCAGCAACTGCAAAGGTGATGTAAAAAAATCCCAACATATATCTTAATATAAAATAACTAGTACAGAAGAGAAGTTTATTGTAGCAAAACACATTCCCCAGTTGATAAGGCTAATAGAGATTCAGGATTTAAAGTTTTGTCCTCCCCAACATATTTTTGGGTATTGCCCTCAAACAATTTCCACGAGGACGAGGTCTGTGTGAGGACAGGACGCACTGGGCTGGCTCACCAGCATCACCTCTGCAGGTGTACGGAGTTGATACAGCTGGGAGCAAAACCAGTTTAACAGGCTGTGTTATAAGAGGGTTGCATGGCAGAATAGACATGGTTATACCACGGAAATTAAATGTCATGTTTGTGAGCACCAAGCAGAGCAAACCGAGCCTCTCCTCATCTCCAGCAGGCAGCAGTCGCTCTGTCCCACAGCCACGGGACACGGTTTGTCACCGCGCAGCACACTCAGCTTCTGCTCAGCAGACCGCAGGACTTGGCCATAGTGCTCTATGAATTACCTCCAAATCCACATTAAACAGAGCCATATGGTGTGATATCTGACCTGCGGACACAAACACAGTTCTGCTGTGCACAGACATGCTGGCCCCTCAGGAGCAGGAAAATTATCACTTCAGAGAAAAGAGAGGCCAAGGGTATAGAGTTTGACCCAACCTTTGTCACTATGACCACCCTAGATCTTCACTCTTCGCACGGTTCCAGCAGGTTCCAGCGTTCTGTTGCCATTTCCCAGTATCACAGACTTTTCCAAGGACGCCCTGCCCTTCCTTCCACCCTTTCCAATTACTGTGCCCATCCGGCAAGAAACTTCTATAGGGATAACTTCATACCATATCACAAAACTACCTCTGTCTGCCTCTGAGCTTGGTGAGGGCTTTTAATTATCTTTTTTCCCTAATAAATACTCAGTTAGTAATTAGGTCTTATTTAAACACTGAAGAGATAATAAAACCTAGAAAAATCAAACCAAGGCAATTACTGCTTATATGTCTCCCTCTGAAAAGAAGGAAAGAAACAAATCTACAAGAGAAATCAGTCACGCTCTTTAAATGGAAGGTTTTCAGATACCGCAATGACGGGAAAATATGAGAATTATATAAAGACTTGAGAACAAAGCAATAAAAGGATCATTTGCCTAATTCCATCATTACCAGAGGCAGGTGTCCTCGGCTTTAATCAGAAGCTCAACTTGTGAGGCTTTTTTGGTTTTTACCATTGCAAGTGGGGAAAAAAAGGCTAAAAATGGAACATCTTCTGTGTGCTTTTGCGTTTCTACAGCCGACCACCCTTACCCAGCGTTAGTTCCTCTCATTGCACACAACCGCATCCTGCCGCGGGATTTCCGCAAGCTCAGGGACCGCTAACCTTGTCCCGACGTCTTTGCTCAGCTTGGATCAGGTCCCTGACAGCTTATTGTTCTCTTTAACTCACATTTTGCCAAGTTTGATTCACTACGTGACCATGAAACTGAAGTTTTGCAGCACTGAGTTCTAAAAAAATAATTTTAAACAGAAAAATGGAATGATGAGTGAAATCCCAGATTCGGAGAAAACCAGGAGCATACAGGGCAGCCGAAGGACTTGGCTTAAAAATGCGGAATATCTTTTTGGTTTGAAGGCTTTCCCACTCATGAAACTAAGGATACAGGCTTGAATTACCCCTCGCATACATTTAAAAACAACTTTATCTGGTGAGATGGCTGTAGCAATTTATCAGATAATTCATTCCCTTGAATGAATCAGACGATGAAAAGGTGATTTGTCCGTCGCTGTGCAGTGACGGATCAGCCCTGCGGATCAGCCCTGCGGAGCTCTGTGAAGCACACGGTTCCAGGGTACACTTAGTTTTAAGTTTCGTTTTCACAACTCTGCTATAAGTGAGAGGATTTAAATACTTCTGTCCAATTTTCCAGCTGCTGGCACCAAGATTTGACAACACACTTGATGGAAATTATTTGCATCTGTGTGAAATATAGAAGAAAAAGCTTTCCAGAGGTGATCAGGCACCATAACTGAATTTTAAGAAACTTAACAAAACATTTGCCTCAATACTGAATCTATCATGTACTTGAGCATCAGCTTTCCCTGCCAGCCCTGTTAGCGAGGGGAAAGCTGGGAACACCACCGGCATTTTCTTTAGACTACAACGATAAGAATTAAAGCTTAGTGCAAATATTAATAGCTCATCCACCCTCCGCAAGCATCTCTTGGCCCCAGCAGGAGAACTCAAGATGTTGTAAGGCCCATTAGCTGCAGCTACACGCTAATTTCCTCTCTTTCCTTTTTTATTTGTTTTTATGTCACCAACTGCTTTGGTAAAATGACTTTTTTGAGGTTCATCTCTTCCTTTCAGCCTCTGCAGAGCTCATAAAGAGCCATTTTCTTAGTGCTGGCAGTACAACAAACCAGCTTTTGTATGGAAAAGGAAAAAAGAAAGAAACTAGAGAATTAAGACCTCTTTCACCGTAAGATGAAGTAGCTGTTTCTGTTACCTCTTCATCACAATTTAACTCTCAAGAGCTTTGACCAGAAAACCTCTCCACATCCTTCCTATTAAAATGTTGGTATTCCCCTCTTATTGTTTCTGATAAGTCTTCCCAACATCACTAACAATAAATGCTCAACAGAAGGACAGCGTGCCTGGGATAAGGTGTCTCACATTATTAGGTCTGTATCAAACCTCTTAATTAACAAGTTTACAAGATGAACACAGAAACAAATTGCCTTTCAGACATCTGGCTGGGACCTGATGCTCATCAAGAGGTGAGTGAATACGAACATTGTCCAGACTCAGAAAGGCCAGAGTTCCAACATACAATAAAGAAAGCAAATTTTGTAGCTCTCCTCGAAGATACAGGATACTGCCCCCGCGGGGCGCTTGTTCTTACGGCCTTGGCACAAAGACACCAAAGAGCTCAGCACTTTCCTTTCGCTTTCTCTCCACCAGAGGAATTGTTCACTTGTGCGTATGAAGAATTATTTAAATCCAGCAGAGAGGTGTAAATAATAATGTTAGCAACACACAGAAAAAGGAAGAGTCACAAGTAAGGCAGATACGACTCATTTCCAGCTCTGCAATTAGAGAGAACATGAATTACCAGCTGTCATTTGGATCACCCTGTGCAGATCCGCAGTCTCTGCAACTCAACCCATAGTCCCTTCAGAAACTTGCTGGAATTCTTTTTCTTTTTCTTTTTCTTTTTCTTTTTCTTTTTAATGCACTTCCGGATGGTATTCTACGAAATGAACCATCTGTCAGTGACAGATAGCAGCACTTTACGTTTCTATATTGCGTGCTAGCAGCTCTAACAGCTCGACGTACCGCACCAGATCACCATAGTGTTCCTGCGTGGTCAAATTAAGTTGATTAAATCGCTCTTGGAAACAGTCACTTTCAATCACTCTTGGCACGTCTATGATATAATTCCTCTTTACATCTAATTTGCACAGCCAAGAAATTTGTTTGGACTGAGATTTTAAAGCTTCATCATATAGATGATTTTTATAGCCAGCTTGCCCGCCCTCAGAAATAGCAGGTGAGGAACTGCTGACATGAACTTCACCCACAGGGGTTTCAACTGCTCCAACGTGCAGGAATTTTTAGCACTGTGATTTTATCTCCTCCTGAAAAATAATGAGTGTCCTTCAGGTGGTCAGGGGATCAAGCCCTCAAGACAGTACTTGGAAATGTTTATTGGTGGCATTGCATGCTGCTCTGGACCACACAGGCTCTGCTTCACCACCTGGTTACATTTTAAACCAAAGTTTAAGGTACCGCGTGTGCATGTGCTTCCCTGAATCAGCACCACAAAAAAAGCTGGGAATAGCCAAGAAAGGAGGCACAAAAAGATATGTTCGCAGGAAGGGGATGTGCCTTTTTGTGTTAGGAGAAAGACATCTTCAGTTCTACTCTTACTTCAGTTAGAGATTAATAGATAAATAACGTATATGCTTTTCCTGTGCTCTTTACATACCTTGCTCTGGGCACCATCGCTCTCCTCTTCCTATCTGACACTTTAACGAATCCCGCTGACACGTCTCCTTGCTGTGCTATATTAGGATGACATATCAAATCCCAACGCCGTGACACGCGGGAGGGTGACAAGAGTGATGCTCCCGCCACCGAGGGCTCGCAGGTGACGGAGCATGTGTCACTCATGCAGTGACAGCCACCTGCCACCACGCGCCAGTGACATCCCAGCAAATGGGATAGAGAGGTCACGGGGAAGATTACATACAAACCTGACGAGGATTTGATTTTGACAGAGGATCTGTGTTTGGTATCGGCACCTTACAGCAACCTGTGTCAGAAATACAATTGTTGTGACATCCCTTTTCGGTACCAGCGTTTGGGAAGTGCTGCATCCTCCTGATGGAGAGCTGCGGCCACAGGTGAGGCTTCTGTGGGTGATACCACAGGTGCCAGAGGACTTCTGTCCCCAAAAAGAAAATACAGAAGGCTTCTAATTTCACACTCTTGCTCTACTCTTCAACTCCCTGTTTTCTCATTTTTTAAATAAAGTTCAGATTTTGCTTCAGCTGACACATTGCAAAACCCCAAAAAGCCCACATGAAACCCTTTGATCTGTTTCTGTTCAACTCTGGTCCTTGGGTGCGACCCTTGCCCAGCCTGCAGCCGCCTGATAAACACCGGCATGAACACTTTGAGCCCCAAGTTTTTAATTTTGAAGCTGAAGTGAAACATAATCCAATTTCCTCTTACAGGGTGGACCTGACTCACCTGAACCACCAGGAGCTCCAGACTGAAACAACACCTTCACAAGTACTTTTCATTTTCCCCAACAGCACCTTTCTCCCTAAAGAAGCTGGAAGTGTTGGATTTTAAGCCAGTCCAGCAGCCACCACACCATGAAGACGACGGTCTGTGCTTTTGCAGGGGCCAGTTATTGTGTCTCGCTTCGCCCAGTAAGACATGCAACAAGAATGGAATTATTAATGTTTCTACAGCACTCTGAAGATGAGGATTTCTGTACAAGTGTAAAGAAGATAGGGTTGGTATTTTTTATAGCTCAGAGACAAATTAAAAGTAGAGTTAAAGGAAAAGGCAGACAACAGCCTGGGAAAGGAATCATGAAAGGTTATTCCAGCAGAGAGGTTGTTATCGCTGCCTGCCCTCTTTGCTCGAAAGCTGCATTTGATCATATATTCTTCTGAATTATCTACTGCATTACTTGAATGCCAAAGGCAGAAATAAATACAAGATAAATATTAGAGGGTTCAGTTCAGATTGCACTGATGCTTGAAGCTCACGGTGTGTAACTCCAGCTTTCTCAGTGTGGATTAATTATTTAGTGTTGTAGGAAAAATTAATACAGGTCACTCAGACAGTATATGTGAACAAAAGCTAGAATAGTATTTATAAGTAAAAAAATATATATTTCTCTCTGGTATATTTTGCTTACAAATAGCTTGTCAGGGTTCTTTTGCTTGCCTACAAAATGTAGGGCTTGGGCTGCCTGTGGCTGATGAGGCAGGAACGCTCGTGTGCCGCGCGTGTACCAGGGCTGCTCCATCCCTCACGTCCTCAGACACAAAGCCCCACTCTGCTGCAGCCTGACTTCTAAAGTGCAATAACACTTGTCTAGATGTGGCCTGTGAATCCCAAACAGGAGGAATTACAGACCCGCTCGGGGGGGACCTGCTCTCGCGGGAGCCACAGAAGATTTGTCAGGGTCTCCTCATCGTGCAGGCTGGGGGACACCCCCAGCTCCAAAAGCTGCACTGATTCATTGTGTGGTTCTTGTTGTTTTGGTTTGGTTTGAAATCAAATTGATATGTGTTTCTTCAGCTGCAGGTGACACGAGCAGGGTCTGGAGGCAGCGCACGCTGTGCAGACAGTCTCTCTCCATCACCGCCCCCCAGGCTGCCAGTACCCGCCCAGGACAAGCAGCCCGTCCTTGGCCAGCACAGCTGTGCCCGCAGCCTGACCGGCGCAGCACGCACCTCGCTCAGGAATCGCGTGAAATCTCCAGGGAACTGCAGTTGTTCATCATTCCCCAGGAACCGCCAAGCTCTCAGAAAGAATTTCCACATTTATCCCTCGCAATAGGAGCAAATTTCCTCCTAAATAGCTAAGTAGTCCACCTCAGTGAGAGGATCAGCTTCTCCAGCATCTATGAGATTCGTGGAAATAAAAAAATAATAAGAGCCCTGTCAGGACCATGGAAAATCCATATATATGTTATATATATTCCATCTTCTCTCCTCAGCATTCTTTTATGCCCACTGTGATCACACCGAGAAATTGTGATTGCGTCTGACAGCCTCTGATTTTGGGAGCTTTGCCCATGGAATATTCCAAAATCAATACAACTTAAAGGAAACGTGCGATTTCTAAACCATCTTTAAATATATAAAAGCTGGTTGAAGAAAAACCAAACATTCTTACCATGAAATATTTCTGTGAGATGATCTCCACTGCCACCGTATTTACATCGCTCTCCAAACTGTAAAGCAAGTTTTTGCTGTTTTCCCCATAACACTGCATGCAGGGTGAGAGAATCCTGCCCGGCTCTGGGCACGGCAAAGGGCAAAACTATCATGAGGAGTAAATAATGTGGATGAATAAAACGTTCACATAAAATGAGAATAAATATAAACATACAGTAGGCCAAAAAATATAGAAAAATACACTGAATACTTTGCTTCTTCAAATTCCAAAGTCATTGACAGCCTGGTCATCGTCCGGGGAGAAGGCACACTGAATTCACCGCCTGCTTTCCTCTCAGCCAAAAGAACAGGAGTACAAACATTCCTATACTCAACATTACTTATTTCAAGAATTAGCGATAATATTTATGAACAATTCCTTCAGTGCTTACATCGGTACATTCGACTGCCTGTTTGTAAGCAAGTACCACATTAAATAAAAGTCAGTTACCCTAACTGCATAATAATTATAGCCTGTTCCTGTTCATATCTGAAAGAAACCCTGAAAATTAACTTTGCTCTGGCATATCTTAATTAGAGCAGTCTCTTGGTATTCTTCCCTCAGCTGACACGCAGAAAAAAAGTTTACAGTGGAATAGTAGATGAAAGAGCACTTTGGTGTCACGAGAGAAAAAGCAGTGCAGTTTCTGCAGAAACAAGGTGATTAACCGACACAAGGAGAAAAAGCTCCTACCGTGGGGCTCCTCGCTCAGTCTGTCAGATGGGGAACTTCCAATGGTGAGACCATGGATAGAGCGGCTTGAGCTGGCTGTAGATCTACCTCTAATTTCTCAGCCTCTGCCGGTGCTCCCAGGCTGCTCCCCCAGCTCTCAGCTGCTGTCCCTCGGCACATCAGCTCCGACTGGCACCAAGGAGCCACAGGACAAGAACCTCTCATTTCCACCCGGCTTTCAAGCGCCGTTACTAAAGTAGCATGTCCATCGTAATTTACAAGCTAACAGCTCTAAGGTAAAACCCTAAATTTAGATAACAAAAATCATAAGTTGGGAGATTTGGAAAGAAAATCTTCATGCACAAGAAGCCAATATTTAAAGAATTATTCACCTGGGACCATACCTGACCATCAAATATACGTGTTTGATGCAGATGAGGTATAGTGTGTCCCGAGCACAGCTGCTGAAGCCCATGCCAACCCTCACCCACCTCCAGAAGAGCCCTGTCCCCTGTTCACTCGTCTGAGGGATCCAACCTAAAGAGATGGAAGAAACCAGAGGTCCCAAATTCTGGTTTGAATTGTCATTTCACACTCAAAGCTCAAAACCCCCACCATCCAGACAGCCCTAGCAGCTGGCCACGGCGTCAACTGCAAGAAATGATCTCTGGAAAAGAAGGTTAGTATTCATTGAAGGTTATGCTAAAAACTTAGTAGCAATTAGTATGTCAATTAGTAATCAACACAAACTTTCACCTCATCATACAAGAGCTCTGCCTCCAGAAACAGGTGGGATTGTTCAGCCACGAGGGCTTTTTTACCCCCTCACAAATTACTGTTTAAGCACCTTCTTCTTCCCGAAAGGTGAATGCCTGTCGGTGTCGCCATGGAGGACCCAGCCCAAGGTGCCACAGCAGCTCCAGGATCTGCTCAACTGGGACATGCCACAGCCTGCAAGGAAAAAGGGATGGAAAACCACATTGATCTTGATCATAACTCACAGACAGGTATTCCTACGTTTTTACATTAAGGATATGTAGAAAAAAAACCTACGGGGTTACCTGAGGTCAGAGCCATAATCTAACAACTATAATCTAATGATGTCTAATGAGAAGCTGGAGGGAGCTTGGGAGCTAAAGATGAGATCCTGTCGTTTCTGTTCAAATTAAAACCAAAAAAGTTTGACTGGCTCTTCTACTTATTTCTGAAAATGATGTTAAATTACTTCATTCACTCAGAATTTGCCAGGGAAAAAAAGCATCTGAGAGCTGTGTTCATGAACTTGCAATGAGCTTAATTGGTTAAATACTAATTATCTTCCAGCTCTTCAGCCTGTATCTGAGATACTGCAGCAGTAAGACTAATTAGCACATTATTGTTAGATTATCTCTCAGCAGTTCAGGCTGGCAATAAGGTATTGATAGTACAAAATTATTATTTTAACTGAAAAAACATATATTTGCCAGAATATAATAATAATAATAATAATAATAACAACAACAACAATAATGATATACACTGCAAACCATGTGTGTTTGCCTCTGCTCCCTGATTCACAGGGATGGTCTGGAGAAGGCTCAGGGAGGTTGTTAATTATAAACAACTCCCACTTGACACAGGGAACTGGTGTGCGAGGCTGAGCCCCAACTTCAGCCAAGGACCAACACCCCAAATCAGCCCCAAACCTTCTCAGGCTGCCCAAGGTTTTACTTCTAGTATAACAGCCCAAAGGTGTGCTCCAGTGGGAAGTTATATGAACATTTGATATTTTAAATGGACAACAATTAATTTCTCTTCATTTAAAAAAAAGTTTTCCTCATACTCCCACGTAATGGCAGCAAAGGATTACTAAGCAGGTAAGGAAATTTTGGAGCAGCCTACAAAATTTGGCAAGTCTCTCAGCTGAGGAAAGAGTTAGAACAGCTAAAACTTTGCCTCACCACATACCTTTTTCCTATTAAAAACTTCGTATTAATCAAATTGGTAAGAGGACTTCCATGGCAAGAAAGGCCAGTGGCAGACTGAGGGTTATGGACTTACCTGGGGCTCTGGTTTAAAGCATGGCCATTGATTTCTTTATATTCTCGACAGCTGTCAGTGGTAAGGTTGTTGAGACACTTCCACCTTCAGGAACAACTCAGAGAAAACAACGCTGTCAGGAAAATCCTGTATTTGCAGTCTGAGGTCAGTTGGAAACCCCCGGGGGGTTCAGTCCTGTTGCGGCTTGGTCAAGTATTGGGGTCTCCCAGCTACACAGATCACTTGGATTCTCACAGATTCGGTAAAAATGCCATTATTCATTTTTCCTCCAAATTGATTTCAACTGCCCGTCTCCTGACATTTCATACAATTAAGGAGTCATTTATTATCCCTGTTGTTTCACACCTTCAAGAAATGGACCGCAAGTTCATCATTACAGTAACAGCGAGCATCCCTTTGGCTTCTTTTCCTCAGAGGCGTATCTTAATTAAATCACAGAATTGAAGAGGTTGTGCCACATTTTCATAACCTTTGTGTCTTCATACACATAACAAGCACACTACTGATTTAACTAGCCTTTATTTTCTTCTTTACAGAAAGACAAAAGTAAATTCCATTAATCTTTCATTATATTCACTTTCAGTATTTTGGAGCACAGAGTAATTTAAAATGAATTTCATCATCTCCCTGATCATTATTCACTAATTCTGTCAATTTCACTCTGGTTTGGAGCTTTATTTCTTTGGGTTTGTTTCACATTAGTGTTTGGTATTTTATAAACAGCTTTAAAAAATCAACTTTTTAACCAGAATTATTTTGTTTTTCCCCATTTACTGTGTGTTGAAAGAACTAACAATATTAGAAGCAACTAAATGTTTATCTGTGATCCCTGGAGGTGTTTAAAATGAGGTTCTATGGGACAGGGTTTAGTGGTGGGACTTGGCAGTGCTGGCTTAATGGTTGGACTTGATGATTTCAAAGGTCTTTCCAACCAAAACAATTCTATGATTCTATTAAAACTCCTCAAGAACTTAGGAACAACATCCCACCCAAAGAAAACTACGTGCACATGTCCCAGATATTTGGTATTCATATGACGGTTTGTATTTGTTTTCCAGGAAAGTCTCTCTGGTTATAGTTACATTTTATTTTGTTTCCTTGAAGTCTTGTAAACGGGTCTTTGGAATCCGGCAGCATGGGAGCTGGGAGCGCATGGGGAATTGTGGTGGCACCAGCGGGATCAGCCCTGGACCTGCCAGAGCCAATTGCAACAGAGTCAGGGAACATCCCCTCAGCAGCCGTTGTTTATTTGCGTTGCACCAAGCAGGCTGTGCAACAGAGCTACAAGCTTAGGCCAAAAACCCATGAAATAATACCATGCTTTTCCTTTTTTAGGAAGAATGTAATATATTGCAGTTCTATGACCTAGAAAATATAGACAAATGCCATCAGAGATCAGGCCGGGCAATGCTGAGATGAGCATGGCTTTTCACTCTCCAAATAGAGATAAACAATATTTCCAATATCAAGGAGGGAGATATTAACTGTTTTGTATCCACTTCTTCCTGCCCTTGTGCTTGAGCTTGATAAGCCACATGAGCTGAGGCTGGTCTGCTTGAAACACCACACTCAGCTCAAATCCCTGACTGCTGTGACAAATAGCACTGGTGACACTGGTTCTTTCTTCTAGGGGCCGATGACACTGGTGATACTGGGTTCTTCCTTGCAGGGTTCAATGGCGCTGGTGATACTGGGTTGTTCCCTCCAGAGGTCAATGGTGCTGGTGATACTGGTCTCTTCCTCCCAGGGACAAATGGCACTGGTGATACTGGTTTCTTCCTTCTGGGGCCAATGGCACTGGTGACACTGGGTTGTTCATTCCAGGGGCCAATGGCACTGATGACACGGGATTCTTCCCTGCTTGGTCTCAGCCCAAAAACGCAGCAGCAGTTTGGAGCAGGACTGGGGCAGCACTTGGAGGTCCAGTGGAACAAGAGAAGGTTTTCTGTCATCATTTTTCTGGGAAATGCTACCAATTGCTCTCTGCCTACTTGAAGCCTTGTTTCCTTTATTATACCCAGGGTTGTCGTCGTTATGGAATGGAGAGCAGCTGGAAGGAGGCAGCAAGGGCTGCCAAGCTGCTGTACAGCTTTTTCCTTGACACCGAACAGCTACAGGTTAGTGGAAAGACGAGCAAAGGGACTCCTAAATGCAGCTGTAGTGCTGGGGTACTCTCACAAACAGAATAACCCCCTGTAAATAAATATCCTACACAAAAGTCATAATTAACTCCTGCAAAATATCATCATCAAGGCAGAGGTAGAGCTGGAGCTCAGGAAACCTCACGTTGCAGGAGGATCCTTCCACAGCTCAGCCTTCCATCTTGGCCAACATTAAAAGAGAAAAAGATCAGGCAATAGGTTTCTCAGTTTTCTTAATGCTAATGAGGTTTTATAGCACATTTTCTTCAGTTTGAATGATTGGGGCTGTTGGTAAGGTAGCTCATCAGATCTCCTGTCCACCTCAGAAGGTTTCTGTAACGGCCCCAAGTCATATCTGTTAAAAGTTAATCAAGCTGAAATGTCATGGAATTTAATAACCACCACAGAAGAGGGTTTAAGTTCAATATACTGTTAATTATGTTATTTTCCAACTGGAAATGTGTCTTATGGTAACTAGACCAAGTACTGTTTTCAGTTGTACTTGGATACTTATTTTGTTTATCCTTCTATTTTGTTTGCTCCTTGCTGAAACCAGCTCTAAAATTAAGCAGAGCTTTAAAATTAATCTAAATACATATACACATGGCTTTGCCTCAGGTGCTTACTCGCTTTTTACTCTCCCCAGTTCCCCCTTCATCATGAAACTTTTCTTCCACCCTCCCAAAAAGGCCGGTGGGTGGAATCTCTCACCTTTCAATGTGACATCTGACACAGATCACTAATGGCAGCCCTTGACATTTATAAGTATTTATTATAAATACATTTGAATAAAATCAAAGCACAAGCACGAAGAACGACTGCAATGCCTTTTAGGTGACAGACATCATAAAATGTCATTTCTAACATTATCACTATCACCCAATAGCAGGCATTAATGGTTTCTGGCAGCTTTAAAACACCAGAGGAGTGTTTCACCATGAGCACACTTTGAACAGCAACCAGCTCTTCACGGGCAAGTGTTGAATCCTGGGTGCCTTTGTGAATTTTAGATGCCTACATGTGATGTTGGGAGCAGCGCCGGCGCCAACAGCGAGCGTGTGCAGTGCGAGTACGAAGTACAGCGCAGGAGAACACAAAATCTATAGCCCATTGATTGGAGTTTCTGTGTTAAACACATTATTCTACAATGCAGCACAACAAAGTTGTACCTTTCTTTTCTGGAAAAAAAAAACCCTCAATGAAAAGCACGGCATTCAGTTTAAACAGAGACGAGCAGAGTGTGATAGCGCTGACTGCGGAAAAATAGTCAGTTATCTCATATGGGCTATCAGTGTTTTAATTAAGCAAGAAGTACAACATAGAAGAGAAACTCCAATGAACATTTTTCACCTGTTGAGGCAGCTTGGTGGCAAATGGGCCTTTTCTGCCCGCGGAGCCCGGGCAGGGCTGTGAGCAGCACCAGCGGTGCCCCGGCTGCCTCAGCACCACGGACTGGGATTTTCTTGGGGTCATTTTCCCTGTTATTTTCCCTGTTACACACAGGTCTCCAGCAGCTTCTTCCCAGGCTCTGTCCTACAAAATGCAGCTTTTTCCTAAGCCTCCCTTTCCCTCACCCATTACACACGGGTACGTCCCTTTCACTCCAACTCTTCTTTTGCTGGGATTCACCACTGCTGCACTATGCTCCTCCTCTAGATATTTGCATCACAGGATTTTTTTTTCGGTTAATATAGATACCAACTATAAAGAAATCAGCAAAACTAGTTCTACAGCGTTCTCCAATGTATCAGATAGTTAACAAGGCTGCTCGTTACACCCTCAGTAGTTGCCAGTTGAGAGCAAACCTGACACAACCCCAAAGGCCAGCAAAGGGTTTTCCATCTCTCAAAGCTGCCAGCAAGAGCTTTTCGCTGCTGGACCATTTACAAAGTTGCTCAAGATCAGTATAAAGCAGCTTCGCAAACATGGTTCCATGGAAATCCTCACGTATTTCTCTGAAGGGAATTACCGCCCTTCTCCTTTGGAGTTTATGGGACATTATCCTAAGCAGAAAAGGAATTCTTAATGAACACATTATGAACATTTTGAGAAAATTCATGAAATCATTTGCAACACAAGTGAAAATCTGTTGGCAAAGAATGAAATTATTTATTTTTAAAGAATGAATTTGTTATTTCCTTTAATAAACGTATGAACTTATATTCAAATCAGCTACAACACCGGGAATCTCAGCAAGCTTTGCTTGCCAAAATTCCCAGAGTGGTTGCTAGTTCATCAAACAAGGCTGAAAAGCTCATTTCTGTTGTTGTCATGTTGGCTTTTTTGTTTGGTTGGGTTTATACATATATACAAATATAGGAGAGCTGAACTACAAGAAATTAACAGACCATTGTAGATTTTATATATATTATTATATATACATATAAATATATGTTTTAACACAAATCCAGGCCTGATAAATAATCCAAGCTGCTACATAACATGCATATAACACAATATATTAAAGGTGGGCATCTACAGCAGCGTTTACCTTGTGGTCTTCTTTCTAAAGGACAACACATTCCAGACTCGTGGGTTCTTCACTGGTTTCTTGCAGTACCAGCTTGTCTTTTTTCGGGATGAATAAGGATGAACCGGCATCAAGTTCATGCAGAGAAAAGGGAATTTAAATAAAGTGATGGACGATGTCTGTGCAGAGAGAGTGGAGGGGAACCGGAGAGCCCGGGCTTTCCATCACCTCCTAAGGGCCTCGTGCCAAAGGTTATTTCACCACTTGCAAACTCTAATAAAGATTTACGTTAAGCTGTAAAGCAAAAAAATGTTAGGACGTGATAATTATTCCCTTTACACAGTGGCTGACAGGAGGGTATAAATCCAATATTTACATTGGAAAAATGGCTGAAAATGGAAACCAATAAAATCCCAAATATCTCCATAATCAGAGCAACTTCATGCCCAGGAATCCCAGGTGTATTTTTAAGGGGAAAGTGTGAATCTTTATATTTGCAAGGAGAAAGCATTAAGAATATCACTGTTCTTTTAAAGGGCATTCTAAAGTGCAGACAAGGATTTCTTCGGACACTTTTAGGCTCAGATTTAGCCTGAGTTTCAAGTTAAGAAGTCTCATTATTCCTTGCGTGCTCTATTCTACATGCTCAGCACAGACCTGCTCAGCTGGCGCCTGCAGACGAGGAGCAGAGGAAACGGCCTCAAGTTGCGCCAGGGGAGGCTGAGGTTGGATCTGGGGAACAATTTCTTCCCCAAAGGGCTGTGGGGCATTGAACAGGCTGCCCAGGGCAGTGCTGGAGTCACCATCCCTGGAGGGCTGGACAGACGGACAGGAGGTTCTCAGGACATGGGGCAGTGCCAGAAGTGGGTTATGGTTGGACCCCATGAGCTTAAGAGGCATTTCCAAACAAAATGATTCTGCATTTCTAAGAACTTCCACGTTTGGGCATCAAAGCCAGGGGACTCGGCAGCTCCCTTCCCAGGGACCAAATTACTGTAAAACCGTGTGCACCGGGCTGACACAGACCCTGAAATTTCAACAGGCTGAGGGAGACAGAAACGCACCCCCAAAAACAGATCTTCCTTTGACCTTTACGCAGAGGCTGAGGTTGGTGTCCTGCACAGGAGAACTTTGTTCTCTAAAAGAAGAGGCATTTAAACTCAAATCTTAGATTTTAGTGAATTTTTGTGTCCTCTCTAGCTTTCTGCGCATTTGTCATGTATATTTTATGAATACTTCATTACAATTTCAGGGAGGTTTTCTGCACTGAAGTGAAATATTCCATGCTTGGTTTTATGTAGTGTTACAAAAAGCTAAGTATTTAGACCGTGGTTTCATGTTTAGAAACTGCATTTTTAATGGAACTTTTCATACACACAAGAATTTTAGTCTCATGAAAGGCTTTTAATTTTATTTTTGGTTCTGAGATTTTTTAATGCCTTCTTTTACAGTCTGGTATGAGATTTCATTTTGTCTCCATAAAGGCCTGCATGATGCTGCAAGGAGATGTACTTATTGGCAGATTTTCCTGGAATTATGGGTACTTTCAAAATGTTTTGTTCAATCTTTTATTAATATTTTCATGAAAATCTCTGAGAGTATCTTGGAATGTTTCATGACTATTTTAGTGCTTTAAATGCAAAGATAGCGTTTTTCAAGGTTTAGTAACTTTTTAAATGGAATTTATATTAAACATTTATGAAAACTCACATTATGGGATTTTCAAAGTGTGTTTTTCCCACAAAGTACAAAATATCCTATACGACTCTAATTACTTCTGTCTCTCCCTGTTCATCTGTAATTTGGGGCTTAATATTCTAGGTCACAAAAAGCCTCTTTTTGAGGGGAAAGGAGAGGCTCGCTGCCTTGACTAAACCTCCACTGGCCCACCAAAATTCTGAGACGAGATCCATTTGGGATCCACCCACAATAACACTGGGAATTTTTCAAGCATATCTGCTTGCTCTGCTTACCCTTCAAATGCATGAGTCTGAACCTCGATGGCATCTGTAATGATGAGAACACGAGAAGGAAGGCGCTGGGTTCGCAGAGCAGCTGGGCAGGCAGAGGTTTCGGTGCCCGTCAGAACCCCGGGAAGAGAGCGAGCGATTGCATCTGACCTTCTGTGGCCATTCCCTACAGCCTTCTTACATTTCATGGCATTTTTCTTTTTCACCAGAAAGAAGATGCCTGGATACCACAAAACCTCTTTCAAAGGCGCCCTGATAAAAGACCTGGGGCTGCATCTCAGTTGCAAACGTACTTTATAGAGTTACGAAATGCTGCGCTATCCATGCTACAAAAATGATGGCCTCCAGCAAGGCGTTGATCAAAAGGAGACAATTTAATTTAAGCACAGCCTGTTGTTATGCTGCTCAACCTTAGGACAGAGCTGATTTCGGAAAGGGAGAAGAAAGGCACATGTCTTTGGTGGCTGGTGGACAACCTCTTAGTTATCATCGGGCCAACACTTCAGATGGTTTCCCACCCTCACTCCAATGGTGCAAATAGCACCCAGAGGACGTGAGGAGAGGACGCGGTGCCCATGCTCCAGAACTCGTTGTTCAATCCAGTCTTGCAGAATCATAGAATCATTTTGGTTGAAAGAGACCTTTGAGATCACCAAGTCCAACCATAACCTACGTCTAGCACTAAACCACATCCCTATGAGCCTCATCTACACGTCTTTTAGACACCCTCAGGGATGGTGACTCCACCGCTGCCCTGGGCAGCCTGTTCCAGTGCTCAACACCCCATTAGGGAAGAAATGTTTCCTAATATCCAAGCCAAACCTTCCCCAGTGCAACTAAGAACCGTGGTTTCTTGCTGGTGAATATGCCCAACAGGTGTCATCATCCCGTGGGTGCAGGCGCACATGTCACCTGCACGCTGCAGACCGCAGCACCGCGGGGGACGAGGCTTTAGACAGGCTCATCATGGCCTGGCACAACGAACCTTCAAATGCTGCTGGGGCCTCCACGATCTATTATTTTTCATTTCTGCAATCCGTTGGGCATGTGCTGCCAACAGAAGCAGCACAATCCAATCTGCTTGTGCACGTCTGTGACACCGTGCAAGCCACAGTAACCTTCACAGGTAAATCAGGTAGGGAACAGCCTTCCTAAGTCATCACGTAATGCAGATACGACTCCTTCATTTACACAATTAAATTTGCATAATGTGCTTGATGTTGCAGCCTTTTCATAGTTAGTATATAAAAAACACCTTGTCTCTTTAACAATCCCCAAAGTAGTGTCAACGCTCATGGATTCTACTGAATTAGACATCTTTTTTCTCAGACTAATAAGTATCAGATGCAGTCCAATTTTTATGACATACTAAAGTTTAGATTTTAAATTTTAAACAACTGAACACTGAATTAAATTTTGCATTTAGCAGAGACACAAATCCTATAACTGATAGTATTTAGTCTACAGAGATTTGACTATATTGCTTTAAAGAACCAGAAGACAATTATTGGCAAAAAGTCATTTCAGCTTTAGTGTTCCCTGGTTACACAGGGCTGTGTTATAACAGACCAGGATGTTTTCATTATTTTTCTCTTACCTTGATGTCAAGCCCATTGAAATTCTCTGCAGCCACATATTTTATGACATAATGTTTAATATCTAACACAGACACTAAACAAAATAATTTAAAGAGGTGATACAACACATCATTCAATTTCTTCTTCCCTTAATACAGCAAGGTTTGTCCATAACAGAAACAATTTTAATTAGACCATAAAGTCTCTGTTCTGACCCCCTGGAGCACATTAGAATTGGAGCAAACTCAGATTTTGAGAAGTGCTGGAGTAAGAGCCCTGGTGAGGAGACATTCACCGAAAATCTGCAGCTTCCCCTGCCAGGGTCCTTCATTGCCTTGGGAACAAGAGGAACTGGGGCCAAGGGCAGGTCAGACAGGGCTAGGACAGCAGGTCTGTGTCCTTGGTAGGGTTCTGGATACGACACCACTGATTTCTCCACCCCACATTTAGTCGAGAGCACTATGTCGATCTCATTTACTTCAATGAAGCCACTTAACAAAAATCTCCCTGTAAGACATGAAATTATCTGACCACATAGCTCATAAACCCCAACACTGATACCTTGTCTGTATTTCCAACAAAGATCTTCTCCCTGCAGCATCACTGGCAAGTTTTTACAACAATTACTTCAACAGGAATAAAAAATAAAAAAAAATAATTAAACAAAATAATCTTTCTTACTATGTCCGAAGTGGTCAAGAGAAGCCAAGAGGAGCTGCACTCTCTCAGCTTCACGAGGAACTGAGAGTTTACACCCTGCGGAAGCAAAAATGTTCTAATCTGACAAAATCTCTGGTTTATCTGAGCGATGGGTGACTTAGGAGTTAACATCGCTTTGTTTTTTCTTTTTTTCAGCTAAAAAAAATGTGGATTCAAATCAACTAATTCACACACACCTTGTAACTGCTAAAGAGAAATAAGGTCAGGAGGCAAACCAAACCCAGGAGCAAGTTTTACGAGTTCAGCACTGTTCCGAGCCCTGGCAGAGCACACGGGCTGCCTGGCAGAGATTCTCACTCTATGAGGATGGACGAAACAGAGATAGACTGAGGATAAGCTTAAAATACATTTTCAAGTGATGTTTTGCCTCCTGCACTGTTTTTAGCAGCATCCTGGGACTCCAGAGAGGTGCATTGTTAAACAATAATGAAAGGAGAAACCTTCCAGGCAGAGCTTCCCGTCACTACCCACAAAAATCAATGAGTCGTAAAGAAAGCCAACACCACAACATCCGCAGATGGAGAAACAGCGATTTACGTCTTTAAATCTACCACTTCCTTACCTGGGTCAGTGTGAGATCCACACAGCAGCCAGGTACAGCTGATGGATTGATAAACATTTAATAATAGAGACGGTGAAATTTATACCAGTCCCAACGTTTTTTCATAGAAACTATTTCCTTACAAAACCAAAAATTCGGTTTTAAAGCCCTTGGTAATTTAACTTTTTCCATTATTCACTGGATTGCAATGCGAATGCATTCAAGAAAGATCTCTGTAACAAAGCAAGTGGTCCGGAATATGCTAATATTGAAGGTGAAATGAGATAATAGCAATGAACATGAAGTATTCCGACAAAGCTGAAAATAAATGCGTTGTGGAAATGTCGCTTTCAGCAAAATTTAAATGTATTTTTCCCTCAGATTGGATTTCCGGGAGCACTTGGAGATGTCGCTGCGTACGCCAGAGGGGCAGCATGTGCGGGTGGGAATGGGAGTGGGGTCGGTCGTGAGGACACGAGGTCCCGCGAGGTCCCTCTGGCCTTTCCCAGCCAGGGAAGCCCCGAGAGCCTCGGTGGCTGCAGCTCCCACCACATTCTGCTGGTCAGATCTCCACGTTCATCTGTGGATGTGGGATATCTCGCCATGGGATTCTTCTTTGTTGAAAAAGATTCCCCCCAGTCTTGTATTAGCAATGCTGAACACAAGCTATTTAAAGCTTTGATTCTTTTCCAAAAAATCTGCCCAGAAAATGCTAGTTATGTACAAAGAAAAATGTGTGCACCCTCCTGTGACACTAAGGAATTAATATTTGCTATTTTTAGATAAACATCTGAGTAAATGTTTTCCTCCTATGAAAATAAGATCAATTTTTAATTTTCTGAGTATATTTCACAGGGAAATTTGCAGTGTTCACAAGTCTTAAAACTCATCTATCACTTTAACATGAGAGTAAATCGCATGCAGCCCATTATCTGCACTTTGGAGGAAGGCATTGCATGGACTGCCATGCTACAGACAAAATTATCACTAATAATGCTGCCTTAGAAATCTCTTAATGAAGGTAGATAATGATGGAAGTGCATCGCTGTCAGCACTCTGTCACAATAACATTTTGCAACGCTGTGGGCAGTGGTATATCAAATTAAAACCACGCACTAAATTCTATTATCTGGCAGTTTATTTAGCAATTTGCAGCTTGCAAACACAGCATGCTTGTAATTCATTAGGATGAACGTTGTAAAAAACAAAGAGTTCTTACTTTGAAACTGTGTTTTAAAGGCAAAATCAAAAAATCCTCAAGGAAAACAAAGCACTTCAACCCCTCTCCCAGAAAGCTTTTCTCGAGCCTGGGGTAAACTTTACCAAGTACTTGGAAACTTTCACTTCTGATGCTATGGCTAAGCCCCCAACTCTGCAAGCAGCTTTATAACAACCCACTGAGAGCACGGGCAGTGGTTTCTCCAAGCCAGGTGTTCACAAGGAACCAGAGATCTCAGCTCATTTACCGGTTGCCTTGTTTGCCCAGTGGGGGAAGCTGAAATGCAAGAGAACGGGTGAGAGCTACTGAGAAGGACGAACTGCAAAAAGAGTCCAAAAAGTAGTTAAAATAATCAGCTGCTTGTGCTCTAGTTTCTCACTGGTTTTCCTTGATGTTTTCCCATTGTCAGTTCCAATGGCCCCAGTGCCAGCACAGCAGAGCCCAGTCCCACCGCCCCACCGCGCACCTTCCCTTGGGGCCAGAGCCAATGCTCCCAGAGAGCTGGACCTGATGGTCTCCTGGTGAGAAACAATAGGCAATATTCTTTAGCTACACCCCACCAGTTAACAAAAAATGAATGCTAAGTTATCCAAAGTAATTGCCTTTCCTCCATCCCTATTACTGCAAATTGCACTAAACTGTTTCTACAGAAAGACACTCTGAAGGCACAACGCTTTGTATGAGTTTCCTGACCCATCAGCTGTTTCAATTATATGATATTTGTCACACTGGAAGTCATGAATAAACACGCCTTAACGTTTCTGGTACAGTCCTGCTCAAGCAGTATTAACGGTTCACATCATTTTTGTGTCGGCGCCTGCACCAACCCGTCCTGCAGCGGAGCTCAGCAGAACCAAGCGCAGTTTAAGTCACTTCGTCACAGCACTTCACTTTCAATTTACATGGTAGCTCCCTGACCCCAAACTGATTGCTGTAGCAAATAAGACCATATAATTGGAATAAGTGTCTGTCTTGTACATGATTTGGCAAATACTACAGTTCACCAACTGTCCAAATTAAATGTAGGTATTTTTGAAAATCGCTAACAGCTGTTCTGCCCAGCGTCATGGAGTCTCAATATTGATATACATTAAAAACGCCTTGGTTTATTTCTGCTCTAATTAAAGCACCTGGACTCATCCTGGATTTCACAAAACTCAGCTACATCTCTGCACAGAGCTGCAGGCAATTCAACAACAGCCTCAAATCCTATTTACCTCAGAAAACAAGGAGTCATCCCTTCCATTTGTTAAGGTCAAGAAACTCCAGGATGCTAAAACAGTCAATCCACAAAAGCCAGATGAAAAGCAGGGTTCCCAGGGCAGCATTTCAGTGAGACAGAGGGAGCCGAGGAGCGGAGCCGCTGGTTCCCACATCGCAGGGCTCTGCTGCCAGGTGGGTCCACACGAGGTGCCGCCCTCCCCAGGACAGGAGCCGTTCTGGGGGCTTCCTCCTCCTCCCTTCTGCACCTCTCTGCTTGCTTAAAGCTGCAACAGGATCACAGGATCACAGAATCACAGAACGGTTTGGGTTGGAGGGACCTTCCCAGCTCCCCCAGTTCCCCCCTGCCATAAGCAGGGACATCTTCACCAGCTCAGGTTGCTCAGAGCCCCGTCCAGCCTGGCCTGGGATGTCTCCAGGGATGGATCCACCACCCTCTGGGTACCTGCCCAGGCTCTCACCACCCTCAGTGTAAAAAAATTTCTTACTCACGTCCAGCATGAACCTCCCTTCTTCTAGTCTAAAACCATCACCCCTTGTCCTATTGCACTGCAGGTCAGTTTCACTGGAGGCACCACATGGTGGCCATTGGAGAAAAGCAGCTGAAACCCGTCACCCATGGGGATTCAAAGCCCATGGTGCTCCTCCTCTTGTCTCATCTTCCCTGGGCGCCTCCTCTGCACAGCACAGCTCAACATCCCCCGGACACCATGGAGCCTGGTCCCCCCTCTTGCACCGCTGGCGCAGCCAAAGGGATGTTTTCCCTATGAAAGACTGACAACATTTTTACTTCTGGATCAGTTTTATAGCACAGAAATGGCTCTCGGTCAAAAAACAGACCATGCCATTTTTTTTTTCTGCTGCTTCAGGTTACAAACGTTCATTAGAAAACAAGAAATCACAAGGAATCTACGATCTGCAGCGTGTGAGGAACATACACATTTTAATAGCCCCTTGATGATGTCCTTGCAGCTTTTGTTTTTAAACACTTACTGTTTTTCTCAGTCAACCAAACAGTGGGGAACAGCCCTGGGCCAAGTCTGTGCCTTGGCAAGGAAAGCTTTGTAAAGCCCTGCCTGGGTTTTTGGGCTGTGAGAGCAGCTTTACGCCTCCACAAGCCAACACGCCGTGTCCCTCCTCAGAAGGCATGAAGACCCTGAAGCAGGAGATCGCTTTGCACCCTGGTTCCTTAGAGCTCCTGCTTGCCTGAAAGAGCCAGGACTGTGCCAGAAAAACTCTAATGCCTCATTTTTCCAATGTCATTTCAGTCCTTTCATAACTCCTCATGTGAAGCACCACAGAGCCCTAGTCTGAGACCACCAGGTTCTTACCTCTCAAATTCACCTTGCGGTTTTCTCATTTGATTGATTAACATTTTGAAAGACAAAATAGGTCAATGCAGGAATGGAGGAAGTGGCTAGACTCAGTGTCTAGATCTTTGCACAGATATGCAGCACTTCCAGATACAGAGAAGAGGATTTTCAGATTTAGATGCAGAACTATTTGTATGGATCAGTCTTTTCTGGCTACAGGAAAAAAGGAATTTTCACAGGAGAAAGAATTCAAGTGCCTGACCTCATTTACCAGGCCTCTGGGAAACAAGAACCCAAGAACACCTGAATGTGCCAGAGCCAAAACTGCCTGTGACATTTTGTTTCTTCCCTTGGGGACTGAGAGCAGCAGCATCGCCGCATGTGCTCGGGGTGAGCCGGGGCTCCCACACGTCCCCAGCTCCAGCTTTTACCACTTTCTGCCTTTTCTCACTCCTTCCGAAGGAGTGAAGGACTCTCTAGAGCACATAACATGTGGCCAAATAATTGCACGCTGGAGAAGCAGAGATCAGTTTTCGCAACTGACATCTTATTACAAAATGAAGAAAAAGGTAAGAAAAACATCCCTTTCTTTACTAATTTTAAATTGATGCAAAGAAATATGATTGCAGTCAGAAACTAAAACACATAAACAGATTATGGTGTGGAGACACTGTTTGATACTTTTGCTGTCCAAGAAGCAAGATTGGGTCCACGATTAAATATCCTGTACATCACAAGTTAAGCAAAGCTGTGCAGAGTTGGGTGAACCAGGACTCAGCCCCCTCAGCACTCTGGCCTTTGGCGACCCCCAGAGCCCATCAGACGTGCTGGAGATTTCCCAGCGAGCTGGGGTGAGATTTGCAAAACAAGGAGGGTTTGGATGGCAAATTCTGATTAAATCCAACAGAGACTTGACCCGTTAATCAGCTTCAGAAGTCTCCCCAGCAGCATGCTCAAGCCTTTCCCCACACTCAGAGGAGCACCATGGCTCACCACGCTTTGCACCAAAGTGCCGGCCAGCTCAGTCCCCGTCTGCTTCATCGGGAGCTCCATCCACCAGCGCATGAACCTCTCCAGTCACCCTGCTTACCAGCAGAAACAGCCAAATTTCTGAATACTTTACATGGGCTCCTTCCAGGCAATTTCCCCCGCACCTCACAAGCACCATCTTCCCTCTGCAAGAAAATCCCTGGACTTTATGTAGAGTTAATGCTGATACTTTCCCTTGCTCTTGATATTTGTCATTACAAACCATGCCTTCTAGGGGGCTTTTCTGCACTGATCAAAATCACAGATATGTTTGAGATCAAGTATTCTCAGGCACGCCACAATGCACCTTCAAGTGCAGCATTTTCACAAGTGGTCACTATTTTAGGTGTTCTCTAACACTCCACAGCTTGGGCCTGCCCAGCAGCCAGGGCCATCGATCCCTGCGAGGGCTGGCGAGGCTCATCACGGCCCTCTGCTGCTTCTGAGGATTCATCTGTGTGCAACCTGCCCGTCCGTTCCCGGTGGCTGCTGCTGGCCACGCTGCAGGGCTCCTGCCCACAAAGAGCCCCAGAAATGCTCCGAGGACACAGGAAAAACAGCTTGTCTTTGTAGAAAAAGAAATGTATTTTCTTCCACTGCTTTGCCCTGAGGTACCAGAGAAGCAAGAACAGGGAAAGCCAGAAACCACTCACCTAACCACAGATGCCCATCCAAGGCTGTGTAAAGCTTGGGGCAGTGAGGTTCTGTTCAGGGTGGAGATAAAATGAGTGTATCATAGGGTCAGTGCCTCTTGGCAGCATCCTCATCGAAGTGGAGGCCTCCCAGTGATGCTAGACAGAAATAGAATGTTGTTAATTACATGAATGTGGTGTGAACATATTTATGAATAAACCCTTAATAACACTTGGGAGAAGCAAACTCTAAAGCTCTGGCCATACCAGTAGCCAACCAGGTCGTGTCTCTTCTCTGAGCCTTCTGGCAAACGATCCAGCTCACCTACACCTGGCTGTTCTCCCCATTCTCTTCCAAAGTAGGTTGTTCTCACCCATTGGGTGTTTATCAGCACTCCCTGGTGCATGCTGTCCCCTGAACTGCGGAGTTATTTGGAACTGGCACCCATGGGACGCAGCACGGGAAGGCATCGGTGAGTGCGAGCCAAAGCTAGTCCAGAAAACTTCCACCTCTGGGAATTCAGAGTTCGTGTTAGAAGAGCCAACATCTGCAAAACATCCAACATCATAAAATCCTTATCTCAGGGCAGCTTTTCTTTATTAATTCTGTAAACCACCTGTCCTAAAAATAGCTTGACAAGGAGAGGTCAAATGGAGTACAGCCATCACATACCCCAAGATCAATACTGCTAAAAAACAGAACAATTCAAAATATATCACCTCGATCTTGCGCCTCTTTATCCATCATCAAACCAACATTACATTGATAATCTGACCAGTGCAGAAGACAAAGAATAAAACACAGTAAGCAGTTGTGAGTTATGGAGCAACAGGAAATAAGAAAGGCTGGGTTTGAGCAGACACATTTTCTCTGAACCAAAAGATAAAGCTTTTATTTTTTTTTTAGTATAATCATATCTCCCTTTTAGCTCCCATAAGTAAAATCTGAATTGGGTTTAATAAAGGCACATGAATGCACGTCTGACTGTGTGAACCTGATCCCCTGCATTTACTGCTTCCATGGACAGAAACCATGTCACCAAATCAGAAAGCAGAATGTGTATTTGGGTTCTGATGAGATCCCTCATGCTCCTCTGCTCCTTCTCTGTACTCTGATAAGCACCAATTTATTTGTGTTCATTTTTTCTCTTGCATGAAACTGTTCCAATTTCAGGGATGTTTCCACTTCTCCAAGCATGTACACCTGTAAATGAATATATTACAAGAATTATGATAAACACAACTGATACCAATAAAATCTCACAGAAGCATAAACTATTACTTTCCCTAAAAAGCGCAATATCTGGAAGGACCATTTCTAATGCTGTTATCCTCTAAGGTCTTCAATTAAGTTTTCTTGTTTCTCTCTTCTTCAGATACTAATAAATCTCCAAAAGAAGAACAAAACAGGCATCCTATTATATTGCAGAGATATAACTCTTACGTAAAATGCTTGTTTATCCACTAGCCGACATATAATTTTCCAGCCACTCCATAAACCAATTTGTTGCTATGCCCCATCCACACTGCGAAGTTCCCCTCTCACGAACTATTTTCCCATCTCCATAGTAACAAACGCACTCAAAAGGGAAGGGATGAATTGGGTGAGGTACAAAAATGGGTGACAACACAGTCAAAATCAGGAGCATCCTCAAAAGCCAGAATGACCGCAGATAATTCACTTATCGGGCAGACCTGCAGAGCTCAGGCACAGGAGTGTTCTCACCTCACATCAGCAGGAAAACAGCCGGAGCATTGTGCTCCAGTATCCTTTCTTCCCCCTATTTTTCACCATTTTAATGACTTGTACTGCGCTCAGTGCCACCTTGTCAAGACACCCTATCAGAATAAGAAATTCAATCCTTGCTACTACTGAAGTCCACAGCCCTCAAATTCCAAATGCTTGTTGGATAAACAGCACAAATTCTGCAGCAGAACTAATTACAGGCACCGCACACGGATCAAAATACATAACTGATGTTGATGCAGAATAACACTGAAGTAGTACAAACATTTCCATAAAACATGAAAACAAATTCTGCCTGTCCAGAAAAATAAAATTAAAGAGGTGCTATTGATCTCTTTCTGATCCCTTTTCTTAATGTTTAAGTGAATTTGAGGCAGCAGAGGAAAACACGTTCTTATCTACTATACCGACAAGCTGTTTTCTCTTGAATACCATGAGTATCTTAGTATCTCAAGTATTTTTGTTTAACAGGGAAGAAAAGCTATTTTTCCCTGAAGCTGTTAAAAGGGCACCCCATCAGAGAACCAACTCCAAAGACATAATGACCTGCGGAAACCCAAGCCTGTGGATGCCCCATCCCTGGAAGAGTTCAGGGCCAGGCTGGATGGGGCTCTGAGCAATGTGGGCTGGTTGGAGCTGTCCCTGCCCATGGCAGGGGTTGGAACTGGGTGATCTGCAAAGTCCCTTCCGACCCAAACCATCTTGTGATTCTGTGAGAATGAACCAGGATAACACAGCTGGAGCTCATGGGCTGAACCGAGGAAAAGCCTGAGCTGCCATGGAATGCAGTGACTGTGCTCATAACAGTAGGAGGAAGCACTAAAATCCCCCCTAAAAATCAAATTAGTTATTTATTGGAGATTATTGGCATTGGTAGCAGGAGCAAGGTGAACACGACATCCCATCTACCAAAGGCCATGGTAGGAAAGAGAGCACAGGTGTTGTCCCTTGGGCTGGACACCCCACCGGCCAAGAAACAAGCTGGAAAAACAGGAGGTAGAAATCAGGATTCTCTATTTCGCACCACACAAAGCATCATATTTCTGTATCTCAAAAACAGGACTTAAATTCAAACTGGCCCTTAGGTTGAAGAGTAATCGCCGCTATCATAAAAACGTTGTCATTCAGGAAATATACTTTAATATTGCCTGTCTCTTTGAAAAGATGCTTTCCCACTCTGGCTTGACTGAAGTTAGTTTCTAAGTGTCTGTTCAAGGCTGGGAAAGAAACCGATATTTTACATTTATTGAAGGTGTCATTGCAAGAATCACTTATTCTTTTCTTTCTGACAGAAGACAATCCAAATTCAAATCCAGACAGTATTTGAGGAGAAAGGAAAACGTCAGCCCCCGGTCCTGCCAGGTCCCTCTGCTCCTGGCTCCTCACTCAGTGCCGGCCCCGCGAGGGCACAGCCTGTGCGGGGGGTAAAAAGGTGCTTTTTCCCCCTCCCGTAGCAATGAATTTCTTCCGAGTGTTCCCAGCCAGAGCCCTCAAACCCCAGCCAAAGCTCCTCTGCTCTTCCAAACCACCCGCTCTGTCCCTTGGGGAATAAATAGGAAGCGCAAAACAAAACCACAGATCTGTCCCTTACCGGAAAACAATCCAATTATCATTTTTTCTGGAAGGGTACAGACTGCCATTTACCTGCTCTTAATCCTCCACACTACAGAGAGTCTCTCTTGTTTAGCCACCATGAAACTGTATGCGCTGATTTGATTTAAAAGTTGAACTCTGTCGCATCTCCTGAACAAACATGCTTAGGATGAACTGGCAGAGTCTGTTTCTTCTGCTGCAATAAAAACTTGTCGTTTGTTTGTTTTTTTTCTTGTGCCTGTTGTTTTGTTTTTCTTTTAAAAGAAACTATACCTTGAGCAGTTCGTATATTTTGCCTTTCAGAAAGACTCACTCTGCAAAGCATGAAACATCACCCACACTATTCTAATAAAAAGTACTTTGTTGAAGAACCCATCAGAATTACTTCCTAAAGAGCCTTCCACAAGCAAAATAAGCCCTTTGGTTTGGACACCACGTACCGTGCAGACTCTGACAGCTACAAAAGGAATAGCTAAGTTTTGTAGTACGTGCGGGTTGCTGAAACGCTGTTGCTGCCGAGAGGAAACACAACTACCAATGCAACACACACACACCACTCAAACATCCAAAAAGCCAAAAAATATTCAAAAGCATCTTTGATCCCGCCTGAAATGTGGAAAATTTGTAGGGAAATGAAAAGCAGAACATTCTAAAAGCGTATCTCTATGCAGCTACAAATGCCCAGGCCGGTGTGTATCTAATCCCACATGATGCAGTGTGAGGTATCTCATAGTAATACCTGAGTGAGAGGAAGAATTCCCCGTAGCCATTGGCAACGGCTGCTGTCATGGCCAAAACACCAGGGACCAAACCAAGAACCTCCAGAAGGGAAAGGACCAGCACCAAACACAGTGATTTACCCACAGCGTGCAGAGGCAACACCACAGGCACTGCTGTAGCAATATAGATCACTAAAACTGCTATGTTTGGTATGAATTAATTGATTAAATGTTGCCTCTGCACACCGCAGTCCCAAACGTTGATCTGCGCATGGTGGCAGCTTCAGGAGTGAGCAGCTCTGGCTCCGGTTCCACATCAGCATCATCCCGGGGGCTGCAGGGAGACAGAGATTTTAGTGTTAAAATACAACCAAGCAGTGATTTGTTTTTTAAAACAACACTGACACGAGGAATCTTCACAGGCACCCCTGAGCTGTAAAAAGTGAATCCTCTTTAAATTAGATGGGAGTTTGTAAACTTGTTTCATCACAACATTGATAAGAGCCAGTTTTCACCAGAATGAATTAGAAAGACTTTAGGATCATCTGGCGGTTTTCTTCATGGTTGGCCTGTTTTGCTGGTAATTCAAAAGGCTCAGAAACCTGCACAAAACCACCCTCGTGCTGTTTTAAGCATCTGAAAACAAAGCTGACACGTTGCAGTGATGCAAGGCAGCTTTGCTAAACCTGGTGGAACCTCCCTGATTTACAGCGGCTGAGTACAGCGCTGGTTTTGCTTCAGGAATTTCATCAGAAGTTGTAGTTTTCAGCAGCTGATTGCTGTTTTCAGCGATCTAATCCCCATCAGGTGGGGCAGCTCTCCAGCTCCCATTCCTGCCAGTGAAATCCAGCAAAAGCACTGTCGAAAACAGAGACAAATTGCCTGCAGAAGCGCTGGTGTTAGCTAAAATTGATCATAAAATACTTATTGAATTGCTAAAAGATGCCTAGCTAATCCTTTCAAACTTTATAGATGTGCCTCTTGCTGAAGAGAGAATCTTCATGTCATTGGCAAATTAGAGTACAAAGAAAGGAAAGATTTGTTGGCTGCAGATGTGTTTCCAAAGCCCTTCCCAGGGTGGGTGGTGAGCAAACAGGGGAAACAGGAATAGAGAACATGGGAAAATGGGAGCAGAGAAAATGGGAAAATGCAGCAGAGCAACCTTGTCCAGGGGCAGGAACAACAACATGAGAGGGTGTCCACCAGATTTCTGTCCAACTCATCCCCCGCCGTGGCAGAGATCCCAGCAGCACCCCCAGCTCATCCCCTGCGGCTGCCACAGGGGCATGTAAGTTAAACAAATATCGAAACTACAAATGAAAGGTTCTTGTTAGTTTTTACTCACTTTGCATTTTTGTTCCCAATTGCTTTTCTGAGTTCGGTTTCTAAACATTAGAATTTTATGGCAGAGTAAGGAAAGTCAGTGGTTTGTGTAAACCTGTCCCTGTTGGTGGTTCGAGTGCTCTGGAGCCATGGTGGAAGGAAAGCAAAGTCTTGCTCTGCAGATGTAATTAGTGCTCGAACTCCACCAAATTCTACCAGATTGAATGTTGTCACCTTATTCAGATCTTTAGAAGAAACTCGTACTTGAGTAACACCCAAAACACTTCTTGTGTTTTTTCAGAATCCATTTTGATAACCACTTCGAGCGGTTCGAATTTTGGTAAAACGCAGTCAGGAGGTGACGGGAATTTTGCAGGGACGGGAAGAAGAAACCAACAAACTATTTTTCTTGGATATAAAATTATTTTTCATATGTTCTTAAACAATGACATTAAACTTTCTAAAGACATCTTTCCTCACATAAACAGGGAGAGACAATTTTATAATTGAATTAGTGAATTATTTGTGTGTGAAGCTTTGCTTGAAGTAATATACCCTCTTATTTGTCTCTAAAATTACTCACTAAAGGTCTGTTATCTTCTACAAGTGGTCCCCTCTAACTTTTGCTTTTACTTTTTAATTCTTACCTTTTTCACTCTGATGTCCCTACAGTGATTTTCTAAGATTCCTTCCTCCAGAATAAATACAACAGCTCCCTCCTTGGTAATCCTGCAAACTCAAGAACAGAAGCCCCAGTGGCTTCTTACGCTTCTACACACTTGCACCAGCACAAGAATTGAAAAAAAACAAAGTGGGGGGGGAAAAAGCATCTCTGGTTTGGGATTTTCTTCCTCTTTGTATATGTAGCTGCCAGGAGCAGAGGAAACGGCCTCAAGTTGCACCAGGGGAGGTTGAGGTTGGATCTGGGAACAATTTCTTCCCCAAAGGGCTGTGGGGCATTGGAACAGGCTGCCCAGGGCAGTGCTGGAGTCACCATCCCTGGAGGGCTGGACAGACGGACATGAGGTTCTCAGGGCATGGGGCAGGGACAGGGTGGGTTATGGTTGGACTCCATGATCATAATGGTCTCTTCTAACCAAAATGATTCTATGATTCTATATAATAAATATATTTATAAATATATAGATATATAAAGATATAATAATATTATCTTAAATATATAAATATAACTTGTATATGTAATATATCTTAAAATAAATATATTTCCTAATAAAGATAATGCACAATAAAGCAGAGAGCGCTGAACATGTCCCGATGCCGGGTTCTCCTTGGTGGGGAGCACTGGGATTACTCACTGTTCCCAAGTCTACTGGGGACTCTCTGCCATCCTGAGTGTGAATTACAGCAGCTCCAAGGCTACTCTGATTTGTTCTGCTATCCGGGATCCATGTACACTATCTATGGAGGCTCAGCGATGCACATCCCGCTCCAAGTACCTGTGATTTGCATGAGGGTTTCTCCAGGGATGCCCAGGGCATGTCGTGCTTGGTGCTGCAGGAACCCCAAGTGCGACCCCTCTCCCATTAAGGGACATGAAGGACACAGACTGGGACCAGTTGCCTGTAGCTGCACAGAAGAGGCTCCTTCCAGCTAAAGCCCTTTCTGTGAGGGAAATCTCTGCTGAGCACTCATGAGCACAATCTGCACTCTGTACAAATTTCAGGCGCTCATTCAACATTGCAAACTGGGTTTCAGGCACTAGAAGGGGAACACTTTCTCCTTTGAATGCAGAAAAAATCTAGTGAGATTCCTTTGTAATCTATACTTTTCTCTAGGCCTTTTGAAGCTCGACTTTCGGCTGAGTTCAAGTGAGCAATCTTCATTTCTGCTTCCCCACAGCATCTTTACTCTGGGGCTCACTGATGCTTTGTTTGCTTGGGAAGGAGGATAAAAAACAAAGAGTGAATAGAAATCACCCTCTAAATCAATGCTTGGCATGCCCACAGTTTGCTGAGAAATGATTTTATTTATTAAAGAAAAATCCTTGCTTCCACTGCACGTCTAAACTTTCTCTTAAGCAAGATAACTGCAGTTCTGCAAGAGGAACAGCAGAAATGGGCACTTGGATGTCATCAGGATTTTATAATGCAAACTGAGAGAGAACAGACTCTGCAATATGGTCTTAAAAACTGCTCCATCTATGCAACAACAGCTTCCCCCATTTACTGACAGGTTTAAAGATGCACTTGTTCCAGCAAAAGAAATACCATTGGTATTTGTCATACGGGGTCACTGGTGATTTTATCCCCTGGTTCAGCTTTTCTGCTGTTCAGCTCAACTCGTGACTCACTCAGAAATCAAAAGGCTCGTGACAGGAGAAGGTGATGGAGGCGTGTGCAGAGCTGACCCACAACACACCTTCCACTTCTCTGCTGTGTTCTGCTTTGCTCAGGCATTGCCTTTCCTCAAGTGTTTCCTGATGTATTTATTTAGTTTCATACATGTAACAGCGTCATTCTCATACTAATCCATTGTCCTTTTAGTAAAATGCATGTTCTGCAGTGGCTTCCCGCTAGTTCTGGATGAGAAAATTCCCATTTTACTTGAATTTGCTTAATTTTCAATATATTTTTCCTGGTTTAACTTTTAAAAATACTCCTATTTAGCTCCAAGCAAAGAGTTTTGATTTTAGTTTATCAAGTTTGCCAGCAGTAGCCACATGTCCAGCTAAGCAAGCAGCTGCGTTGGCCATACAGTGGGCTTTGAGAAGTCTTCTCCATGAAACAGCCCCTTTTCCTACCTGAGAGCAGGTTTTTCGCTGCATGGACTCCTCACCTCATCCCACGCTGCTGATTGAAAAGTATGGAGACACTTAAATAAATGTCGTCCTCTTGTTGTGCTGTGGTATCTCTGCAGCAAAAACCACAGGAGGAGCTCTTGTCTCCAAAACCTTAAAGAAAATAACGTTATAGTGCAAGTGAACCACTGTCATGAACAAGTTGTAACAATTTAATACATTTACTGCAAGCTAAATTTTCCATATTTTCAGGAAGTTTTTGTGCCCTTTGGGACATATTGTGTAGCTCAACCAACCAACCACTGTCCCCTCCAGCGAGAAAACCTTAATAGACTGAAACTTTTCAATTGTGCTACTATGAATGTGATGCAATTGAATTTTATAAGGTGCCATCAATAATACATAAAAAACATAGTAAAACGTAATGTGATGGTTTTAATTCCTCGAAGTGGCTCTGGAGAAGCAGCAGATGACGTGCGGTACTAAGCAGGTGCCAAAGCCAATTATTTACCCCTGCTAAAGTCCATGTGTGCAGCACTGGTCAGACAGTGCCTGTGCAAACACCTGCTCTGCCAACCACCTCCCTCTAGTCCTGTTAATTAAATCACAGTCCTAAAAGACTTCTTCTGCCTGGCAAACTACAGAAGCCTCTGATTTTGAAGGTTAATTAACTGTGCGGGAAATAAGTTGTAAAAAGTGTTACTTCCAACCAACCCCATATTTGCTACGAAGGCAGAGGCTGGTGCTTCACAAGGAGGATGCGATTTTTTATTATCCGTACAGTCTCTGATCTCTGGCCCGACGACATAATGGGAACACATTACGGACTTGTCACCAGGGACAGTCACAAGTATCAAGTGTAAAGAGAAAGAGGTTTTTTAAGCCATTTGCACCTCTGGAAGGGTCTGATCCTCGGTGACAGAAGTGGGACAGCAGACACCTACAGTCAGCAGTGCTCTGAAAACGCATCCTGCATAACTGCTATCCTGTTTTTCCATGGCCATGATTCCCAGGGATGAGATTAGCCTTTTTCTTTCAACCAGCTGAGATGAACCAGGTTGCATCACCCAGATGTGAGGGACCAGGTTGCACCAGATGTTTGGCCTTTGGTGTTCTCTGTGGCTGCAGCCTGTACAGCGACCCTCCTGCTCCTGGGACCCACGCCTGTTGTATAAATCTCAAACATAGCAGAAGGATATTAAATAATGTAAAGGAAGGAGAAAGATGAGGAGGAGGCTTTTAACCAGCAGAGGATTTCATTGCAAACCAGATCTCTGTTAGAAAGCGTAAATGTAGAATTTGGCTCTCCCATTCATGCCTTCATGTCCACTGAATAGCAGGGCAGCCACTAAGTGTTCAGCTACAGACTAACTTCTAATTTACTTACCTTTTAACTAAAAAGATAAATTATTGGGTATTTATCTAACATATGCATATGTAATTAGCATAGAATCTTTATTTTAGCATCAGTAAGAACCAAAATCCAAGTGGCAGCACAAACCTGCTCTGTCATTCAGGTACAATTAAAGCTAATTTTTAAAATTTGATGTGATGTGAATGCACATCATAAAGCTAATACAACAGAAGGAAAGAGATAAGCTTTATCACTGCAAAGCAAAGCCCAGATAATGGCTAAACCTAAATTGCACTGAGGACTTCCCAGTACAGCCATGAGGAGCCATGTCTGTGTTGAGACAAGGCCAACGAATCCTCCAGTTGTGTACAGCAGCATGAAAGTACTTCGCCAGTCAGGCTGTGCCTGCCAAATCAGCACGTTTCCCTGCCATTAACTTTCCCAAGCACATTATTTGCAGGAACAGCAGACAACTTGTCTCCAGGAGGAGCCTGGTACAGGTCCTGGGGCGATGTGAGCAGCTTCCCAGACTGGCAGTGCTGGGTTTACCCACCCTGAGGACATGGTCTGGAAAGGACGTGGCAAATGCTTTTATTCTAAAAGAGAACCTGGTATTTACACCTGCAGATCTCGTCAAGCTGATGTGTCCCACAAGCATTTATGTCCCACATACACAGCAGTGATCAGGCACCTGGGACAGGAGGAAATGACAGCTGGAGACAAACCAGACCTAAAACGTGTGAGACACCAGTCTCGTACTCAAAACAGCCTTGCGTGATGCAGGTGTATACATACCACACTTATTTTCATCTAGGAAAGCTTTTAGCAGTAGTACCTGAGAAGCAGATCCAAAAATAAAAGCTCTTCCCATAAGCTTCTCCTTTGAGCACCCCTCCCACGAAGACCAAGCTCGGCAGATCTGTGGCTGATGTGCTGGGCTGTGACATCTGAAGTCAGACTGTAACTTGACATGAGAGATCCAATCTGACAGGATGCATCAGCTTAATACGCAGCAACTGAAGTCTTAAAAATATGTTGTTCCCTTTGCTCTGCAGTTCTGACAAAAGCTCCACTTACAAAAATTGCCCGTCAGGTGCTCCCTCCTCAGCTCCTGACTTGAACTGGCGGCTGTGGGCGCAGATTCATGGACCCATCTTGGCCAACAAACACGATGCGTTTTTTGACATTTCTCAATGTATGTTCCTATTTCAATACCCATACCACTGACCACATTTTCTTGAGGATAATACATGCAAATTAACACCTGTGGAAGTGACAAACAAAAAGTCTTGGAGTGTGATGTGCCTGCTCTGCCCTCCCCATTTCACATGGGTTTGTTTTACTGGGGATGGCAGATTTGATCTGGAGAGCAGCCTTGTCCCCCAACCTTCAGCTGAGCTCTTTCCTACAGCGATGTCATGTACCCTCATCTCACCAAAGCATCAGTGAATCAAATCACCTTCTCCACACACGTGAGATGAAGTATCCTCTTTAAACTAAGCCTGTTTTGTAACATCCCTCATGTGCAGCCACTTCCATTCCATCAATATGTGAAGGAGACTAAATAGACACAATTTGCGTCCCAAGGAGTCAGAGATACGAGTGAAATCAAAGAGATCTATACGATAACTTGCAGTTAGTTAAACTCTTAATGACACCATCAGAGATCCCCCTTGACTTACCCGTTAGTATATTAGGTGTAATTATGCCAAGAGAAAACTAGCTGAGCCTAAAAAGAAAGTAAAACCTCCTGACAGGCATTTTACAGCAATCTGCTTATTAGCATCTGAATTTGGGTTGCAAACTGTGAAATCTCAAGATCTCCTTTTCTACCCAGCCCTTGGTGGTGGCTCTGACCCCAGGAGACCGTTTTGGGGGCTGTTCAGTGCCCACAGCCTTTGGCTGCTCACATCTAAAGACCAGAACTTTGTTAATTCTCAGTAGCTAAGGTTGTCTCTATTAGTATGGAGACAAAAAAGCACCTGACCAGAACAACATTGACACTGACCAAGAGTAAAGTGAAAAAAATACTCATATAGTGGTGACCAAGTCATTCAACCCAATTATCAGTCATAGCAAAACTCTTGACCCCATTTCTTAACTTCCCAAAGGCAGTTTTGATGGCATCTAAGACTGGGTGTGTGTAAATATAATCACAGACATACTGGCTCTTTCCTGCCTAAACCGTGTGAAGCTGGAGAACAGTATCTGTTCTAAACAACCCAATGACATAGAAATTGGTCACATCCACATCTTTATCATCGTTGTTGGAAAACACACTAGGATAAACACTATGTGGGCAATCATCTAATTCAGTGCTAAGATTTTGTGCCTTCAACAGGTTATTCCTGCCTATGAAGACCACAAACAGTATGTCCATGCTCTTTCACTTGTGTCTTCATAGAGACAAGAGACAGAGATAAAAAAAGAGAACAGCTATGGACCAATACAGCCACCCTCAAAATCATTTCAGGTTTTGAACTGAGGTTCACGTCGGCTTGGGAGATGGTCCCAAATCCCACCCCATCCTGCTTAAAGCTGACACTACTGAAAAATGTGCCCTCAGAAAGAGCAATTGTAGACCATTGCTTTACGTGCTCTGTTGCTCACCTTGTTTCACATTTCTTTCAAACATCATAATTCATACAGGAGATAGGGGTGATTTCGAGGATGTTTTTTATGATACATTCATAAGCTTAATTTTATGTTGATAAATGGTTTTGAGTAGAAATTGTGTTGTTTGGGAAAAAAATGGGGGTGGGGAAACTTAGGGAATTAGTAAGTAATTAACCCCCAGGACATGAGCACTGCTATAGGCATCAGCCCACCCTGTGCACACCATGAGGAACCATCTGCAGGAGGTCTCAGCCATGGAAAGGGAAAAGCGCATGTCCATTCCCAGGAAACGAAACACCCATTTCAGAACTCATCCTGTGCTTTTAAGGCTATCTGAAAACATGGAGTGTGCAAGGAGTGCCCTGGGACAGAGCACAGGCTGTGCTGCCAACGTCGCTTATGCTGGTGAAAATTCACCCACCTTGAGCAGCCCGTGGTGAGAGAACCACCAGCCTCCCATTGCTGAATGCTGGTCCAGCCGGTTATCAATGTTAGACGGAAAAGAGCAGACATTTTGCACCACACACAGTCAGACCTGCAACTGCGATGAGCTGTCAGAAGCTCGTTTGGAAGAAACTGTGATATTTCACATCCACAGAGATGCTGCCACTCTGAGGACAGACCAGTTTTTTTCTCCCAAAATCTCATATGTCATCACAAGAACTGAAGACAGACTGAAATGTGAGTGTTGAGCAGGACCACCAGCAGATATAACCCAACCCACCTGGGCTACTGTCAGCATCTCATCTATGTTTGGTTCTTGTGGCATCTGCTGCACTTTGCTCACGAGAATCTCCAAGCTGCACAATGTAGCTTAATCCTCAAGCCAACCTCCAATCCACATAAACCACCCTGAGAAACATCACCATGTACTAGGAAGCTCATGGAGCAGCTCTGGACAGATTTTTGGGTGAGGTTTTCACCTCCTGCAAACACCTACTACTTATTGCATTAACCATAGAACTTCAGCTCTGTACAAGAAGTACAGACCCACAAGACCACCTTTTCTGCTCAAGGGAGGAACTCACCGTGGATTCAGCAAACCCCAGTTCAAGGCACCGAGGGTTGAGAAGGCAGCTGGAGGTCCAAGCCCTGTGAGCCCTGGTATCCTGTTGTTTTGCTTTACAATGCAATTGCCAAAATGTAAATGAAAACATGTTTTCTGCTTGAAAAAATGTATTTCTAGCTCAGACAAGGAAAGAATATTTTGGGGTTTTTTTAAGAATAGTAAGAAAATTGGATATTTCTGAAAAACAAGCTCTGTGAATACAAACCAGCCGAGTCCCTGAAGATCTGCAGTTTCCCAAGGAAACTTCTATGAATCTTGCCAAGCACGCAGTATGAATAATTCCTAAAACAATTACTGGGTGAAGTAAAAAGGTGGCTCAACAATTTTAAAGTACATGTCTGTGAGTGTGGCGGACGAGTTGCAGGGAGACAAATCCGAGCCGGGTGTCACCCCATGAAGCTCAGTGACATCTTGGGCTCTGCCCATCGCGTGGGGACACGGGGGACATGGGGATGCCCCAGCAACAGACCCCCAGCCTCCCCACCACTGAGCCCCAGCACCCCCCCGAGCAAAGGTTGCCCCTTTGGGTACATCATATAGAGATTTTGAGATGCTAGTAGTAATTTAAGATACATGAGACCTAACGTATCATTTAGCACTAATGACAAATGGGCTGTGCCCTCACTGTGTCACCCTCAGAAGGGACCAAAGACGTGACTCCACCACATGAGGCCAGGGGGAAGAAGGGACACGAGGAGCAAAGGCTTCCCCAACGCCTGCTGCAAAGGCTGTAATTTCCTGAATGAGAATCAAAAGAGAAATTACTTTCATATCAAAGATTTGCAGGGGTTTGGAAATATCTGTGTAAAACCTGCAAAAAATACATGGTGCTGCATAAATAAAACATTTTTTGAAATAGGTAAGAAATGACAAGTGTTTTGCGACAGGTAGACAAGATGGTTTTAGTCTTAGAAGTATTCATGCAGATCATAGAATCATAGAACCATTTTGGTTGGAAGAGACCCTCAGGATCATCAGCTCCAACCATAACCCAACTCCAGGACTAACCCATGTCCCTAAGAACCTCGCCTAAATGCCTTTTAAACCCCTCCAGGGAAGGTGACTCCAGCACTGCCCTGGGCAGCCTGTTCCAATGCCCCACAGCCCTTTGGGGAAGAATTTTTACCTAACATCCAATCTAAAACTCCCCCGGTGCAACTTGAGGCCACTTCCTCTCGTCCCATCACTGGTACTGCTGTACCACACTTGTATAAATCATTGCAAGAGCTACTGAGAAGGGAATAAACGTCCAGGTTAAAGTGCCGTGTTAAGTATTTCCTCCTACTGTGCTCTACATGTTCTCTCTGTCCCTCCCCTGCCCTCCCAGCAGGTCCTCATGCACAAGATGCTTCTCTACCAACATGAAGGTAACAAGAAAACACTTCCTCAGCAAGTTCTGCTCTCTTACAGCAAATTATTTACTCAATATAAGGCTGAATCAGGAGGGCTTGAATCGCCTTGTCCTAGTCCAAGTGCTCAGAAAATGTTCCGTGGCCTCTGGGGTGTGGGACTACGGTGGGTCCTGGGACTACGGTGGGTCCTTGGATTCCCTGACGGAGGGCATGGGAACAGAAATTAGCCTTGAAGATATTAAGGCCTACCCATGAGAAGGATGGGAGTAAAGGAGTATCTGGTGATGTTAAGGGTGTACCTGTGAGAGAGAAGGGAGTAAAAGAGTAACATGGATGACAGCAAAAATAGCCAATGAGAAGTTACTGCTGTAACTTGTAACCAATAGTGAAGAGACACATGAATTGGTAGAAGTGTATAAAAATGCACTTGTAGCAATAAATGGCATCTACTACTTTCATCCTGGAAGAACTTGGTCTATGTTGTTTGTCCGTCTCAGCCGTGACACTGGGGCACCATTTCTGGAGAATGTTTCTCTCCAAAGCTCAGCTCCTGCTAAAGGTCTAAATTTGAGCGCCACTTACATGGGTTACCAACAAATACAAATTTGTTTACCAGAAAAATAACAGTAGAAATTTAGACTGACACCTGATTAATTCCTATGTGATTTAGAAGTTTAGACGATGAATTAGAAGATCCTCAGTCCAACAGAATAATTTGGTAGTTTGATCCTTACCTTTCAGTTGAGTTTTATGGTGCACTTCTAAACAGCAATGTAAACTACCGCAAAGTGTCACCATGCCTTGCGGATGCATAGGAGCACTGTGTCCTCCGAGGTCTTGGACTGTTAAGAGGGGAAAAAAAAATCTTTATAATTTTTGCCAAAATATATGACTGAGGCGCAGAGTGTCTGGTCTGTTCCCTGGCTGCCCAGGGTCCCCACCATGGGGGGACCATGCCGAGGGGCTGTCACAGCCTTTTTAGCCCCCTGCACAGGGAGGAAATACAGAAAAAGTACCCAACTGCTCTGAATACTAATATCTGGATATATGCCTGAACAAAAAGGCCGTGTTTCAGCTTGGAAGTGTCATTATCAAAACAGCCACACCAGCAAAACTGCCTGCTCTGGACAATGCTGTGAGATCTCATCCCTGACGGTACCAGAGGTCTGCAGGGACAATTTGCTGTTGTTCACATAAATGTACTTTACATGTGCAGAAGAGCTCTGCTCCGAATGCCCGCAGCAGTTCCCAGCACTGAGCTGCGAGAAGGCAAAGGGAGAAAAAACAATCTTTGTGTTTTTCTCAGAACTAAACAAAATCAGTCATTTTGCTTTAAACTCAGTTTTTCGGTCCACTCTATTTCAATCCACTCACTCTTAGCTCCATGCACACTGTGTTCTCCTTCTTGAACTCAGTATACGGTTAGGTGAGTAAATAACCTATAAATAAAATGGTTATTATCATCTGGATGTCATTAGGAGGCCTAGAATTACTTTGTGCCACTAGATCAAACTTATCACAGATCATCTGGGACAGACATTATTTAAGATAAGTATTAACTATAATCACGTAGGTTAAAATTACGAGAGAGTATAATGAGCTTCTTAAATCACAAGGAGTGTCACTATGGGAAATATCTGATGTTTTTAAGTAGCCCAGCTGCTTGACTCAAGAGTTCACAACACCCCACCCAAACGGTTCATCCTTGCACACTTCATTACTCTCAGCCTTTTATACATTAAAAGAAAAAAAAACTCTTTAATTCTACGAGTACCAGGACATCATTAAAGCGTACAGCTCATTAGACTGCTTAGTTTCATGTCTATGACAAAGCTATTAGACAGAAATTGCTATTTCCATATGTGGTCCATGTTAGCGTTACAGCTTCTGGGATAAAAAGGCAGGAGAAGGGTCCATTTCTGGGCAGGATCAAGGAAAGTTCTCTCTTCCATGGGATCTGTTCCTGAGTCTGAGAGAAGAACAGCAACACAGCATGAGGATAAGACCCGGAACTGGAGCCAGGACCATCAGTCATTGAATCACAAGCAGAGAACTGCCATTTGAAGACGTTAGAGAGCAATTACATCTTAAAAGGCAGGACAAGAAAACACGATTCGCTGCAAAAATGTGTTTAAGACAAATGACATTTTACACATCAGCACCTAAGAGGGTTAATGGTAAATATCTTTCATGATGGTGCCTTATTATTTTTCTACCTCAGTGAAATTCAGCTCACTGGCAGAACAGGAGCACAAGTTGTTTTGACCACTACTGTTAAAAGGAATTGCAAATGTCTGGTTCCTGAGCAGAAAACACTGAAGTTATTCTGTTGGTGGGACCTGTGGATGCCTGAAGTTCTTAACATTGACAGATAAAAGTGGAATGTAAGTTTCTTTTAATTACTGCATCAATTCCCACACTGTATTTATTGCATCTAGCTTAAATTTAACCAGTTTTTACATGTTTGACCAAAAGCAAGTTGCTAATAGATGTGAGAGGCCCACAGAGGAATACAGACAGAGAAGGAAAGCGCAGCCGAGGTCTCTTTTGAGCAGAAAATCCCTCGGGTGAAGGGGGTTGGGTCGTTTCCCCGCAGCATCGCTCCTCTCGCCCTCTCCCTGCCTCACCTTCTACTTTCACAGTCCTGTGACCTTATGAAGTTTGGGTTTGAACAGGCATCATCTCTCCCGGGGTGCGGGGAGGCCGGGCAGGGTGAAGCGGAGCCGTTTTCACCGTCTGCACCCTCCATCCGGCCCATCCGCTCCCTCTCTGCTGATCACCGATGCTGCTTTTGATGGGTTACGGTCACAGACATTTTCTCAGGACTCCCAAGTTACTCCTTGTGGAAGGCAAAGCAAAATAAATAAATACACATTTATCGTGGCTTTAATGGCTATTTATTTTATTACAGTCAATTACAAACTCCCCAGAGCGGTGCGGTGAAAAACACACATCCCTGGTAATGAGTAGCAATTAGGAAAAACAGGTGGCTTTTCATCTTTTTATCTTTTCAATAAGAACCAGCAATAGAGCTTGTAGTGGCCCCTGCCTGCCGGGACAGCTGCGTGGAAATGACATTAAACTGGATTAGGGACTCAGCCCCCAGGTCCGACGCTCCCCGAGTACTCGGCAACGTTGGGCTATTTTTTCCCCCAGAAATCCCGGTGAGTGGTCAGCAAGCGGAGGATGTTTCCAGTGCTGCTCCACCATTAGAACCTCGGTTAAGGGTGTAAACCAAAGCACTTTGTTCTTTCTGTCTCAATTTAAATTGTTCAAATGGTTAATTATTGTTAAGATTTGGCTTGTTCACATAAATGTACACTGTGTGTAGGAATTTACTATACAGTAAGCTATATATCTGCTCAGAAGCATTTGTGAACTCATAGTTATTACAATAAAAGCTAGAGAGGAAACAAAGGAAAAAAGTGTGAGCAAAACCCCAGCTAATCCAACTACAGAAGCACATTTTTCAGCTAAATATCAGTTGAATTTCTTGATTTCTTGTATTATGTCACTATGTATGAGGAGCTCTGTAAGATCATTTTGGTTGGAAAAGCCCCTCAAGCTCATTTAGTCCAACCATAACCCACCCCTGTCCCTGCCCCATGTCCTGAGAACCTCATGTCCGTCTGTCCAGCCCTCCAGGGATGGTGACTCCAGCACTGCCCTGGGCAGCCTGTTCCAATGCCCCACAGCCCTTTGGGGAAGAAATTGTTCCCACATCCAACCTCAACCTCCCCTGGCGCAACTTGAGGCCGTTTCCTCTGCTCCTGGCGCTTGTTCCTGGGGAGCAGAGCCTGAAGGTCTCCCCTCAGCCTCCTGTTCTCCAGATGCAAACATACAAACTTTTAAAGATTTCCACAGTAACAACTGCCGACAGACTTTTCCAGCAGCGGCCTCTTTGTGCAACCTGTTAGCAGAAGCTGTTGGGTATTTTAGCGATTGGCTTCAGATTCATACAGGCAGCCATCAGCAACCACCAAGAGCAACAGACTGAAAAAATCCTTCCTCACACAACGTTAGTGCCTGATTTCATGAGCAAGCTGTATGTGTTTATTGTGCGTTGATTACTAGAAGTATATTATATATTATCATATCATATCATATTATATATAATCATGACCTTTGGAGAGCAACTATTTATTATGAAATGAGAAGCAGTTGTTCATTGAGTCCAACCGTTAACCTAACGCTGGCACTAATCCATGTCCCTGAGAACTTCACCTACACAACCAATATCTCTTATGGATTCCTCTGCATCCAATCTCACTCTCCTGATAGTACCTTTTTTAAATTTTTTTAAATTCATTTTTTTTCCTGGAAATCAGAATCATTTTAAAATCATGACACACTGAAAACCAAGCGATGATATTTTGGGGAGCTTCTCAGGCAACGTCCAGAGGACGGATCTAGCCCAGTCTGTGCTAGAGAAGACTGTATTGTCAGTAAATGTGCCAGCATTCCTCTAAATTCATACAGATATATGGATTCCCTAGAAAGAGAAAATCCTGCATTTTCAGGGGGGCTAAGTATCTACTAGTTTCATTTCACCTGTGCCACGGAACATGAACATCCCTAAAAGATCCAAGTGACTTAGCGCAGATTGGATGAGCTAATTGTAGCCACATACGACTGCATAGCTGAAGATGTGACTCATTTTTTGGCAGAAACACTGGAGATTTATTGTAAAAAAAACAAAGCTACTGCTTTCGTTAATTAGCTTCTGGTACTGAGAGCTCATTCCCAGAAGCACAGCAGTCACAGTAAATTCCTTCCTGACTCACAGCAATATATGTAACAGCAGACAATTCAATACTGAGAGCAGAAACCCCATGTGCGCAACTCTCAAATCCTTTCAGCCATCAGCCTTGGGCAGCGCGACAGCCCCGGGAGCAGAGCGGAGCGGGGGAAGATGGATTACATTACAGCACTGGCACGATCCGCCGCCCCCAATGGAAAACGGCTTTTGTAAACCAAGACGGAGGGACTTAATGAATCCATAACTGAATCTCATCGCAGTACTGTTATAACGGGATGCACGAAACTTTACCATCAGCCACTCATTCCTGCCCAAGCCCTCTTCTTTTTTAGTTTAATGAATGATTTTTTTAATGATTATTTTTTCCCCGTTGCGGTTGCGGTGGGAGGGCAGGATGCGATGGAGGGGCAAAAACAGACAAACCTTGTCTGCAAGCCTGGAGACAGTCTGAAAATACAAACACAAGCCTTTCCTTCACAAGTTGCATTCACTGGCTACGCTTTTCCAAACATGCAAAATAGCTCCTGTCCCTTCTATCAAAGAGGGTAAAATATTTTATAAACAAGCTGGACTCTGTCAAACAAATACCAAGTCATAACAATACATTCTCCTAAGAGAAATAAACCAACAAGGGCTTTATTTTTGGCCAAACAGCTTGCGAGAGTTGCCCGGAATTGCAGTTTACAACAGTACAAAGGGTGAGGATGGTGAAACTACAGACACAGCGCACAGGTTCTTGCTAAATAATCTCATTAGCTCTAACTTGGCACCATTGCTAGAATAACATAAAATCTCGAAGGGCCTCCTTGGAGCTCCTGTTTCAACAGTGTAGCTACTGCTGGGAATAACTCTGTCATTGGGTTTTGGGCTTTTGTTCATTGATATGACACACTACCAGCTTGGGATTTGGGGCAGGGGATTTTTTCCCCCATATGAAAAGGAGATGTTCTGAAAACAATGCTCCTGACTGTAGCGGAAGGCACTTTCAATAGGGAAGGTTCTGCATTCTTTTTCCAATCACAGTCACACCACTTTCACCTTCATGTCCCCCAGAAATGTGTCCTCCTCCTGGGTAGGACACACTAGACAGTGCAGAGCCAAGTCTTGGTCCAGGAGGGTATTTCTGACTCAACAGAGAGAATTTAGTGCCTATTTTTTCTGAATAGGAAAGAAGTTGGCAATGTGCCTGGCTTGTTTTGCTTCCCATTCAATGCTCCATCCTACAAGGACTTTGGCACGTGTTTCTCTCTGCAAATATCCTCAGAGGCTGCGGTAGCACAAAAGAGCTGTTTGTTTATTGGGGCGGGGGGCACACACAGGGGTTAGGATGCAAATAATCCACACGTCTATAACCTTTCTGAAATTAATTTGCTTTCTCTGAGATTCACGCTGCCATCCTTTGTAGCAGAATAACATGACGGTACACAAGTAGCCCAATAAAGTCATTCACTTCCCCCAGTGCCTGCTCGGCCACCTCTGCCACTGCAAACTTGCACAAAAAGAAAACAAACCAACAAAAGAAGAAGAAACAAACCCAAACAAACAAACCAAAACCAAAACCACATACAGTTACCAAAATTCCCAATATTTTGAGCTCAAAATTTGGTGGACAAAGAGAAATCTCTGCTTTTTGTCATAGTGAATAACCTCAGTAATGAGAAAATGGAGTTACTTGTGGTTTTAAGGAATGAGATATTGCACGACTTCAACAGCGGTTCAAATACTGTTTACATTGCTTATTACCCACATGGACTCTTTGTTTTAACTCCATATCAAGCGTTCATAGCTTCAGCGGTTATTTATGAATCCTGATGTTATTAATCAATATTTCTTCCTCACTGAAAATTATGACCAGCCACATCACCAGCAAATTTAGCAACTTGTGAGACTCATTTAAGACCGTTGTCTCACATCTAAACTGTGCTGATTTTGATAGATGAGCTTTCTGCCTTCCCACTCCTTCTCCCTCTGCTTGCTAAACTGCTTCTTTTCCACTAAAAACCTCTCATCTCGTTTATAAGCAAAAAAACAGTGTTCTTTTCATCATGGTAAGACAAGTTGTATTGGGTCAGGCACTGTGCAAACCCAAAGCCCCAACCAGGGACTTCTCAGCCCAGCCCCACCATGGCAGTGGCTTCACTGCTTTCTGGATTTCCCCCGAAGTGTCGTACATAATATGTACATGATATGTAGGAATTGGAGGCTGCAGGGTGCTCACACTCTTACTATGAAAAGGGAAATATTGCAGTATGACGCACAGCACTGATTGATTTATGGCAGAGAGCTGCCAGCACCTACAGTGCACTATACCCAGCTATATACACCCAACACCCATGTGGAGCAAACAGAGAAAGCTGACTCTGCTGCTCCAGGTCAAGATCAGTCTCTTCTCTTTTGAACCCTCTTTGCAATTTTAAAAATTAGAGGAAGTGACATTTTCAAAAAAAATAAACAAAAACAAAAACAAAAATCATCACCACTTCTCGGCATGGCACTACAAAGGCCTCATACGGTTATAATCTTCGAGCATATTGTACTAATGCACACCTTGATATTAAAATTAACTTCCATATGTAGTTAATTCTGTGTCTAAGAATAAAGACCAGCCCAGTGCAATGACCACCTGAGAACAGAACGGAGCTGCTGTTCCTGGCCCTCTGCAGCCTCTGAGGCTCAAAGAACATCTCGAGCTTATTTACCAGGGCAGGAGGGAGAGGAGGGAGGTTTGCACAAGCTTTGAATGATTTGCATTTTTTTCATTATTTATTTCCTTTTGAGGGAGAGGAGGATTAGAGAAATACTACCCTGCGAAGTTGTTCTAGGGCACTCGGGTATTTCATAGCTGGGGATGGACTGGCTGGGGATGCCATCAGTGGGTACAGCAGGAGCTTTGGGGCTGGAAACTAGAAACTGGACTTGCACAACTTCAGTTCAGCAGACCCAGAACAAACCTGTGGTTTGGTTTTCTATGAATTTGTGCTGCTGCTTGGTCACCATACAGATCCTAAGCAGTAAAATAAAGTTAATCCAATCTAATTTCTTGAACCCTTCTGGAGAAAGCAGAGAACGAATGTATGAGACTCTGCAGCTCTGCCATGGTGCTTATTACTTCATGCTGTCCCCACAAATCGCTTATAATACTTAGCACTTAAAAAATAGGTTAAGAACACTCAGTCATTAATCCTCCCAAAGACCCCAGGAGATCTGTAAATAGATATTAGCTTCCCTATCTATGGAGAGTGAAACTGAGATAACAAGGATTAAACAATAAGCTGACCCAGTGGCAAAACTGCTGCCCTGCTTTATTTACTAATCCTTTATCATCTGTGCTTTAAGATCTAGCTTGCTAACGATACTTTAAGCCTTATTTTAAAAGGGAGGCACAGAGCTGCGGAACAGCTATTGCTGTCACCAGAGTGAGCATTAATTCTCCTCTCAATAACAGAACAGGGCTGGATAAATGCCCGAAAAGCAGGCTGCAGCACAGGGAGGGCAGTGGAGGTGACCGGCTTGGCCGGCACAGTCCCGAGCCCCGTGTCTGGGTAACTCCAGCATCTCCAGGCACCTCTGCACCGCAGGGGTGACAGAAATGCTTCCTAAAGCATTCTTGGATGATACCTATCAAATGCAACAACTGAACCCACCCTACTTAAAAACTGAGATGCAGCACTTTGATGTATCTTGCCACTGTCTTCTCCACGTGTCATTTTTCACTTCTTGAGCACAGCCACGCTGACATTTAGGGGGTAAAGGCTGCAAGCAGCACATTTCTTGGTGCTCAGCAAAGCCCACGCTTCGTGCAGGGTGGGATGACCAAGCATCTGACAGCATCTCGTCCCAGGCAGAGCAGCTCCTGGCTCTTTTCCCCTGCTGAAATCCCAGTCTGGTTAACGCTGGAGGCCGGTGTCCCTCAGAAAGGAGCTGCCAGTGTCCAGGGTGGTCACCTCACAGAGCTGTCACCCGCCTCTGCTGGAGCTTTTCTCCGTGCACCCTGACTTTGCAGTGTCCCCAGTGACCGATGGCTCTGGTCTCCCAGTTCCAAATGCATCCACTATCCTCCTACACGGTCCTTTCTTTGCTCCTGCGAGAGCACAGATGTACTCATTGCTGTGTCTGAAGACCTGCTACACACAACCCATGTTGAACCAGCTGCCACTGAACATCTCCATCTGCCATGTCCTCCATCAAATGTCCACACCTCCTTATGGGTCCCGTAAGCATGCATTGCATAGATATACAGCTGTTATACAAACAACCACACTGATATCTCCCCAAACTGGAAAACTCTAATTTGCTCCCCAGCCATGAGAAGACAGTTGCCAAGTTCATGGTGTGTTCTATAAGGTCAAGTGTCCACCTGTAACAACGGTGGTTTATAAGAAACGTGCCAAGAATTACTTAACCAAAGATTAGCACAAAGGTAAGTGCTGTGGTATTATACACAAACAGCATATTTTTGTTTCTCAGATTATAACGTTTTGCATAGCTGCACGTAACATACCGTATAAACTCCAGCATACACGAAGATCATTCATGTAGCAGCTTCTTCAGGATGATCCCCAGAAGATTAAATAAATTATATGATTTCCATGTGCGGGATCTAAACCAAATTATTTTGATTAATCACAAGCCATTAATGGTAATGGTAATGAGTATGCCACTAAGCATACTATAAAATATGTAAAGCCTGGATGACTCTCAATAGATCTTGGCAAGTGCCTCATTTAACCTTCACAGCTCATGAAAAACTGTTCAAACTTCTTCGTTTTAGACATGGAAACTATTGATTGTTTATAGCATTGTATGACCTTTTCTGACAAGTGGGGAAAATTATGAGATATTAGGTTGTAATTCCATCATGCAATATGCTTTAAATTATGTTGGGTTTCAAGATGCCAGTGTTGTTTCTGCACATTTATTTTAGCTTTGAGTCTCATCTAAGCCTATGGAGGAGATACATATGAAAGTGTTTCAAAGTGCAGAGCTTTTTGAATGGCACTGAGTACAGATAAACTGTTATACCTGGAAGGCAGCAGATCTGAAAAGTCACTCCTAACTATAATAAACAACAAGTAATTTTTAAAACATCAACTAGATGAGGCTTAGCAGTTATACATAAAACAGATTGCGTATCACATGAACCAAGAGCCTATTTTACAAAACCTGGGCAAAGAGCTACCCAGACTGAAACCACTCGTCATGTCCAACCACTCCAAGGTCTGACAGTGTCTTCTTAGTCCAACAGCATCTGAAATGTGCCGCTTTGAGCCGTTATCATGAACCTAAGCCTCAAATGAAATCTTTCCTTCACTGCTGATCACACAGGGCATCAAGAGTTAAAAATACAACGTGACAGCAATTTTTCAGCTCATATGGGGTCTCATTTATCTTCCTCCTAATCATATTTTCACTATTTATTCCACTTCAAAGTCTTCTACGCTTTCAACATCAGAACTACGCCTCCAATGACAGGGAATTACTGTATCTTATTACAGACCTGCGTTTACAAGCAATAAGTGACCACTGAGATGGATATTTGGGAGCACAATTTAAATAAACCTTTAGAAAGTGGACTGTGTTAGAAAAGTATTCTTTCAGTGGTGAATGACTCTGTAGATCCTGTACATGACAGAGATGTTGCTGATGGCTATCCATGATGTTTTTGAAAGCCAGACTGTTTCCCCTGTATCAGTAGGATAGTTTTACTAGAAGTACATGGTGTCTCTGCCAGTGCTAGCAGATGCGAGAAAGAAAAGCCACATGAAAAGGTCCTATATCCACTAATTGCTTTATCCTCAAACAGGCGAGCAGGTTTTGCAGAACTCCCGCTCACCCCAGGCTCCCCTGGCAAACATCCCACCAGCCATTACGTGCCATATATAAATTCATGTTTCATATATTTTGCAGACGGCTCAGCCCATTTCCAGTGTTACGACTTAATCACTCGCAACTAATAAGATTTAAAAATTTACAACATGTAAAAAGTTGTTAATATGCCCGTTTCAGCGCAGGAAGCTTGTCCTACCTTAAGAGCAGCAGAGAGGAGGCAGGTTTATTCCGCTTTGTCAGACCTTTAGCTCTCCATCTGGGATCTTTGCTGAACCAATTCCCATTGAATCGAACTTTGTCTTTCCATAAGTGACACAAATGCTCAAAATGAAGTAGAAATTATGAAATACATGGGTATTTGAGTGACTCACCAGAGCAGCAGCCGCTTCAGAGGAATGATGAGCAGTGTGCATCTTCTGGGCTGTTTTGAGTTAACCTGCTCCCATCCATGCATAAGGCCGTTCATGTGATATCTCTACTGCATATGCCTCAGAATAGGGCTGGAACCATTTTTCTGTAGTTACCCCAGTTCTGTAGTTACCTCTCATAAGAGGTTTTTGGCCTGTTGTAAAACAGTGGTGGCTTCGGTCTGCAAAAAAAATTAATATAGACATGTTTTTAACATCTGATAGTTTAACAGTTCTTGGTCCCTGTTATTCCTACCCATTTCAGGCACTGAGAGTTCTGAACATCCTGCTGCATAATCCAGGGATGATTTATAGGAAGGACAAAACATCACCCATCTCAGCAGAAACAAACTTCCACTTGAACTAGAAAGTTGAAATTTGCTGGAAAGAGCTCATCTGAGGTTGTATCACTGCGCTTTTTGCCCTCAGGTTCAGCCCGCTCTTCCAAGAGGGCGGGTTGGAGGAATGTCACCATGCCAAATATGGAGGACACCTCAACCACTGTGACAAACAGAGACTTGAGGACCAGCTTTGCCTCCACGTTGCTCCAACCCACCACACCAGGTTCTCTGAGGAACCAGAATGAGCCTGGGATTTAAAAAGGAGCTTAATTAAAAAGGTCAATTTTAACTAAAAAACCAACCACCACCTGCTGTCAGGCACAGGTTTTGAGGTAAGTTCTGTATAGACACACTGCTGACAATGACTGTTTGGTAAGTCACTGAGTTGCTCATAAGTTAATTTAGGCTTTGGCTTCAGGAACTTCACAATGAGAACAGAAGCATCTAAATCATGTGCCTGATCACGTTTTTACATGTATTATTTTGCTGAAAAATTAGGCAAAAGTCATGGAAATGTGTACTAGCCAAGCAACTCAAAAGTCCATAGGACTGAAAGTGTACTTAGAATGGATTTAACTATTTCCTTACAAAGACCAGGCAGTCATTGGAAAGACATCAACCTTGCACAGCGTTGATTCACAACATAAGAGGACATTATCAGAATGCAACCCCAAATAGGTTCCAGTCAAGATTTGGCCCAAGACTGCCAGTTAAGACCCAGGGTGATAGGATTTTCAATGGCAAGGAGCTTCCCTCTGCTTTCTTAATCTGCTCCTAACACAAAGGCACAGAACGTGTTCCAGTACAATTCGAGACAACACAACTTGTTGTGTTTACGTTCCAGTAAAACACAAATACTACAACGCACTAAGCTGAAATACATGTGGGAAGAGTGGGAAGAGGGGTCATTTGCAGCAGCCTGGGGTAACTACTCCGTAGGTATCAAATTGTGGTGTTTGTAAGGGCATATGCGCCTGTCAGCTTCTCCTGGAGGCAAAAAGAAGATAAAAATGCTGAAGTGGAGACATCCCTGAGGTAATAAAAAAGAACTTTATGGGCAGAAGTTACAACTTCAGCCTCATATTTTGATTTTTGGTATCCCAAGTCTGAACACATGCTCAGAAGCACCAGGAAAGGATGCAATGCAACATCGTCTGTGTAAAACTCCCAGATCTCAACAAAGCTCTTCTTTTTTTGCCTTTTTCTTTTCTTTGAGGGGAGGTTTGCTCAGGTCTGATTGCTTTAAAACAAAGAAATCAAAGCCCTGAACTATTGATCCACTGCCATGTTAAAGGTTATCATATTTACCACTGGGGAGGCACAACCAAGCAATCAATTTCCTAATTAACAAAAGGCGCAATATATTTGTGCCATCAGATGCAGGTAGTTTAAGAAGCTACTCACAGCTCAGTTCAAAGCTCTGAATCTCAACTCGGTGAACACATTGAATCCGCCTAAAAATAAAGACAAGCCATACCATTTGAACAGGGGAGTTGTGAGTGCAGTGAAAAGGTCTGAGCCACCTAATTATAAAGGATGGAGAATGGATAGACACAGATTGCAGAGAATGCCAGGGCTGTGAAGAGAACTGAACCATCAGTAGTGTGAGACTAAGTCAGGCTGGATCTGATGGGCCCTCAACTTGGAACCAGTCCTATTGCAGCTTGGCCATCGCTAATTCTTATACTAAAACTGTGGATGTGAGCACAAAGAGCAGAAACCCAGGAGATAGGGATACAGAAAAGGAAACACTAAGGGCAAAATGTATTTCAGTTTTGGTTGGCACTAAATGTAAAGTGCTTGGAAGAAAGGAACGGAGAGCCTCAGAAAAGATGAAAAAGACCTGAGAAAACAAATACCATGTGAAAAGAAAAACAACCCAACACACCAATCAATCAACAACAACGAAAAAAATGGAAAAAAAAAAAAAAGAAAACAAACAAAAATAAGCAGAAATGCAAAAGAAAAGCAGTAAGTTCCCACTCACCTTGGCACTCCAAAGGCTTTGCCTTTGAAAGATATAAGATGTATGGAAAAGTTTCATTTTCTAACAAGAACTTACATTGCCAGGACCCAATTGATGCGTGTGCTCTATCCTAAAAATACACTTTGCAAGAAATACTACTTTTTTATTCTTTAGAAACACTAACTTCAGTGCCTTCCGCACTGATGAGCAGGGATCCAGCACTCGGTCCATCTGTTGTGCTCTGCACCTACGGGCTCCCTCTTTACTGAAATATATCCACCATACTTATATCATCACTGTAAATAGCCAAGCCTTGCAGAAACGCTCCAAAGTGAAAGGTATTTTACTGTACTAAATAGATACTTCTGCTGACAGTAACACCTTATTTGTATGTGGAGTGAAACGCAAAAGTAATAGCCATATATGAATTTCTTGCAGGCAGAAAGTTTGATGGATACCATTAACATAAATGGCTTCAATATTTTTAAACCACTACAGAACACGTGGGCAAGTATCTGAAGCTGGAATGCATTTTATGAAAAATACAGAAATCATTGGAAAAAAAAACAAATTACAAATTGCTGTCTACCTGGGGTATTTTTTCTAAGGCCTGAAAACAAACAAAAAAGTTATTATAAATTATAAAAGCTATTAAAGTTTTAATAGGATTTAATAAGGTATAATTGAAAATAAAATGGCAAAAATAATTTTAAATATTCTGTGCTTTGATTCTTTTACGGGAAATGGGAAAATATTCCTATATCAGTTTCTGCTTGGTGGATGAACAAGAGAAGCATGGGGCGTTGCAAAAGTTCCTCAGAGACACCACCTTGGGTTTGGAGCAACCTGTGCTGCCTTTCGGTACCCAGACTTAGCGATCCCCACAGCGCTGGGCCAGGCAGAGCCTGACTCCCCTAACCAAAGTCACCTATTTTAGCTCTCTCTAAAATTCAATATCAGTAAATTGCTGCTTTGTTTTAGACTGAAATGACTAATTCTCCAGAAAAGGAAACGTAATCATGGGGAATAAAAAAGTCTTCAGCACATATTTTTCCCCCACCTGCAGAAGTGAGTGCCCATGTTCCCAAAATCATGCCTCTGAACCTTAACGAGATATTCTTCTTAAAGAGGAAACCATTCAAGAGCAGAGAATGGCTGCGGACAACTGACTTGGAAAAAATTGAAGACAGACAACCAGTAAATGTCAGAAAAATTGAAAGTGCTGAATTTCTGACAGGCTTCTGAAAAATACTTTGGCACAATTTTTATATCACACATATTATGGTGATAATGACATATATATATATATGTATATACAAATAAAACTTATATAACTGAAACTTATAATGTACTTTCCACTTGAGTAGTTCACACAACATGATGCATTTTACAGGTTGCAAAGCTGCATATTGAGATCATTGCCAGTTGTTCCTGCTGTAAAATGGAACATCTCACAGCACAGGAGCAAACCAGCACCTCTTTCCAGAAACAGAATCACTGCGTCATGCACCTCAAGGCCATGGAGGTCCAAGGGTGCACGATGCCAGTGGTGAGACCTATGAGAAGCTCCTGCCTTTGGAGAAGGTGCCTTTGCACCTCAGAGCCTGGGAACGGTTCACTCCTCTTGGTCTCGGTTCCTAAAACTCACACTTTCAGGAGCAGCGTATCCCTTCGGCTCATTTCTCGGAGACAAATTAGTCGTGACTCAGTGGCCTGAGCCATGACTGTCTGCAGGGAACGACCTGACAGTGCGGCTGAGCTAAGCCGCTGCAGCCCAGCACGGGCGCTTGTCTGACCCCACCAGCACCCAGTTCACAGAAAACTGCCCTCCAGAACCAGTGTTTTTCTGACAGTTTGACTCCTTGAATTAGACCCTTACGTTGGCAAACAAATTGTTGTAAGGCAAGAAATGGATGCTGCAGCTGCCGACAGAGAAGGACGGTCCCTCTTGGCCACGAGTAACATCTGGAGAGGCTTAACGACACCAAGCAATGGAACTTTTGGAAGTCTTCCTTCCAAACTTCATCAGCTCTCGCAAAAGCAGAGGCACTTCTTCCTCCGACTTTCTCAACACTCCTGCCACAACTTGCTGCTTAGTGACTAAAGACATCAGCTGCTCCATTAACAGAGCAGAATAAATCCTGAGGTGCGGAATTAAAGAGGATTGTGCAGCTTTAGTGTCAGAGGAGCTTTGTCATTACAAGGATTTTCAGTTTAGTTCAGGGACAATGGACTCTCTGAACCTTCACTAAGAAACCATAATGCAAATGTTACAACTGAAGTGAGTCTAGAGTGATGAAAAAGTGTACTTTTCTAGACAACTATAACTAGTGACACCTTAGGCGACAGTAAATCAAACCCCTATAAGTAAATAAATAAATAACATCCTTTCATAGTTGTAATGCAGGCTGGCAGTTCAGGATTAGTGCTTCCCTATTTGGGGTCTGTTCCAAAATCTTCTGAAGCCAACAGGACTTTTCCATTAAGTTCAGAAGGCTCTGCCCACTTCTCTTGAACAGAACACCAAAATGCCAATCATAGTTAGAATTTAAATGTGCTTAAGTGAAATGTGGGAAGCGATTCCAGAGCCCAGGTCTCTCAGGGTCCCCCACATAGCACTTATTTTAACTTCTGATGTTGTGTCATTACATTTAATGAACAGAAATCATTCTTTGCGGAGATACTACAGCAGAGTTTCACTAGCAGAACTACGTGGGAAAGAGAAAATCATCCAGTTTATACTATTTTAATATTTCATTAGCATTCTTAACAGAATCTCCCTCATGGAAAATAAAAACAGCCTCAATTCAATACACAAATTATGTGCAAAAAGCCATTTGGGCAGATATTTAGGATTTCTCTGACTGTAGACCCTTGATATTCACTCCCTTTGCTATGAAAATATAATCATAACTACTTTTAAAAAACATATTTTATTACAGTGGACTTAAATGGCACAAAATTCTACGGGGCTACACCTGAACAAGCCAACAAAAGCAGCTACATAAATACCATTCTGAATAAATGTGCTTGACCTTACTGAGGAAATCAAAGTGATACCCCAGGTCACCCACTTCACCCTCGTTAGGAAACTGATCTCATGGGCTTTTCTTTGGTCATTTGCAAAGTGGAGGTGGGGAGGAAAGGAAAAGGGGGAAAGGGGAAAAGGAAAAGGAGAAAAGGAAAAGAGGGTAAAGGAAAGCATCTTTCAGTGGGACACCTTGCACAGAGAAGCCAAGGTACTGACTTAATTTTGCGGATGGCCCAATGGAGCATCCTTTAATGACAGTGACAGTTCCGCCCTCCAAGAAACCCAGCTCAGCACCCTTACAGACAGCAGCTCTGCCAGAATGCATGAAAATAAAACTGGCTCAAGAAGCAGAAGAGAAAAGTGAATGCTAATTATTAATTAGTAGAGCTTCAGGCAATGGTATAACTATCAATGGAAAGCACAAACAGGTACATGACAAAATCAGGCAGGGAGGAGACAGAATGACAAGATGTAGGGCCACACCTGACAAAAGTGTCGTTTTAGTCTCCAGGGAAATTATACCTTTCATGTCCATTTACATTTGGTTTAACAGGAAAGTACAATAAAGAAGAATAATGATTCAGTCCCACTAACGGAACTCAACGTGTCTTCTGCTTCTAGGCATCCGTGCCACAATTATTTTGAATCTCTAGCCTCTGTGGCTCAGATGAAGTATATGAACACTGAAAATTAATGTGTCAAAAACCATGAACCAATTTGCTTTCTTTCAGTTCCCTTCTGCACTTAAAACCTGGGCGGGGGTCCAGGCTTTCCAGCCCACCCACCTAAGCCACAGCCCCTGTGTCTCCTGGTGGATCTCAGCTGGATCCACCAAGAGCACCAGCTCAGAATTGGCTCCAGCCGGCCCAAATCTATCCTTAGGACTCTTCTACGCAAATCCTGGAGCAATCTGACTGGTTCTTTCCAGCGAATCCTATGTTACCCTATGGCATAAATAAAGCCAAGCAAGAACATCTCAGGAAGAGAAGAGCTCTCCTCCATGTCCATGGCACAGCAAGGGCTGCTCGGGAGGTTACTCAAGGGTGTGTTCCTGCTCAGGGTGTTCTTGGGTAGAGCATTTGCTTGAAGGATCAAGAAAATCATCCACCTTCTTAATGTGCAAAAGATATTTCATGTGTTATCCTACATATTTTAAATGAATGCACAATAAAAAATTTATGAAATAACCAATGAATTACGACAAAGTTATATTTTCTTCCGCACTGAAAAGTCTGTAAACCTTCCTCTCAGTGTGAATCAGACTTTCAAGGACATTCCAGGCCAAATGTTCCAGGCACATGTGTGTCTCTGTGCCTGCAGCCCACAGCGGTTTACACAAACATCTCTTGGAACTTGCCTATCCAAAACGGATGAGCACATCGTACTTTGGGTCTAACACACAACGTGGTACCATAGGACAATTTACACAGAATTTTCTTTCAAAACTGTTCAAAGATTTTCATCAACATTTTAGACCAAATAGTTTTAATAAAATAACCTAAAAGGTAGTCTGGTTTTGTAGAATTCTTACAGCAACAGTTTAGGTTTTACAGTCTTGCAGTCACACTTGAACTTAATTTTACTGAATAATATTTTCCTCACATCTCACTCCCACTGTTCTCAGATCTGGAATAGTTAAAACTGTTGGAACACATTGCCACAGGGGCACCACAAAGTCAGGTTTAGATGGACAATAAGTTCCAAACCAGACTTTATTCTAGCTGGAAAAGTGTAGCCAATAAACTGATTAAAAATAGGGTTTATAAAATTATTTAACACTCCGACAACATAAAATACAGGTTCGGATATCAGTTGAGGAGATTATTGGGGCATGAAAAGAATAATGGGGATCCACAACAGGCACACATACACTCAAGGAAAAGACTAAACAGCCCTCTCACTCAAGGGTACCCAGAAGAAACAATCACTCGCCTGGCTCAGGCGAGGGCTCACGCCTGCCTGCCTGGTTAAACAAGGAGCAGCTCATGGATCTATCAGTCAATAATCACTCACCACAGCGGGTGTATCTGGAGACAGGCACAATGGGGCACAAAAGGTGCTAAGGAGCCATCAACCACCCCATTGAAGGCTCCGGATCCTGGGGGATGTGCAACTGCCACACACATCTCTTTCATTCTTCTATTTCTTTCATGCATCACGTGGCACAACACATCTTTAAAGCCAGAGCATTTCAAATATCTACGAAAAGGACTGAGATTGCTGCCAAAAGATTTTTTCTACTTTCCCAAGTCACCATTTCCAAACAAATCATCGTAGAAAAGCCCCTCCAGAGCAAGCACTGCATACTTATTAAGCTAACATATAAAAACCAAACAGATTTGCGACTGGCTGACCATAGCTAAGAGAAGAACCATTCAGGATACTTTTTACACATCAATCTATTCCCTTGAGACTCGAACTCTTCATGTTTAAAGAGAAACTTTCAGTATGAGGGGTTAAGCTATATAGTTATACGTATCTATAACACGGCAGCAAGTCAGTTGGTTTGTTTTCCACCAATATTTCTAAATTCAAGTCTTAAGGTGCTAGTAAACCCAAAGTTCAAAAACTTGAAAGACCAAAAACATCACATGCCATTCTTGAAGGAATAAGATATTGCTAAACAAGATGTGCTGCTTAGCTCAGAAAGTGAGATTTGCTCTCCCTCTAGAGTTTGAGCTGCACGTGCTGTACCCTATAACTGTGAGCTACTCAAGCGCTTTTGCTACCACTGTTGGTTGCTATTTTTATTTATTCAGAGAAAGTAGTGACCTTGAAAAGGTCTTTTCATCAAATCCTACCACAAACATCCATCCTTGACCACCAGTCTAAACTCCTCTCACATAGATTATAACAATTTTATGTAATAGCTGCAAACAAACTACTTACAGAAGTTCATATTTATATTGTCTGGGTAGTCATTATCTTTAGGCTCATCTTTCCCTGTACTTTTGCCATTGTGATAGAATCAAGAAAACTGAACAGTCTAAGAAAACTCTGTACTACTCTAAAACGCTAGCCAGCTCAGTCTTTTGAGCTACATGGGAATAAAAAGCATTCGCTTCGTGCTCTTTCAAATATATAATGTGCCGACAGAAAAAAGAAAAAAGAATCTCCAAGAGAAAAGCAGATCTGCAGTGCCAGCCTGGTTACAGATCTGCTCTGGGTGCTGAGCAGAAACACGGCCGCTCTGGGCTGTCAGGAGAGCGGAGTTAACCTTCCCGTTCATGGAGCCAACAGCCACGTGCTGCCCTGATCCTGGCACTCGCCAAATGTCAGGGATAATCTCATTTCCATTTTGATGAACAACGTACAGAGCGGCAAGCCCTTCTGCATGGGCGTGCAGGGGAATTCAGCACGGGAGCTCAGCAGCATGTGTGGAAACGGGGGTACAAGAAGATGACTTGAGGGCTGAGGACCCTGATGCTTTTCAATGCTATGGTTATATTTATCCCCCTCTATGTTAGAAAATAACAGGCTGAAATAACTAATTTGAATTTATCTATTTGATTTTCTAGTCCTTGCAGTTTTATTGACCCTCCACTGATGGAGGGCACACGTGGGGACATGTGGTGCTGGGGGGCAACTCATGGCAGAGGGGTCATCGGCTGTCGGTCCCCAGCCCAGAGCCCAGCTTGGCAGGGAACCCGTGCTCAAGACCCCTCTCAAACCAAGATCGAGAGCAAGAATAAAACGTCTCCTCTGTCCCAAAAGGGGCATGTTCAGATAACAAAGCGCAACGCATCTTCTGAAGGCCGAACAGTCATTTGCATGCAGGAACTCAAGCTGGCAGCCCTAATGAAAGCTACGGGCTTGGTGTTGTTTCAGCTTGTGCAATTGTATGCTGGTGAAAAAAATATCAAAACAAACAAACAAACAAACAAAACCACAAAAAATATCCCACAAGGCCAAAATATCTAAGAGGAGGTATCATGCCTATAATTTCTATAATTTCTCAGTGTCTAGTGTGTAGGTAAAATGTCATGAAAAGCCCAGAAAAACAGCCAAAGCTGTGCTTTCCTGTATCTGTTTTGCCTTTTTTTGTACCTGTTCTGCCCAACCTAAGAGGAGCCAGGCGGCAGCAGTCCAGGGTCAGATACAAGTGATATTCTGGCATGGAAACTGACCTTTCAAACTATATTTTTGTGTGTTTGTTTAAGACTTACACAGACCCATATATTTTAAAACACAAAAAGTAAAGGAAACAAACAGAATTTCTTACTTTTCTTGGGGAGTTTTTTAGTTCCAGAGGAGGTTTCAGCTGCTGATGTGTCCCAGCAAACTGCATCGAGCTCCAGCAGCAAAGTCCCTTCGGCTGTACCCCATGGCCAAACCTGGGACCGTGACCCAACACCCTCCAGGAACAGCAGCCAGCACTGCAAAGACCAGAATTAGAATATCTGAAAAGGAAAGACGAAAATGTTCTAATTCTGGTCATCTTCTACTGCCACACCAAACAGCACAATGGCTGTGGTTGCCACACTCCAGCACAGCCTGGTGTAGAGCATCGACTGTCGACATCTACAGCATTTTCTTGATTTGATCAACTATCAAAATGTCTCTTCAAGCTGTTTATTCTTTGTTGCGCACAACACAAAATTTTACTTCAAATATCCCTCTATCAATTAACATAGCAATTAAATATGAACTCAAATGCCCAGCTCCTTTCATATATATAAATGCAAAGAGGATATCGCAGGCACATGGTGAGTCTTAACTAGCACATCTTTCTTAATTTGGCAGCCTTTGAACACAGCAAATGATGCGCAAATTGTTGCGAATGGGCAAGCATTTTTCTGCCTGGCATGTTAAGACTTTTCAGAAAACATCTGTAAAGGCATTAAGAGTTTTGCAGATTTTCGACTAATTCTTAACACTGCTTTTTTGAAATGAGATGAATTGCATTAGTCATTAAATGGTCTTTAACAAAATGCCTTGGACAATATAATTCTAAATCCATAGCAAGGAGCTCATTGAACTTGACAAGTTCTGGACAAAACTTTGCAATCAAGTGAAATATTGACTACAGAACCAAGTTACACCAAATTATCTCCTCTGACTACTTTACATTAAGGGGAATTTTGTCTACAAATGCAGTGCCTGAAATCTGTTTTTCTAACAATATGCTCTGGATTTAAAAGGCTTATATTAAGTCCTATTAGTAATGCATTGCTATACAGTCAGAGCAAATTTGACTGAATGCTTCTTACATTGGGAATTGGATGTTCACATCATTTCGGTTCTCTGATTGTCTTCATGTTCAGTCAGAAGGGATTTAGTCTTCCACAGAACACACTCAATATTGGTTTTCTGCTTTTTTTTTTGTCTTCTATCTCCTTCCCAAGTAAACCAATAGCATAAATCAAAATAAAAGTCTCTTTGCTTCAAGGAAGGAATCAGAGAGCAAGGCAGGACTGCTACAATACACACCTACGTTTGGAAAAATCCCCCAAATTGCCTAAAAATGTTCAGAATAGAAATTTGCTGAGCTTTAAATGCACACAGGTTTGTCGAAGGTGGGTTGATAGCAAAGCCTGTGTCCACACGGTCCCTTGGTGGGTTCACAGCAGCATTTCCACACCCCTGGCACACACACAGCAGGGACCAGAACATCCCCTGTGCTCGGTGCCAACCAGGACAAGCAGCACAACAGCTGACAAGCCTAAAGAAATGGATTGTTTAAACCGAGATTGGGCATGTAACACCAGCACTGGCTTCTACTAACCAACCAACCTGACCGCACACCCAGATGGAGCAGCAGCTTTCCTGTACCACGTCTCACTGTCAGGACAGGGAAGGGTTATTTGACTGCCTCTCATCCACTCCTGGCAGATAGTGAGAGAAGAGCACAGTCTCAAGCTCTATTAAGAGTTCTCTCAAACTCCTTCCTTAATAAAGATAATGATTTCCAAGATGACAAAGTTGCACGACACAAGTATGTGTTGCACAGATATCGCTTAGAACTTCTGTTAATTACTTTACATGCTTGAGGTGCTTTCTGGAGGAGAATTAAAAATACGTACATACACGTGCTCAGAGGATATGATATTGAACTTCTTCTGAGATCCTGCTGACAGACTGGCCCAGGTGCTCTCATTAGACAATTCTGGTGATACCTTCAGCCAGCCAAGGTCCCTAGAATCACAGAATCACAGGATGGTTTGGGTAGGAAGGAACCTACAAAGGTCCCCCAGTACCCCCCCTGCCATGAGCAGGGACATCTTCACCAGCTCAGGTTGCTCAGAGCCCCGTCCAGCCTGGCCTGGGATGTCTCCAGGGATGGTTCATCCACCACCTCTCTTCTCCAGCTGAACACCCCAGCTCTCTCAGCCTGTCCCACAGCAGAGCTGTTACAGCCTCAGATCATCTCGGTGGCTCCTCTGGCCCCTCTCCAGCACAACACACAGGAAAAGAAGGAACAAAACCCAGGCAGAGGGGTCCTTGGCTGTTCACTCGGTCCAAGCTGAGGCTGTCGTGCTCAGGAACCACAGGTAAACACACCCTGCACCACTCTTTACTTCAGACCTCCACAGAATGCTTTGGCTATGAGTTTTGCTTCATGTTTTACGTTAAAATGTACTTGTGCTTTACCTGATCTGAAGCCAAATGGGAAAATAACTGAGGCTGCATAGGAGGGAGGGGGGAACCGCTGCTGCCTTTGTGTTCATACCCCCCTGTGCTCCCCTCTCCCCTCTGGCTCCCACCAACTCCTAACAAGCTGCTTTTTGGAGAAGCTCCCTGGTACCACATACTGGAAAGCAGCATAAAACTCCAAGATAATTAATATTTAGAATAAATTCTCTTTTAAATGCATGGATGTAAGGGCACAATAGGAATAAAGACAAAGAGTTACCCCAGTCACTGAGGCCAAGCCAAGGAAAACCCTAAAAACAGTGCTGCAAATAACGTCATATTCACTGAGTGAATTCCTATGTCACTGGGAATGAAACTATTATATGAGCTTATTTCATCCTCCCTGAGATGCAGCATCTTTGCGGGAGTATATTAGGCAGAAGCCCAAAACTACATTTTACAAAGAAGGTTTTAAGTAATCCATTTACCTAAGGAGGGTGAAAAGCTCTTCATTTGTAACACAGGCACAGATTTAATGATGAAATGGATTTTCATCAGAAGTTTCTAAAGATTTCTAAAAGGCTTTGAGCATTAAAGAGAGTCTGAAATAAGCTGGGAAGTTTGCCGAGCGTTTTCAGTTGGTTTCTCTCTCCTGTCCCAGGCACAGGATGGCAATCAGAGCACATTACTTTCCTCCTGGAAAAGAAATGTCATTATATGAGAGTCTGTGAGTAAGGAGTTCAACACAACTCTAGTTCATAGAAGTGATTTCTTGAAAATAGAGCAAGCGGCAGAACAATAAAAAAAGACACTGTGTAACCAATAACAAATCTAAGATTTGATTTAGCAACAACTAATGTGGTGCTGTGGTGACCTTTACAACTAGCCTACCAAGAACTGTTCATATACGAGGAGAAACAAGTGGACCCCATAAAGACAGGAGAGAGAAACTTTAGGTGACAAGTCCCCATGACAATATAGGTGTTCATTTGAAGGAAGGGCAATCTGGCTTAACATTAGTGAAGTCCCACCATTTTCTAAGATCCTGAAAGCCTTTCTGTCTAAAAACCCCTCTTAAACTGTCATATGCTGGATCTAAACCATCTCGCTCACAACCACTAATCGCTCATGAAAGAGTTTATTTGGTAAAAGGGCCTCTCAGGGCTGCTGCTAAAAACTTAATGACTCAACATTTTTGCATCTTTTTTTTTAATGAAGTCGTATCAAGAACACATTAAATGTATACCACTTGTGGTATAAATCTTTCCATATTTTTGATGAATTAAGGATTATTCAGGTCCAAAAGCATCCAGTATTCTGGTGTTTCCACAAGTTCTTTTGTGCAGTTATTTACAGTGCAGGCTTAATCACAGCACCCTGCAAACTCAGTTTCATCCCTTAGGTTACATAATTCTTTTTAAATAAGCAGATTTTAATATAGGAATTTGAAACTGTGACAAAAATTAAGAAGGTGAAATAGCCATTTATTTTTCTGAACACACTTTCATTGCTTGTAGATTTTCCTCAAAGCATTAGGAAGCAAACAAGAGCTCTGCTTAATCTAGTGCACCATATTATTCCAACTACATAATGAAATCAAGAGTAAAGGTCCATTAATCTCAAGAAGAAACGAAGAGTCAGTAACATGAGATTTCAAAAGAAGCATCAAAGTACGAAGTTAAACGTTAGTTTTACACAAAACATGGCTTTATTTAGACTAATAATACTTTTTTTTTCTGAAAAAATATTTGATGAAATTAATAGCAAAACAACAAACCTGATCTTCATTTTCAATGTCTTTATGCGCCAATTGTTTTCAAAATGTTCTGCTGGAATCAATTTTTTAAAAGTGAAACAACGAATTAGGTCGTTCAAAAAGCAGACCTATAACGTTCACTATTCTGCTTTCCCTTCAGTTGAATAATTAAGCATTTTCACATGTTAAATGAACGCAGCACGTGAACTTATGCTACTCTGGTCAGAACATGGCCAGCAATTATATTCTTTAACAGATTGGTCCTAAACCAAAATGTATAGAGAACTTCAAAAGAAAGTCTGCGGGTTGCACAGCTAAAGCAGAGGATGGAAGGAGGGTGTAAAGAGCATTTTGGTTGATTGTCAGCTGATTTGGAAGTTCGTAATACATTTGACCTGATAGAACATGTGACTAAAATGATCTTATGGTGGTGCTTTTGCACAGACCATGAAGGACTCACACCCAATGCACCCTGAACTACACTAATTCAATGGGATTTCTCCGAGAAAAGAGCCTGGCATAGAACATGACAAGCTTCAATTACTGCAGCACAAACTAGCCCGCTGAGCAAGAGCTATACACCGTTTTCTGTATTATCCTACTTGGGAAATACAGTTTGGAGCAACTCCAAATTAAATCGAAGACGTGAAAACAATCCTGAAGCTGAGAACCAGCAGGGCACGTATATAACACTTGGTGATGCGCCGTCAAGATAAAATGAGGATCAAAGGGAATTTCTCTAATGTTAGGATACAGTTATGAAGAGTATTCAGTCCAGATCTAATTTTTTAAATGACTGCCTTCTGAATCTACAGTTCATTGAAAAGACAGCTGTGCAGACTTACCCTTCAGGCTTCACCCAACTTAAAAGGCTCCAGCTGCACCTTTCAGAAACATCTGATCTTTGTTGCATTGTCAGATATTTATACAAAGAAGTTTTAAAATGTGAAAATCAAAACCAGCAAACGCAGTTTTAATATTGAGCAGCCCACTAATGATAGTCTAGAAACAATATACACGCATGCAGAACTGAACCCCTGTGGTGACGGAAGTGTCACACGCAGTATACGCCTTTTTCTGAAGACAGGGTGGCAACACTGAAACATTTTACTATATACTATTTTGTTACCATTAAAAAGGTCTATTAGTGGTGAGTAAGCATAGTGTGTAACCATTCTTACCCTCTTTCATTCTGTCTCTTTTGAGGCAGGAAGCAGTTGGCACACCTAAGACTTGTGTTAGTATCAGTGAAATAAATACTTAATCACATATATCATGTACATGAGTGTGCTAATACAGGATATTTAGTATAAAACACGGTACATCATCTGTGTTAGGGGACTAATAAATGCAATTGCCTATGTAATGCAAGTATCTCCTTGGTGCTAATGTGCTGGGCGTGATGTACTTTAATGCCTTCTGAAGGCATTTGGTGCTGAAGCAGCTTTCTCACATAGATTAAAGCAGTCAAACCATATTTTCCAAGATTAACGATAACAGTGTGCAACTGGTGATGATATAGGGCTGGAGTGCTGCAAGCTTAATGTTTACCGACTGAATAAGGTTTTTTAGGTGCATTGTTTCAGCTGGCGATGACTACAGACGCGTAACCCAACGCAGCGGTTTTCATGGTTCAGAGAGCCGTCCTAATTAAAGTCTTGCCCGATGGATTTGGGTTCCCAGGATGGACCAGAGACCCAGAATACAGAGAGTATCACGACGAGGACCGCGGGCAGTGGCACGCAGCTAATTTTGCCAAGCTGCCTGCGTGCAGAGCGCTGAGGTGGTCGATGAGCTGTCCGGAGGAATGGACTCGATAGATAATTAAATTACCTGAGGGGTCAGACCGTTAACACATCATACTGTACTTCCCAGGCTACCCAGACAAATGAGTCCTGATTCCTGACTGTTTAGGCAGAGTTTAAAAGAAAATAAAATGGGCCATAATATTGATGATGTGAGCACGAACAGCTCTGCAGCACGAAGCCTGCATGGCGGGGGGGGGGGGGGGTCATTTTCTACTGGTTTTTCAGTTAGCAGAAGTGGCAGAAGTGGCACATTTACAGATTAGTGCTTCATCCACCTATAAGGAAAATAAATTAAGAGTCAAAAAAGTGTATCTGCTTTGAAACTTTTGGATAGTTGTTCCTTTGCCTCATCTCATTTTACCTGCTCAAAAGCGTCACCTGCATTCTCCCTACAGCTGTATTTCTTTATACCGCGTAAGGAGTTCTTGTCCCAAAATCCTTCTAAAAAGCATGAGCAACTCAACCATGGACTTTTATTAACAGCAAGAAAAATGGGTTGTATGACTATATGTACCACATCTGCACGGGAATCCACTCCCTCCCAGCGCCAGTACCGGGTTTAAATCGAGCCTTAGTGCCAACTACAAACCCCCATTGCAGAGAAAAGAGAATAGATCAGGTCCCTCCTCTTGGAATGTAGGGACTTTTTATCCAGGGTATCAAAGCACCTTAGAAGCGACAGTTTAGCAAACTGGGTCTAGACAGGCCGTATAAAAACTGAGGCCATCAAAGCTTTGCTTGGGGGAAGCTCTTTCAGGTGTACAGACGAAATTCACTTGTTTCATGTTGTGGTGACAAATAAGACAAATTATTTACTTGCTACTTTCGAAAACATTTATCTCAGCATTTATAGCTTCACTCTCTTCAAACAAGAGGCTCTGCTTCATTACCACTCCACTGCTTTAAACCTAAAATATTTCTGTTAATTTCCATATACTGGGTATGTTAACGAACTTCATTAGACATATAAATCTCAGCTGTGGGAAAGGTGAACAAAAACTCCCAAAAACAAACAAAAAATATTCCTCAAACCTTAGTTAATCAGCAAGGTCCAATTCTGGACGCGGCCTTGCTGATATCACTTGGAAATAACCAATTTTGACATCGAAATGTCAAGAGTAAATTCCCAACATAAAAATACATAGCACCCAACATAAATGATTAATAAAACAAGAGCCATTAAAAATTTTAAAAAAGGAGCCCTGAGAATCAGAAAAATGTGTGCCTAGAATACAAAAAATATTTTCTTCATTTTAATTACATACATCCCTTTAATTGAAACATACTTTGATTAAATGTTCACTAAAGTGGAACTAAATGAAGTCCCAAAACGCAGCACGTGAACCAAGCAGCAAGTGGCACACAGACCTGGTTCTCGGCCCCTTGGTCCTTCCAGAAGTTGTTCACGTGAGGGCTCAGTACATGGGGACACAGTGACCACCCAAAATACATCACACCAGCAAGTGCTGCTGCGCACTGCCTAGTCATCAGCTATTTCATTACAGAGAAATCATGTACACATATAAAATATATATACACATAAAAATCCTGGGACTTAAATACATATATATCTAGTATATAAATCATGGGGTTTGAAATTCACTCATAGCTGAACAAGCGAGGAGGGAGAAACTTCTGGGTACTAACAGTTACACACTTTAGAAGTGACCCCTAATTATGAAGCAACATGATCAAAGCTTTAATGCTGACTTTTCAAAGCTGTTTGTAAGCATTAAGCAAATGTTTCAGCTCACGGGCAAGGCAAACGTTCCTCTGCATCTTCAATGAAGAGTTGAAATCAGGTAAAAAAGAGAAATGAAACTTTTGCATTGTTATGCAAATAATTTATATCATCCAAAACAGAACCTAGAAGCCCCAGTCTTTAGTCTTCTGCCTTGAAAAGACAGTCACAGAAGTGTATGCCCTGCTTGTAATTGTTTTTGCTCTAACCTTAGCATTATTTCATTTAGAAAGAGAAGAGGAGCCACAGTTTGAAATATCAGCATTAGTGCAGAAACCCATTTATGAGAGGAATTACTTTAGGTTATTGATTTGAAGCTTCAAGGGACATGCATCAAGTTTGGGTTTGGATTTGAAAAAAAACAATTGTTAGAAATAGTATTTGAGTAATGTTAATAAAATTGTTGGAGGGGTTTTTCCACCGCTGTGTTTTACAGAAGCGTAAATAGAACGGTGTTGGCCCCGAGGTGTGTGCGCATGGCTCTCCAAACAGCGCGGAACGGAAGCCTGAGGTTCATAATGACCTAGAAACAACCCAAATCTGCATACACAGTTAATGACAAACAATGAAAAGGTGTTAGGAGCACTATCTGTTCTGTATATTTAAAAAAAAAAAAAAAGTGTTGATATAATATGAAGATAAAAACTGGCAGAAAGATTTACAGGGGAACCGGGGTGTTATCTTCAGCTGCGCTGCTGTCGAGAGCAAAAGAAAGTGCCTTAATCCACAAAGCCCAGGTCTGTTTGCAGGCTTGCAGCTCAAGAACCTGCAGGTCTCCAAGCACAGACCCTACCTTGAGTCCAAGTCTGGGGCTGGGATGTGCAACCAAGTCTCTGCCCAGACCTTTACCAAGCCCGGTCCACAGCTCCTGCCTCACTGGCAGTGTGGGTGCTCCTGCCATGGGAGGATGAAATGGGTTTTTCTCCATTTCTCCTTTGCCCGAGGTTCTTTCCAGCGATGACCGTTCCCTGCAGAAGGCGGGGGTAGGTGTCCATCCTCCCTGTGCGGGGGGCGGTGGGACAGACAAGCTCGCTCCTCAGTTATCTGCATTTCGTTGATTTGGTGAGGACCCCTGAGCAGCCAGCCCTGGATGCCGTAACTGCAGGGTCTGTGTCTCCTCAACTTTCATCAACACTAGCAAACTAAAAAGGAAAGGTGAGTTTTGAAATAAGGGCTGTTGTGGGAGGGATGTGCCCACGTCTGAATAACTCCCTGTCGTATTAAATTCTGTAACACATTGTTTTTACACATCCAGATTCAAAGGGAAGTTACGTTCTCCGAAGGCACGGATAATCACAAGGGGAAATTTTCAGAGCTGTAAGGAACAACTCTCCATATCAGAGATCCACACCAGCCTGTTCCCACTAAGAAAATGGGAGGAAAAGGGGTCGGAGGAACCTTGTACAGCCCCTGGGCTGGTAACCCCATCACGGTCCCTGGGCTGGCAGGGTCTGTGTCACCTGGAAGCCACTTCCAGCATCTCCATCCACTTACCTACATGGATTGTTGCCCTTGCAAGAGATGGTGAGGACTGACTTGCAGTAGGTGATACACTGCAGCACAAGTGATGGCTTAAGTATAGGTTACTACTGAAAATAAGTTATACCTAAGACTTGATGCAGGGGCTGGTGTGCCCAAGCGTCATTGCGACTGTGTGGAGGGTGGAGAAATCCACCTTCTTTAGAGTATATTTCACATTTGAACACATTCAACAGCTCTGCAATAACGGTAGAAAAATCCCAAACCACTCTTTCGAAACACTTAGATTTCAGGTTAGGTTTGACCTGAGTTTTGTAGCAGAAACATGCACTTTTCCATGGAGGAATGCAAAAAGAGGATTAGCCTGCTTAACAGGTGACCTTTTAGCATCTACATTTTAAATACCTTTTGGACCAACTTCATTATGTCCTCAGTACAGTTTTATTTGTAGCAATGCTTCTCCCAGTGTTCAAATAAGAGAGTCAACATTGAGAGAAATGGATTTGTTTAAAATTTCTTTGCCTAGGAAAGCAAAACAAACTGCTAAGGTTAGTGCTGGCCTTTGATGAAACCTCATCAGCTCCAGAGTATCCACCTTCTGCAGCAATGACAGAAGTGGATGTTGTTGGGCTGTGGAATGGGGTGTGCTGGGGATGGGTGTCCAGCACCCAGAGGGGGATCTCCCTGCAATTAATTACTCAGAGACTGCCTTACATTACATTACATCATTACATCAGGGCAACAGCACTGCCAAATCCACCTCCTGCAACAGGGGCTACAACCAAACCTGTAGTAACGAGGGAAGAGAAAACGTGCTAGAAATACAGCCCTTAAACTGTGGGGTCGAAGAAATGCATCGAACGGCACTGCTGCAGGAGCTCGTTTTTGAAGCTAAATCAGGATCACAATAGAAAAATACATGACTACAAGAATCTTGTATTTGTAGGTACACAGGACTTCTTTCTGCAAGATTGACATGCTCATGTCAATACCTACAGATCCCTGGCTTGCCTTAAACCACACCATATGTCTTATAGATTCCTAGATGTTTACTGAAAACATTTTTTCCAGTTTGGTTTGTTTGGGGGTCTTTTTAAGTTTGGTTTGGGTTTTTTGTACTAACGTAGCTGAGACAGCAGGATAGAGCATCCTCCAGCCTGAGCTCGGGCAGCATTGCCCGTCTCAAGGCGAGACACGTTTCCATCCGATTGAAATATGGTCATTAACAGCATTTGTCTGTATTTACTTAATATTTCCCCAGCCGTAGCCAATTTCCATGACGCATCACACAAGGCAGCTGATAAAAACTGCAGTAACCAGGTGTGACAAGTAACAACATCATCATAAATGATGTAACAGCGCTGGGAATTGCAAACCCCAAAAACCAACAAAACCATTCTTTTCTGGATCCCATGGCTAAAAGGCATGGAGCGCTTCCCTCACTCATGTACTATTTATATGTTGGATGGTAAAATAAATATTACAACAAACGAATTCTTTTTTCTGCACTCAGACTTTGTTCTCTCTGCATACCTGGAGGTTTTATTTCTTCTTTTTCTATAAAAAAGTCCTCTCAAATGAGCAATTAGACTTATCTCGCTTGGCCTATTTAAGATCACACTATGATTGTTCTCACTGTGAAACAGTTTGGCTACATAAAACTTTACAGCCAGGTAGATTTGTTTGGTTTAGAACATAAAAATATATAATATAATGGGGAGGAGGGTGTTGGCAATAAGAAGCTGAAATGACTGCAGGGTTTTTCACACTTTTCCCTGGAATTATTCCTGTTCTGTAAAACGAAATGAGTCTTGCCATCTGGCTACAAACCTCTCTTCATTTCAACCTTTGATACTCAATGCCAGTGACTTTGCTGCTTGTCTTCATAGTTTTCAAATTGCTACAGAAAGCACAAGTACCAAAAAACCTTACTGAAAGGCAGGAGAGGCCATTGCAGACAAGAGACCAGCACCAAACCGGTGTGAACTGGGCCTGGGTATGCGGGTTCCACAGGTAGGTGACAACCTCAACACGTGAAGAATATTTATCCTCTTAATGCAGAATTGTTCTCTGTTTTTCCTCAGTTTAATGTTTCTACATGTATATAACAATCACATAGAAAACCCTCGTTACTGCTGTCACAGTCAGGCCTGATCTTTGGCACGTCTTCCAACAATATAAACTGGTTTATTCATTGTCTCTTTGCCCTGTATTTTTAGTATGGAAGAAATAGATTTGACTCCAAGACGCCAACGTGCGGTACTGGCTGTGCTCATGCAGCAGGACCGATTTCATTTACAACACTGATTTCTGATACACACCTTTATCAGAAACACATACTTTGATGAAGCAAAACTGAGATTTCATTTCCTTTTAAGACAAGTCAGGACCTGGGTCTCCCTCCTTTGGAAAGTGCCCCAGAAGATCTGGGAAATGAGATTTGCCTTTCTTTTTCTTTCAGACAAGGGATAGTTGCCGCTAATAAATGGTCTAGGAAATGTGCCTCGAGTTAATTACTTACCCTGCTTATTGCTGCACTGTAATCAAATGGAGCTGTTTTGTAGACAAGCTGTTAAATAGAACAAAACAAATAGCAATGCTGATTTGGGAAATTACAATATCAGAAAATGCACCACAGAGTGTAATGCGAACTTAGGACGGGACGCAGCGGGAGGGCTGGGAGGTTCGGGTGTGCCATGTGAAACACCTCCCGGCTCCCATGTGCTGTCTGCATTTGGAAAATAATACAAAATCGGGATGGGCTGTTTTCTTTGCCAAGGTCATTGTGTCACAGAAAATCACCTCGGGAGAATTTTAATTCTCTGCAGATGTTGCAGTGACCCCCCTCCCATAAATCAGGTTTTTGGGAAATGTCTTGGAATGAACTGATACGAAACAAAGGGTATCCATGGCCTCTTTGGCAGAGTTGTTCCACTTTGTTTTGTCAGCTTCTCCACAAACCATTATTCTTTGCAAGGTTAGGGAAACAAGAAAAAAATCCCCAATTATTCCAATATGATTGTTTGTCCTGTTCCTTCAATGTCAGGCATCTTCCTTTTGTCCTTCCCCTCAATACAGGCTTGTTTGAGGGAGAAGGGAAAGCTCACAGAGCTTTAGAAAACAGTTATGAAGGCTGGAATTCCTGCTTCTCAACCAGAAATGCTTATTTATTATTAGTTAAAAAAAAATAAAAACACAAAACCAAACCTACAAAAAACAAATTCCAACCATTTTGTTCTTCCGCCCTTTGTTAGAACCAAACCCAAAGGTTCTTTACCCCAAACCCCCTTTTCTGACACAGTGCACCAATACCAATTTACTGTGAAGAACAGAAGTGGAAACATTTTGAAACACCTGACACATCTTCCTTACAGAAACATTATGCGCTGCAATGGCACCGTTTCAGCTGCTGTGTTCTAGAAATCTGCTTGCAATTATTAGGCTTATTTCATATTTTAATGTAATTACGTTTGGCCTTTGCTCCAATAAATCCTTGAACCAGAACTGGAAGATAAGAAATTTAAATACCCTGAGCCTGCTAAAGATAAAATGCTGAAAGAAAGGTGATGTTGCTTAAATAGCTTTGCTCAAAATCAATATAGAATACATTCATAAATTAGCAGTCACTCCCGACTAAAACATTTATTGCTGGAGGAACACTCCATAATTAAACTACGGGAAATAATACCTAATTAAAAATTAATTTTAATTTTTGGGATCTTTTTAAAGGCTTTGGTTAAAAAAATGAACTTGACTACACCTGGCTTGACTTGTACTGGAGATCACGTGCGGGAGCTGGTCCTGACTCCAAAAACTGCAGTTTTTAAAGGTCGGGCTCCAGCCAAGTGATTTTAAGTGGTTTTGTGCCAAAATTCACATGGGGTCAGGGCAACTGGAATAGTCCAGAGAAAAGAAAAAAGAGAAATATTGCATTTGCAACTCCAAAAAGGGAAAATTCAGTGAATGCCCCTTGTGTGTCACCAGATATCACTTGTTTTCTTGAGACATCGACAGAAACATCTCACAAAGCTCAAGTTCCATTTCCCCACCACCACTTACATTTTCTAGGAATTTTTTTTCAGGTTCTAACCTCGTGTTCACACACAAAGTTGCTTCAGATTCCAGGGAGACACCAAGGGAATGAAGCTGGGCCGACGACCCTTTTCCATGTCGAGATGGGTAAGTGACGTAAACCTGCAGGAGCAAGGCACAAGGTTTAGTTCAGTTTTCTTTTGTCATTTCACATCCCGTTTTGCCTCCCGCTCTGAAAATCATCCCTTGCTGTTCAGTGGGAGGTGTCACTGATTCATCCACTGGACACGGGGAGTTACAGGGCAGAATAATTACAGCAGGAAAATGTGATGTGCTGTCTACATCACTCATGTTTTATAGACACCCTTGACCTTAGAGCTGCATCCTGACCAGTGACAATTGCTGCTTTTCCAGGTAAAACATGATTTGTGTTAAATAAGGGAGGAGAAGGAGGAATATGAGGTAGGAAGGACAATTAACTTCTATAAAATAATCAAATAATTTCTTGCAAATTGGCTGTTCTGTTGATTTCCTTGGATAAATTGTAACCAAAGCACCTTCTCTTTAAACATCAGTCTCTAAATATATCTGTGATCAGTCACGCAGTGGTGAAACAAACACTGAATGGCTGCACTGAGATAAATCCAAAGAAATTATTTCCACTAGCAAATCTGCTGGGGAACTGTAGTACAGGAATCTAGTCTTTAAAGAAATAGATGGTGGTCAGATACTATAACTCTAGTTCAGATACTTTGGGTGGGTTTGATCTGGATGCATAAAAATGGAAATAGCATTCTTGTGTAGTTTTAGGATGGTATTGGTAAAGAACAGAAATGTCTGTACCATGAAGGTCACATTAAAAAGCATCATTAATAGATCACTTGACCTTTGCTTCATAGGTCAATTCTGTGAATCGAATTTCCTTCAACATCCGATAGTTTTCTTCACAGTGTCTAAAAATACCATTTCACCAGAGAAAAAAGAATAAGGAAAGCAAGCTGTCCCTTTTCTCCCAGGTGCAGCGGGGAGAAAATATGCACAAAGGGGCATTTTTTGCAATTTAAGTCTTCTTTGCTCGCAAAAAGAATTCCTGAGGAATTAAAACATACGTGCAAGGGTTGGTGCAACAGCTCTCAGCATGGAACGGGAACTTAAATCATGTACAGAAATAAAGCAGTATTAATTGTGATACTGTATTTATGCTTATAAGTAGTCCTGAATTGTGAAGTCACTGAACTCTTAGTTGCTAATATATCTTTTCTCTTAAGTATCATTTTAAATAATGCAAGAGCTTTTGTTCCTTGCAAATCACAAGCCAGGTTACAAATTTAAAAAATAAAAAACAGCTAATGGGTTTTCCAGCACAAAATATGGAGCAAATATTGTGGAATTCTTTCCCCATTGCAAACAATTAAATTCTCAAAATGTGTCTCAGGTGGGGGTCTCTGACAAGTGTCACTTTTTAAACCTAATCCGTTAATGTACATTGATCAGCAGAAGCTGGCGACATGGATGTTCTAATCCTGCTCTCATTCAATAAATCACTGCACCTCTGTTCTCCCATCAGGTTAGTGGAGACAGCGATGAGAACTGCTCCATAAAACCCCCCGAGATTTACTGTTTAAAAACAAGCTGGGTGAAAGATAGGTATACCGTTCGTTCAATTACGTTCTGTTATATCACTGCTCTTATCATAAATTTCCTCAAGTAGTGAATTAAAGATAATTGGTAAGTAAAAAGACGGGTGCAGCTGAAAAATTGTCAGTGTTCTTCATTTGTGTAAGGAACAGCAATTTAGAGATAGATAAAAGAGCAAAAAGGGAGCACTAGCATCTCTTGTGAAGGTACCACGGCTTCCCGAGCATGTCCCGTCTCACATGAGAAACACTGGGTTTGAAATTCATCTCTTAACATTCATTGGTCTTCAAACAGAATAACAGCGCCAACATCAACTGGAAAAGATAGAGAAAACTTTCCAAATCCACGAGAATGGAAAGAAACACTATGCTTTAAGAAAAAAAGCCTTTGATCATCAATTAGATGGCTTCATTTTCACAAGTACAAATATAGTTTGTTCAGTTGAGCTGGCATGGGAGTTTTTATAGAGATAGTAAAAGAAACTATCAAGAAAAATACAAGATAGATCCTTGCCAGAATCAATCAAAAAGCCTTGAAGATACTATAAGAAAAGCCAAGTAAGTATGCCAACCGATTCAGAAGTTTGAAAAAAGAAAGAAAAATATCATTCGATTATGCAATAAAAGATCACTGAACAATCCAAAAGCTGTGTAGAATCGGGTACTGAAGTACTAAAATAGTCAAACCTGAAATAACACCTAAGAAAGTAATCTCAATGAAGACAACATGATTAAAAAGTAATTACGGTGGTAGAAATGAGTGGTTTATGAATGAGTTCAGTGCAGCTGAACAGCCGGATTTTTGCAGGAATAATTTCTTCTGAAGAAACAAAAAGTGCAAAAAGAAAAATGCTGGCAGTGAAATAACAAGGAGATCATTATAGATCTTAAAAGAACCTTGTTAGCATGTGAAGGGAAGATGTGCCTGATGTAAAGCAGCTTTCAGCATGAAGAGAAAAAATGGAAGGCCAGGTAAAGTTTAAATCATATTGGGAATTAATGAGAATTAACAAAAGTACAATTGTTCACCATTCCTTCAGAAGATAACAATTCTAATACACAGGAAAACTTACGGGAATGGAAAAACTGAAGATTTTTGCAGAGGAGACGTCATTTCTTGCTGGGTGATGCTGCCCCATTGGGCATGTAGAGGCACAAATCTGGTTCTCCATGTTTTTCAGTCTATCTTCAGCATCTCCTCTGCAGGTTTGACACTGGAAGGATTTCCCCTGATTGTTGCTGATGGGGTGGCTTGAGCAGCAACTGAGCAGGAATCAACCCTGAAAGCAGGAAAAATGTGTTTCAACTCACTCCAGTGCAGACATTGCTGGAGGACGCTGCAAAATTAAAAGTTTTGGGGAGTCCGAAAACGTTGACTTCAAAGTCCGAGTTCGGAGGCACAAACTTATGAACACTTACAAACATGTCATCTCAGGCCCATAAAATTCACTGATAAGGGAAATGAAGAGTGACAATTCAGATGTGCAGGTATTACCTTGGCTACATCGCACCAGATAAATATAATTTTACTTAATGTTTCTACGAAGTTAAGAAAATGTGCTCCCTTCCAGAGGACCATGGCAAGGAACGCCACTTTCTAAAACAACTGTTCTTTCTTGTGCAGTTAATGAAGCTTCAGAAGCAGAGAATGAACTATTGCACATTTCACTGACATCATTTAGTTTGGTTGTGTGGGGAGGGAACACAGAATTAAGTTCACTAAATCAGCTAAGTGCCCGGGACTGACCCATCCTCTGTCATGTACAGTGAGGTTGTGCTCGTACTAAATCAGCAGGTGAACTATTGTGACTGTATCCAGATTGCCTTCCATTGAAGAAGAAGATGTAGTCAATCGGAGGTTTTAATGGTGTTCAGGGGAATTTGGTAACTGAACACCAGTAAAATCTCTGATCGACTACATCTTCTTCTACATCTTCTACATCTTGAAGGCAATCTGGATACAGTCATAAAAGTTCATCTGCTGATTTAGTACGAGCACAACCTCACTGTACCTGACAGAGGATGCTCGGGAGCTGTTTCTCCAGCCGTCTGCAGCTGTTAGGATGTGTCTCCATGGCTTTTGCTCCAGTATTTAAAATTAGCGTGTACCTGGGGTTCTGCGCAGGAACCACAACCCGCAACAGCATGTGATGTGGGGTCAGGCTGCGCAACAGAGGCATGGGCAGCATTTAGTGCTTCAGATAATGCACACATCTCATGCTAAAACAGGGGATTTGGTGTCACCGATGACCTCCGTTCCAGTCTTTGCAGCCACTGCTTTGGGGTTTGTGATGGCATCAGCTCCAGCCATGAGCTGAAACACTGTGGACAAGGAGCTGATGGAGCAAACAGCTCCTGCCTGCAGACCATCAGACCTCAGGTTAGACATGAGGAAGGAATTGATGCCCCTGAGGGTGGTGAGAGCCTGACCCAGGTTGGCCAGAGAGGTGGTGGATGAACCATCCCTGGAGACATCCCAGGCCAGGCTGGACGGGGCTCTGAGCAACCTGAGCTGCTGAAGATGTCCCTGCTCATGGCAGGGGGGGCACTGGGGGAGCTGGGAAGGGCCCTGCAACACAAACCATCTGTGATTCTGCGATATCCATGTGGTATCCAAAGAGACCCATGGCTTTCAGGCCAAAATGCAGCTTCTGGCAACCTGGAAGTCCTGCTCTTGCAGCTCTGAATTGTCAGCAAAAGAGCCATTTTCCCTGGATCCTCATCTGCTGGGGGAATTTTAGGAAGCAGTCATCATGATTTTTTCACTGCAGTGCAGCTGCCCAATGCTGCCCAACAAACACCGTATGACACGTGCCCTGGCCAGCCCAGCATTCCAGCAGGAGCATCCGCACAACCAGCATCACCAGCTCCCGCATCCCTCCCCTGGGCAGCCGGAGCTCTCGGGGGTTCCCGGCACACCACAGCTCCTGCTTTCTGACCGGATTTTAAGCAACTGTAGCCACATAATATCTACGCAGCACCACTCAGAGGCTGTCTGCAAAAGAATAAACTGATTTTAAGAAGACCCTTCTGATTTCCATCCTACCAGCATGGTCCACACTTCTTGCCCGGGCCACCATCTGGTACACTTCTGCATTAGGCTTCCCGCAAGAGTTGAGAAGGGGATCACATGTTTTCCTGCAGCAGTGCCTTTCACAGGAAGCTGACCACACATTTTTGACATCTGTCCCAGCAAACTCTTGTTCTGCTTACTCCTTTTTACCTGTTGCCAACTGGAAGTTTCACGCCCCGCGGTTCCTGCTCACCAGCACGGTCTGTCCTTCATCAGAGCACACGGTTCTCAACTCATCGCTTCTGCTTTTAGTCTCTAATGTCTCAGGCTGTAATTGCAAGTAATTACATTATACCTTCCCATTTAGGTACTGCCTGCATGTCACTGGTCATATGTAACTTGGATTCTTTTTCAAAAAGCTGGAAAATGCCAGGAATATTGTTCATGTTGTCAGTGGTTTTTTAAACCTCTTAAACCCACCCGACATTTCCCAGCCTATCCTGGGCACCCAGCATCCTTCCCACTCACCACAGCTCAGCTTTTCTCTTTGTCAAACTAAGGCAGGGATTTTCTCATTCCATAATCAGATGTCACAGCAAGAATGACAATTTGCACAGAAAATTCCAGCCTAAATGATTTAAGATTTGGCTAATGAACACAAAGAAATCTTATTAATATAATACCATAGACATAGCAGTAAGGGTGCATCAGCCCCGCCTCAGAGACAAGTGTCATACACACAAAACTTCGCTGTTTTCCAGTCTTGTTTCATGATATTGAATATCTGGGAGGCTGTTAAAATAGAAAATGTATTTGTTTCATTCACGAAGCAAAATGCAGGCAGCTGGTACGAACTGCAGTGTTGTGATCCAGGAATCCCATTTTCCAGGCCAGCACACCAGCTTGTATCTCCCTGGCTTCAAAGCATCTACTAAAGCAGAAACTTTTTACATTTAGAGGAATGAAAATCTTGCTATGCTAACTTAAGGCAATTCTTAGTTGTTCGATTTAATTTCCCATCAATAAATCTAATAATCTAATTCAATTTCTGATTCTTAATAAAAAAGATTTCCTATGTCATTATAGCCACAGTCTCTAATATCTGGGGCTCAACAGGATTATAGTCTGTGTAAATACAATCTCTGCAAACAGATGGATTTTACATGCAGATGGAGAAACACAGAATGGTATTAGCAGCTAAGTCAGCTTCAAACACCTATCCTTTGGAAATCAGATAAACAACAAAATTACTGGCGTTTTTTTCTCTGTCGCACTGAGGAGAAAGAACAATCTGTGATTTTGTGTTCTTTAATTTCGCGAGGCTTAGGATCTTCCCTGTCAGGAATTGAATTGTCTTAAATATATCCCTGCCAGAAAAATTAAGAGTGTCCTCGAGGTTATTTGGGACTCTGCAAACACCAGAAGCCTTTCCCTCGAATGTGAGAATTACTGCTACAGATGTTTGTGCAGATGTTAGCAAACCCACCTGACCACAGTTCTGACAGTTGCGAGATCATTTTTGATAATATATTTGTATGGCAAAATGTTGCTAGGCAGAAGCAAACTTCTTGTTTCCTAGCTGCCACGTAGGAGCGTGCCATGCGGCACGGCAGCCTAGACACACAGAGGAAAGGAAAGATTCTGGTGGCGTTTGGTCCCTGTGTCCCATTCACAGGCCACTGCAGAGTATCAAAGTTAACGCTTCAGAAATTGATTTTTGAGCATCAGGTTGAGAATCGCACAAAAATGCAGGAAAAGAATGACTGAAAGGTTCCGGATCAGCAATAAGTTACAAATGCATCCCTGCCAGTGGCTGGCACTAAAACTCCTCCTCGTTCACATAAACCAGGAGAGCGAGAGGAGAGAAAAAAACGGGAATGAAAGCAAAAGACATAAGGAGAAAAGTTTGCAGAATACAAATCACAGCTGGAACGCAGCTGGTGTGAAGCTGTTAATTGTTTCCCTGGGAAGACGATCCCCACAGGTTCTGAAGATGGGACAGCTTCAGGTTTAAAGTCATTTACCAAGTCTATTGTTCTGAGGTACCTTTAGGCAAAATCGCTTGGCTGTTTGTTTGGCTTTTTTTTCTTTTTTAATATTATTTAGCTGTAGGAAGTATCTTTATGGCCAGGCTGTCCCTTCCTAATTTGTCTTTCTTTCTCTCAATCAGGGCAGCTCGAGGCGGAGCAGAGGAGGATGCTCGGACTGTAGGACCCTTCAACTTCTCAGGTTCCTCAGTTTCAGTTTCACACCTTAACAATCCATTTCCTAAGCAAGCAAAAATATTAGTGTTTGCTCCTTTCCCATCTTAGGGAGACACTGAAGCCAAATATGGGACTGCATGGAGAATTATAACAATGAGGAAGAAGCATAAATGCACATTTTATGGCCTGAATTCTAAAGAGTAAATCATTTTCTTTCTCTCCCTGCACAAACTTGTTTCCCCCCATGCTCTCCCTCCCCTTTGCCCAGTCACTGGACCCACATCCCGGGTTTTCACTGGTAAACATGACATCCCTGCAGCGGGGGCTCTGCACCCGGCATCGAGCACAACCCACATTCCTGCTAAACGTGACCCAAAAAAGCCTAGAAAACTGAGGGAAGAAAACCAGCAGTCCCTCCTGGAGAAGGCTTAGGAATAGAAAACATTCGATTTGTACTTAAGATACTCCGAACACCTGAGATGGATTTCTATACAGAACGGGGGCTCAAGAGGAAATACGATGTGTAAATGATCATGTTGTTTATTTTCTAAATGCAGTTGGGTTATTGGATGGCACTTTCTGCTTTCACTGTTTAATGGCTAGGGTGACCCCTGGAATAGATATGGGTTGTTATGAGAGCAGTGCATTTTTCCTGGAATGGTTTCTGAAATCAAACCAAATACTTCGAATATCAGCAGCCCTGCCACAAACGAACAAGCAGCTCCAGAGATGTGTCCAGAGACACAGCAGGTTAGAGACACAGTAACAAAACTGGTGAAAACTCCTCAAACTCCTTGGCTAAAACTCCTGTAATCCAGAGGAGAGGAGCAATTTGCAATTCTTTTTCTGGTTCAAAGTTCATGATGTCCAAAGAAAACCATTCCCCAGAGAGCCAAAATTACCCATGTACTTGTATCTTCCCTGGTTAGTTCACAGGGCCTTCCTCTATACATCAATATGTATATGAAGTACTAACTTGCTCTCTGTGGACAGAAGAGAAAGTTCAAATAATTATTCATTTGTGATCACTCTCCAATTAATGTAAAGAGTACCTAGATAACCCTTAGTGTCTTACTGACTGGGATGAGTAGAAAGTACAATGAAAAGCAGGAGTGAATATCTGCATAAGAATGAACTAGCTGCGTTTTGGAAATGGAAAAAATCTCCTTTACAAACCTGTAGCTGCCAACAGGGACATGGAAAAGGCTGATGGGATAATGGACTTTACCTGGATGGCAAAGAGGATTTTTCCTGAAGTCCTTCGTCAAAGGGAGGTTTTTAGAGAAACCAAGCAGGGATGGTTAATCAGGACAAAGGCAGGAACAAGCTGCTGTTCTGGCACCAAAGTTCAGCACTGAAGGGATCTGTGCATCCACCTGAAAGAGGGATTGGTAACATCATCGCTTGCTGCGATAGCAAAGTCATCCCAGATGTACAGCACCACATCCCATGGCTTCTCTGCCAGATGAACTACGCAAATGAGGGGTTTTTAGCCAGCAAACCAGGTGATTGATGAGGAACACAACAGAGATCTGCAACACCACAGGGGCCTCATCTCCATGGGAGTGCTGACCCAAGGGAGGTTCTTGTGATGCTTCTGCACTTACTGAGCAGCTCCCGGCTCCAGAATATTTGGAGGAGCACAGAACTCCAGCACGGGCCATGGGTGCATCTAAAACTGAGACAATATAGCTATAGCTGGCAAGGTCATGGCTCTTGTGCTGGGAAGCAGATGTTGTGTGCAGGAAGAATTTTCTTCTCTCTTTTATGACCAGCTTTTATTATTGATGGGGGCTCAGTGCCAGCTGTGACCATAAATTCACAAGCGCTAACCAAAATAAGTAATTTCTATAAAGTTTTGGTTTTGTAACATGGTCAACCCCTTTCTTCTTCTTACCTTCCTTCGTCCTTCCTGTAAGGGGAAAAATAATAGTGACTCAGTATAGCACATACACATCAATTACAATTGCAAGACCAATCGCATAATCTTAATGCAAAAGCTTCCTCGGCAAGTTTGTAATTTACCCTGCACCTCACCAGTTTATCTGTGCTGGCAGGACAGGAGGTTGTTTATTTTGCAGGAGGGACTGTTTTTCACAGGAAAGTTGACAGACTTTCTCTTTTCCTCTTCTGAATTTCAGTCTCTAAAATTACAGCTGCTGGCAACCAGGAAATATCTCTGTTTGAACTACAACAAAGTCACACAATACACCTTCTTACCCACTCTGCAAAGTCTATAATAAATAAGGCGGTTCGCTCGGTGTGCAGATAAAGCATACAGCTTGGAATCCATGCAGAAACAACTGCAAATGAAGTGACCTTTTTCTTTTTAAATACATCAAATCTGAGTCTATTGATAGCCCTGCAGAAATATTACTCTCTGAATTCTCGTGCCCTACATACGTTTCTTGCTTGTATCACTCCAGACATAGTTGGTATTATCTCAGAAAATGCAAACATCTGCCTAATTTGATTTGGCTTCAGCTCTGCTACAGCAACGGGTTGACCTGTTTCTAGAGAAAACCCTTGATTATTCTGCGCAGAAGTGAACCAGGCAAAGAATGAGCCCGGGATTTCATCAGCCGCGGAGAACATTGTTAGCAGAAATATCTCTGCGAAGTGACTGATGTTAAATGACATCCACACTAAGCCCCCTAGCAGACAGCGTCCCTGGGGGTGCTTTGTTCTCAGCCGTTCAGGTTGGTGGATCTGGGTAGTCTGTTACCATTCACCTGTGTTACGATGTATCAGCAACTCCGTCTGTGCTGGGTCAGCTGTTATTATTGTCTCTTCTCCAGTTTACCTTCTCTAAACAAGCCGAATTCTTTCCTCGTAGTCCCAAAGGAAGACTGGTTCTATGGTTTCCCTGACCTAATATTCTGTCTCAAGATGACAAATAACAGAAGAGTCAGAAAAACCCCGTGGTAGCCCAGGAAATCCTCCCTCGGAACCCCCTGCTGACTTCAGCAACTTGCAAGATCACGTTTGATGGAGATTTGGAGACTGGCATCTCCGTGCACTTTAACAGCCATTGATGATCTTATTTCCCATAACTTCTACTAATTACCTTTTTACTCATTTCCACTTTGCAGTCCTTTAGCGGTTCCACAGTTCAGTTAAGCACTCTAATTGCTTTTCTTTTTGTGGGGTGGAAGGTCATTTGTTTGGGTTTTTTTCTTCGATTTTTTTTTTCCTCAGGAATTTCGTTGTGCCAAGCACAGCATCCCTGGAAGATCTCTGTGATGAGCCACTTGTCCTTCACAATCCACCTTCTGCCAGTTGTCCATGGTGTTATTTATCTGCATTACACCCTCCTTGGATCATCTCTGCACCAGCCCGAGGCCAAACCCGTTCCCTGGAGCTGGTGCTTCCCAGAGCTGCTGCATCCAAAGCCGAGTTCTCTCCCGAGCAGAGCTTTGGAGTTTGCCTGGCACGAGAAGGGCTGGAAATACTTACTTCCATTTGCATTGTCCCAGAGTTTCACCTTTTTATGTCATGATATATTTACCACCTAATCACTGAGGTCCTTTTGCAAAAACTCTCTACTAATAACTTCTCTCTTTTATGAAATCTGTTTTAAATAGATGGGTGGAAAAGCAGCAAACAACCCCTAATATCAGTCCATAGTGATCAATAACAACATTTTGGATGGACTGCACTAGTAGAACAATAGAGAGTCCTTCTCCCTGTTGTCTCAGTTTGCAGGGAGTTGAGGTATGAAAATACCGTACACCAAATGCAGGTTAATAGAAAAATAAATAGAACAGTTTAATAGAACAATGAAAAGGCATGTGTTAAATAGTCTTAAGTGTTGTTATACAATTATTTGGCTATATCACTGTAAGTATATAAACAATACATCAAAAGAGACCTGACATTTATTGCTTTCTTCTCAGGTTCACCTAACAACTTTTCCAAGAAAAATGAGTCTGTTGCAGAAGCAACTACACAAGGCAAATGCAAAGCCATGGCTGTACACCGCATTTACCTTCTCCACAAGGCTGAGAACCGGCTCCTGCAGGCCAGGGCTGGATTCAGAGTCTCGATATTAGATCACAATGATTTATTCAAACCCACAAGCAAGGCTACAGATGAATGATTTAAGATATCACTCATTACGACTCCACAGGAGCACCGAGCCAGGTTATCCCCTATTATGATGCTATTTTCCCTGGCTTTGAAACCTTGAGCAATTTTATGGGATCTAACAGGCATTACAAGAGGAGTCAAGTTGCATAAATTACTTCCTCATGAAGATAATTTCCATTGCAGTGGGCGGCACAGATAAAGCGACACCTGTAACCTTGGAGGCACTTCAGTCATATCTCTAAGTCCATGCCGAATTGTTCTAAATCAAAAAAGCTTAATTTTAAAAAAAATTTGCAGTTCATCCTTGTTTATAGCTCAAGAGTTTAAGTAGATAGCAAATGATTTAATTTATTTAATAACTTACTTGAATATGGGATTGAATAAATTGGTTAGAGATGACTGAGATCTATGAGAACAAGCATCAAGGAAGACCTTACCAGGCAGAATTCCCCAAACCCACGCTTGTGAGTATAGATAAGTGCAGTTCGGAGAATTCCTCCTCCAGATTTGAATTCTCTCTCTTATGTAACATTATCTGGATGCTGCCAAGACACGTTCCAATATAAAAATAAAATAAAATAAAAAGTTGGAATTCAATTTTCTATTTGCCACAGAACAAGTGTGTTCAGACTAACTAAAACTGCAGCACTTTCTGAAATGAGAGCTAAAAAAAAAATAAAATTTTTTTTTAAGTTAAAAATAGATTGGCTGATAAGGATCCCAAAGATGTGTATTTCAAATATATATTGAAAGACAAAAATATTCCCAGCTCAGAGGGATATGTATAGTGCTTAGTTTCTAGTCCAAAACACAAAAAGATGAGAATCATTCCAGATCAGTTGAGCTCATGAATCCTCTACCTTAGTAAGAACCTTCAGCAATCGCCCCTAAGTTAACAAATACAAACCTGATAGAGTGGGTAGAAATCCCTGGAGCAGAGCATGAACAGCCTCTCCTTCCCACAGACACAAGGAGAAGCTCCCAGACCCTCCTGAGAACAGATGTGCATCCACAGCTGCACAGCAGAGCCAACTGAGACCTTTGGGGAAAGGTCCTGGGAAACTTCCACCCGTATTTCCTAAAGAAAAGGTTCAAATAAATGAGATGTTCAGGTGTCTCGCTCTAGACATAACCACCTGAGCTCCATTTTCCTCTTTGTGCAGCCTTTTGCCATTGACCTTTTGTTTCTTCTAGATAGAAAAAATTCCAGTTGCTTTGCCCATGGGAACAAACCAGGTTATTTCAGGGCTGCTTTTGGATACTATAAGACTACATATGCAATTGCTTGAGTGCTCAGAATCTGCCAGTTCCACAACTCAAATACAATACCAGAAAAAACAGAAAACAGGAGTGACAAATGCTCTCTCCAAAGGCTTCTGCAGCTCTCAGAGGGTTTCCACAAGAGTCCATGTCATCCTGTGAACATCCAGAGCATCCCTGGCATTTACCATGTTATATCAGACTAGTATTTCATCTTACCCAACTTTCTGTCTGCAACTTGGCAGAAAGGCACAAGGAAGCCCTCACTAAACCGCCTGTAAAGAATATGAGCTCAGAAATGTCAATCAGAAAGTTCTTGCCTATTTACAAAGTTGTTTTGAATCATCTCATGTAAAAACCTGGTTTAGCTTGGCTGACCTTACATGTCTTCAGCTGATGCCTCATATAAATAATTTCAAGACAAACTGCAATCTGCAAAATTCTTGTTCTCTTCCATCAGTTCCTCCATCCAGCATCCAGTTCCCAGAATTTAAATTGCATTTTCTGTGGATGTTTTATCACAGCAAGGACCAGCAGAACAGTGCAAGCAGGTCCAAAGCCTGGGAGAGCAGCACATAAAAACAATGGCATCGGATTTACTGATACAGCCTTGTAAATGCTTTACACCACAACCTTGGCAGACAAACCAAGAACTCAACCCAAGAACTGTAGGAATAATTGATTTTTCAGTTCAGCAGCCAAATTGGAAAAGAAAATAGTTTGAAATTACCCAAGATGTTATTTTGCTGTTTTTCTTGTTCCAGCGGAGCTCTGGGTGAGGACATGCTGCTTCTCTTTCACCCAACAGCTTGGCCATCAGGTTTTTCAGCCAGCATGTGGGTGACCTGGGTTGAACCCCCCATCCATTCCTCTGCCCCTCTGGAAGAAGGGCTCTTGTCATCACCTCACTACCTATTTGGAAGGAGGTTGCTCTTGTTCCCATGGGTTATTTCACCACCCAGGAGAAGAGAAAACCAGGTGTCCTCCCACCACGGCAAGAGATGTGTCCCACCCAGCAGACGACTGAGTTATTATACTCTTGGCACTCGAGTGCTTTGCATGGAGCGAAACAGAACAGCCAGGAGAGCTCTGTGCGGGACACCAGACACGCACCAGCTGGGATGTTCCCCTGGGAGCCGAGGAGCCGATTCAAATCAACAACATGGAATCTCCATTTCCCAAATGAAAATATGGGCTTCTCTTGTCTGGGGCTGAAGCCAGCAATGGATGCGTGCAGAAAAGCATAAGATCAGGGAAAACACATATTGAGATTTCTCTGGGATGCTCTCCCATACACCAGCAACGGCCAAACACAATTTGTCATTTATTTAGTAGCCTTGGATGGATATTTTTCCCAGTGTTTTCACTATTTCAGAATGCCTTAACCAGTTGCAAATTGACTGTTAGCCATCGGGTAAGGGGGCATCCTTCCCCTCCTGAGCTTTGGGTATAGACACTGAAAAAAAAAACCACAACAAAAAACCCCACAATGACCAAGATTTCTGATCAGCTCCAGGAAATCACCAGCCCCATTTTTTCAGGGTTTGGAAGACCAGCCAACACAGCCGAGCTTAAATTGTACCTGCACAGCTGGAGCGGCAACAAATCCAAGTGTTGGGTGGTTGGGTCCGGAAGGAAACTTTGCACGGGCACCGACGTCCCTGGCACGGGTGTGATGAGCACCAGCTGCCCAGGAACAGCCGCACAGGTTGGTGCCAACACAGTGTGTGGGCAGGGAAAAACAACAGTGTGAAGGTACCACTGAAAGAGAATGGCTTGTTCTTGCTGAAGCCAGATAGACGTGTTGTTTAACTGTAAATAGTGAAAGATCACTAAATTCTACGGAATGAAAACTCTATTTTGAATTAGAAATGCCAGAGATGTAAAGTCTTCTTTATATTCATTTAGAAAGATAATTATCTAACAGAGAGAAATGCTTTACAAAATGCTTTAATATGTTCATTCTGGTCTATTTGTAAGACTAATCGGGTTCGAAATCCCTAGTTTTCTTTCATAAACAAGGTCATAAAATGCCTTAAAAATCTCGCGGGAAATTCATGAAAATTTCTTCAGTATGCTATGAAAGAGTAAATCTCTGCTATGCTTATGGATACTTCCCAAATACATGTACATTTTAATTAATTCCATTAATTTTAAAGCATTGCTCGCTTGTTTAACCTCTAAAGAAAGCAGCTTTCTTGAATGGAAATGAAATTTTGAGCTTCAAAGTGTGGGGTTTTTACAATAACCAACACTGCAGAACACAAAACCTTTCTTGCTGCATGGAAAGCTTGATTTGTTTTTCTCATATATATTTTCACAGCAGTGACAGCAACTTCTAGCACAGTACTTGCCTGCTATATATATAACAGCATACAGGACTCAAAATAATTATTCACTTTATTATAGGTCTACTGAGGGAGCTACATTTGAGCTTGAGGTTAATATGACAATCAGTATTTTCACCTTCTTCTAACTTTGGAATAATAGCTCTTTCCAGCTGACATTTGTGTATCTAATCTAAGATCACAGGCTCCAAACGGTCAAAAATATTCAGTTCTGGCACCACGCTATACTCGGGGAAAAAAAAAATCAATATGGTTTTCTTAACTTTTCTTACAAATGGCTTTATTTACTTTAAAAGCTGAGTTCAAGTTTAAGATTTATTAGTCCTTTAACTTTAATCACTTTTGCTATCTGGAAACATCCACCATGCTCTAGGTTGCTGTTATTATACCTTACACAGACAAATTCAGCTCCAAAACAGCAATATTGGCTCCGGTGTGGCCCATCACTAAATCAGGGTCACTATCAGAAATTCCAAGGCACACTGACCAGACACACAACAACTTTTAGAAAGTAATAGATGAGGTTTTAGGAGGTGTATCATGTGCTATTGTTCCTTGCAGGTCAAGTTTTCTATACCTCTTATCGTTCCTGACCTGGTTTGATTTCTCACAGCAATTACTCTTTCCCTGGACATCATGTTTTATGTGAACCTTTATCAGAACTCAGGATTTCAAGACCAACTAAAACATCCTAAAGGAAAATCTGGTATTTAGTTTCATGATTTCTCCTCATTTTTCACCGCTTGTCAGATTTCCCAGGCTCAGTGCTCTCATTAGTGCTCATTCAACTTGATAAACAAATAATCCAGAATTTTTGGTCAATTAAATAATTACTTGTAATTTGTACATATGCTTTCACACATACAGAAGTTATGTTGAGTGGTATGATATAACTGTTAAAAGAACATTTTCACAAGTAGAAAGGTGCAAGAGCCTTATATAATACTTGGCAATGTGTGTGCTGCAAGACGTTTGTTTGAAAAACATGTTTTCAGTTCATCAGACACCATAAGAACACTCAGGACTAAAACTGCTTTTCCTTGGATATCATTTTCCCTATTTTAACAAAAATCCATCAGAAAACATCACACAGCACAGTTTAGTCAGGCAGACTTTAAACTCTTGGTATTTGCACATACTGCAATATGTGTGCTATATTACTGACAGCACCAAAATAAATCTTACTTTACTGTGTGGATTTAAATTGTCAAAAGAATTTCTTGTGTATTCCTAAAGATAGCATAAATCATGGCAAAGATCGTTATCTACCCAAGAGAATAAACCCTTTCTCCAGATTGTCTCATTCTAGGCCTTTTTCCAGGCTGCCTCCACAACCTGTCTCTGAGTATCTGAAGGAAACCAGAATACACAATATGCTATGAGACCAAGTTTCATTTAAAACAACTGTAAGTTGCTTTGTCTGTGTTTGCTGGTAAGAAAAGCTAACAAGAAAAAATCACAAATTCCTTTTCCTGCTAAGTACACCGGAAGCGTGTGACAAAACCCAGTGCAAGGCTGGCTCTGGACCTGTTCCAGAAAAACAGCTGGCTGAGCAATCAGCTCCCTTTGTAAACTTTAAACCTTTGTCACCTCTCTGGGCTGCTCAGATACTGCAGCTATCATTATCCTGTGGTATTTTTCTGCTTCTGTAACTTTGATGTCCCAAGGACAGGAGCAGGAAGGATGGAGAGCTCGGCAGGACCAGAGCTGCCAGCGAGCCCGTCTGCAGATAACGGAAATTAGAAACACAGAGTCATTTTGGTCAGAAAACTCCTTTAAGAACACCGTGTCCAACTGTCAACCCAGCACTGCCCAGTCCACCTCTATCCCATGTCCTGAGAACCTCATGTCCGTCTGTCCAACCCTCCAGGATGGTGACTCCAGCACTGCCCTGGGCAGCCTGTTCCAATGCCCCACAGCCCTTTGGGGAAGAAATTGTTCCCAGATCCAACCTCAACCTCCCCTGGGCAACTTGAGGCCGTTTCCTCTGCTCCTGGCGCTTGTTCCTGGGGAGCAGAGCCCGACCCCCCCTGGCTCCAAGCTCCTCTCTCCCTCCTCCTTGCTTGTCTGCTTCGGGGGTGGGAGCAGAACCCTATTGGGAAAAGGCGGCCACTTCCGCAAATGCTAAGGTAAAAAAATCACCGCTGTCGCCTGCCAGAAAGTCTGCATTTCCAATACAGAACTTACTGGTTTTCTTGTTTTTTTTAAAAAAAGTTGATATGATTTGTCAGGGGGTATATCCTGCCATTATGGCAGCTGTGTTGCAGCAGCAAAGACAGAGACTAATTTTGGGACGGCTCAAGAAAGCAGAAGCACCGTTTAATGAAGAAGGCAGTCTCCCTTCAGCGCAGCACTTGGCAGAGATCAACAGCCCATGGATAACAGATGGTCAGCAATTTCGTAATAACCTGGCAGGCCTGACACGCTACCTGCAGGGATAGGATGTGTGCAAAAAGAGATAAAAATGGCATTGCATAATGGATAGGAGAGGTCTGAACATTCAAATACATGTGCAGAGCAGCTAATTAGATCTTAAATTATCAGAATCCTTGAAAGTGAAGGCTTTTTGGACCCTAGGCATACAGGCATATTTTCAGAAGCAAATAATACGATTTAAACATGTACCAGAAATTATTCAGATGTCACGGTTTTGACTGCAGTGAGGAAACAAGAAAAAAAGCAGCATAATATTCATATAAAGCTCACTACAAAGTCAGAATAAAGCCAAGCATTCCTAATAATCCACCACGTTTTTAAAATAGCACAAACAGGTTGGTGGTCACTTAAGTAAAACAGCCAGAAATAACCACCCGGGACAGAAATGCAGAAAGAAATGGTGGGAAGGAAGGGCAAAAATGAGCAGAGCAGGAGGCGCACGGAGGAGGAGGAAATCAGACAAAGCGGCCAATCTGGAGATAAACTAGTGTCAACATGGGAACAGTAGCCTTATCAGTTTTACAGAAGGCAAAATAGATTTTCTTGCCTTAGCAGCTGAATTTTCTTCACAAGCCTAAGGAAACAGGTTATTATTCTTTTCCCCCAAACCTGGGACTTTCTCTTGCATTCTGCACAGTGTTGTACTTCTCGAGTCTTTGGTAATCCTAGCCTTTGGTAATCTTAGCCTTTGGTAATCCTAGCCTTTGAGTTCTGCCTTTTTTTCCTGTGTGCTACAGTACAGCGAGAGCGCTTGTGTTCTCGTTTGGGACAGTTACAGCAGGGAAGGTAGGAGCTCCAGGTGTCACATCTTCAGAAAGCCACTCCAGCCTCACCCAGGCTCTGTGTCCCAGCACACACGGAGTTTTTAGCATTTAACAAGACATTTCAAGACAAAACTCTCACAGATCAATAGCTTTTGTCTAAACTGGCTTCCCAGGCTGCTGCGTTCTGCCAAACCCCGCTACAGATGTTCCAGCAGCTGTGCCATGATCAGACCTCTGGCTTTAGCACCCAGTGCCCAACAGGACGTGGCTGCGGTGGAGGGGATGGGCTGGAGCAAACTCTGCCTGGGGAAATCGAATCATAGAATCATTTGGTTGGAAGAACCCTTAAGATGATGCAGTCCAACCACAACCTAACTCTGGCACTAAACCATGTCCCTAAGAGCCTCACCTGTATGAGATACTGAGGAGCTTCCCACACCTGCGTGCCGCGGCAAGCTGATGTTCCAGGGCTCCATCTGCTCCATCCCTCTACAGAGGAGCGTTGCTGAAGGACCTTACCATGAACATCTCATTCCATAGAAATTCATACTCACTGATGCCAATGCAACCACTCAGCACGGTGTGGGGCAGAGTTGCAGACCCTGACATCTCAACCAGGAGGAGAGGACTTATGACTCTCACTGAACCTTCGGAAACACAGGATTCCCATGGTTGTGGGAGCTCCCACAACGCCATGGGTGTGGGAGCAAGTAAGAGAGATCCAGGGAAACAAACGTTATTGGCAGACATGAATTAAATGTCTTTTTGATAGGTTGGAGAGTCTGAAGCCACTCTCTGCAAAGAGGTGCTTAAATCACAGCCCTGTGTGTCAGAGCTGCCTTGTCTGCTGGGCAGCATAACAGGCTACTGCTGAGAGCTGTTGCCAGGGAAGAGAGACCATAAAATAAAGCTGAGATAATGCTGAAGGAGAAATGTGCTATTTATGAGGCTGGGGAGACAGAAGAAGGGATCCTGGCTCCACAGCTGGGACAATGGGGAGCTGGCTGGAGCTCAGCCCTCGAGGCTGAGAGTCTGGTACCCACTGGCTGAGAACATCACCAAAGCTACATCTCCTCTTGCCGTGGAAGGTGCTCTCACCACTAGGCTGCTGCAGAACAACAGCATGTGTACATCTACTTTTATATATTATACCCGTACATAAATTATATACGAGTATAATTCTAAACAGAATAATATAAAACAAATATACACATTATACAGAAAATGAACTTGGGATGAAGCTTTGTGCATCTCTCAAAGCTGCTGGGGTGCAGCGAATTCACCACACCAGCACCTCAGGGCTCAACCTCAGAAAGAAAACATTTCTACAGGTTCCACACATTGATGCAAGTAAAACATTTGCTCAACCACGCAGCAGGAGCTCTGGGCACATCAGCAGCTGGACATTAAACCCTTGAGAGCAGAGAAATCCCAGAGCCCCTGGAGCCTCCTGCCTCCCCAGGTCCCGGCTTGATCTGCAACACCACAGTCCTGCCTTGCCCAGCCGTGTTTAGCTCTCGCCCTGTGCACACACTCCTGTGGCTCTTACTATTCAATCCCACTTCCAAAGTGCATTTTTGTAGCATTTGGGTCTTCAAGGTCCCTGTTCTTGGCTCTCACCTTCATTACAAAAATCACTGTTTCTCAGTCTGCACGAGAACAAGAACAACAAGACCAAACGGAAACTCTGGGAAGTTTTTTCTACCCTGGTGAACAAATGCGATATTTGGAAGTCAAAAATCCTACTCCGTTTCAGTACTTTGAGTCTTAGTCTCCCCAGCTGCAAGTTCAGACCTCAGAAATCATGTCAAAATCCCAGATCTTACTTTCAGCCTCAACCTAAGCCGTAAAAACAATTGCTACTCTCCATTTTCAGTTCTTTGCCTAAGGCTCCTAAAACATCATATGAGGATTTGGGAGCTCCACTTCAAACAAATTGTTTTAATTAAAATAGTAATTTTCAGCCCCAAGAGATGTAAACTATTTGGAGTTGCCAGGAGGGAGATCTGCTAATGGAGAGCAATGAGCAATTAGAGCCAATCTGCTGCATGTTCTCCAAGAAAAACACGCTGGAAAACCAGAGCAGCCACTTGCCAACCAACTATTCATCACGGCAGGCAGCACTAAACGGGATGCAGGTTTTTCCTCCCATAAAGACTCAGCAAGTGCACTTCATTTTCTCACGTGTCATCAAGTCATTTTGATGTAAGAGGAGAGATCAGCAAAGGGAAATGGAAGAAACAAATCTCTCCGTTAAATAGCTCTTCAGCACCTGAAACCGTGGGCACACACAACAAGGGAGGCGGATGAGAATGATTTCCTCATGGAAGTGAACCTGTCTCAGACAAAGCTGCTCTTTTTCTCACACCCACCCAGCATTTCAGGAACATTCATTTGGGATGGACGAGATCTCAGGAATATTTAGAAACTCAGACCAAGTCCATGTTTCCTATTTTCCCACACAAAGCCAAAAGTGGACATTCTGCAACCCAAAACTAAATGCTCAGGTGCTTCCCTGGAATGGCAAATGGAAGCAAAATGAAGAAAACAAGAGGAATTTTATAATTAATTATCCTTTTTTTCCAAATTGCAACACGGAAAAAAAAATCCCCAAGAACAGCAGCAATTTAGGCAAATTATCTGAGAGCCACCTGCCTTCCTCCTAAATTAACCTTCACTGGTTTAATTTCTTATTCTGGACTATATACAAACCCACTGGAAGGACAAACCTCAAAAGACAGAAATCTCTTGCTGTTCCAAAGGTCCGCATTTCTGATCAACACTCTTCTCATGTTTCAGGACTGAATATATGCCATAAATACAGCTTGGAGGGATTTTATTTCTGTTCCAACATAGAAAACGCTGCTTATTATGAGGAAATGTTGGCTTGGTTTTATAGATTCAAGTATATTGTTGTTCACAGATCTAATAGCCTAAAAAGAACATGATCAGCTGGAAATCAACCCAACGAGACTGGTATCTGAAACTAAAAACATTTGTGTTTTCCTGGTATGATCTGGAATTCTTGTGCTGAAGTACATTGCAACATTCAGCAGCACTGTGCTTCCCTTGGAGATGCAAGAGCACAAGTGTGGAGTGTCTGTACACACACATCTGCATATGGACATTCACATATAGATATCTGTGTATATACACAGTGCACGTCTCCAAAATCTCACAAACTTGCCACAGTCAATTCACTTGAAGAAAAGCATCCTACTTTAGAAGAGATGAAATCAAGTTTCACTTTAAGGTGGCATCATCTCTGCCTAAGTATTTCAGGACAACCTATGTTTGGAAAGAAAACTTAATTTTTTGATATGTGGATTGATAGTGTAGACACCAATTCAGCTTAATAATGAAAAAGAAAGCATGGTAGCAAGTTTCTGGGAAACAAAAACAAACAAACAAATAAAATAAAATTAAAAAAAAAAAAACCTTTCAAAATAGAAACTCCATCTGTTTTCTGTAAATAACATTTAGTTATTCCTGGTTTTCTATTCAGGAACCACATAGCATCTGCCTCGGCCGCCCCCAGACACACCAGAGGAGCACATCACCCCGAGGAACGGTTATTTATCAGCGCGGTGACCTACCAGACACAGCATCAAGATGAACAGTATTATTCCTTTTTATAATTCCCCTCCCGCTTGGTTCAAACCTCATTACACCAAGGGGAACGTTAACCGCACATTGAAGCACGTGTTGCACGGGGCCCTTTTCTTCAGAAACGCGGGCGTTGTTTATTAATAAGGCGTCATCTGACTGTCTTTGGTAATGAACAGCAGCAGATGACTCGGTATTTCACCCGCGGCTACGCTGTAATAATTAAATAATATTAAGTAGAAGTACTAGGGACGAAATTACTGGAGAAATCAAGACTGTTAAAAGAATTCTTCTGAAGGATGTTTAAATAGACATTCCACAAGGGCAAATAGATAAATTAAGTTTTCCCTTAGCAGTCTCTGTGACAACGGGAGAATACTAAATAGAGAGCGTAAGGGACGTGTTGTAGCAAAATGTTTTGCCTTATTTTTAATTTAAATGTAGTTATATAGATGAAGAGCCTGGAGGAATCAAGCATTGCCAATCAAAGCTTCCATAATGAATAAGTCTTAGAAGTGCACTGAAATCACCACTGCCCAGAACTGCTCCAGTCATCTGAGGGTGAATTTTTTCAGTACAGACATGTACAAAGTCTGGGTTTTAAGTATTTTCAAAAAAACATGATTTCTCTTTGGCAAAGAAATCCTTTGAAGCAGTCCAAATAGCCTTTGAAGTTAAAATAGAGAAGTCATTGCGTATTCATACACCCATTTTACCTCCCCCTTCCCAAAAAAGTAGCTGTGTAGCTTAGTGAAAAATGTCTATAATGAAATAGGCAGACTCGTGGCATCAGAAGCATTCAAGCAAAAAAATGCCATTAAAATTAAGTGTAGGTATCTTTAGGTGTAAATCGAAGACACTGTGAACCCAAATATTGGGAGGAGAAAAAAAATCAAGCTTAATTATTTCAGATTAAGAGCTCCAATCTGTAAATCAGAACACTGCAACGCATATAGTAAAGTGCATGAAGCATTAACGGATTGGTAA